>NW_026623446.1:445621-532808 GCF_030028575.1 Malurus melanocephalus | reverse complement strand
CATATATGCACCAGGATTACAAAACACAACAAAAAATAGCCAAACCACAGTTCATATTATGTTAAACACTCTTATTATATGTGAAAAAATACAGCAGTAATAGGAGGAAAACAAGAAATACTTCATAAGAATAAAGTGCTGTCACGTTTGCTAGTAAACAGTAATTGCATTTCATGTCTATTAAAACCCTTAAGCTTTAAATTACAACTTTTGTTCTCTACCAGTGAAAAAAAATCCACATTCCAGTTACAGTTTTGTTTTTAATTAGGAATATTGGCAAGTAAGCTCTGCTTTGCCTTTATCTTTTCAAATAACTGCTGAGAGACCATCAGGAAGGCTTAGTGTGATTTTAAATACATTATCTGAGCACTGGATGTMGATGCAAAAGAGTCAACCTCCCTCTGCATTGACTATTATTAATCAAGTTAAGTGCTATACACACAAATGTACTCTCAGATTTTAAAAAAAAATAACTCAAAAAACCAAAACCAAACAAAACCCCAGACTAGAACAGACTGAAATACTGTCTTTATGTCTGAATAGAAACTACATTAATAACCAGTTTGAAAACCCCAAACCCTCCACCTTTCAGTTGTTTTTTCACATACTGAGAACCTGYAATATGAACCATTCCCTGCATCCTTTTGTGAGATTTTTTCTGTTCCAGTTCTAGCARTAAAAGTTTGTAAGTGCCCCATTGATGCTCTAAAGCTATTTTAACTATTGGAAAACAATTACAGAACTATTTCCACTTCAAGGGATAGATTTAACTACAAAGGAATTTTGTGTTCCACTGTGACAAACTTTTACTATACCATAACAAAAGTTCAGCAACACAGACATCTATCCACCAACTAAAACTATTTCACAGAGTTAGTTGCATTTTATCTTTTTGGCTTCATCTGTTCTGTTGGATATAAATAGAGTACACCTTTAACTAGATACACACTTAACTACAAAAGAGCACAGAAGGTGTCTCATTACAGACATCACATATTTTAYAAAAATCACATATTTTGAATCTCCTTTTTAATTTTATAGTATTGAATTTATATGCAACATGTATCACTCATATTGTGCAGTACCAGCTCAACAGTCAGAAGGCAGATTGGAGCTTCAGGTTTTCACTGGRTTTAATGTTAACACTGGAGCAAAATTATGTTTTAAAATTAATTAAAAGTGGCAAGAAGAAAGAAAGAAGACTGCTAAGAAAGCAGAAATCTAGAACTTAGAAACAAGTACTTGGAGCACYATGATRAATCAGAGTCGATCACTTTATCTTGTACAGATTTTCAAATCCAGAAAATACTACCATAAATAATTACACATTATTATTCAAGTACAAACAACTAAAATCTTTGACATGCTTCAACAGCGTAGAGATTTACTGGMAACTCAAACAAAGAGCTACATTCAGTCAAAACCCCTAAAACTTCACGTACTCAGAAATCCTYTCCTCAAAGCTTTTACAGCTCTGCTTGGTAAACATACATGAAGCCATGTCATCTGATTGCTAGTGACAATTACTCATCCAGTGATTCAGCTTTTGTGATGAATTCAGATTTGGTTCATGTGACTCCAGCTAGAGCTACGTTCCCATGTCTCAAGGTTTTTGGCTCTCTACGAYTGTCAGAAAACCCCTCCTGTGAGCTTGCCTCAACTCCAGCACTCTCAACACACCAGAAAGATTTCAAGCAGATGTGAAAAATCAAATGCTCCTTCTTGCAGTTAAACATGATGTGAAAAGTTATGCTTAAAAGCTAAAAATTAAGAAATCCATATGTCAGGGACAGGTCTGGARAAACTTTAATCCTAACAAACATAAACCAACTTCAGGATTTCAACTGAAGAGGTAGGATGACATTTTATTTAAATGAGTCAACTTTTCAGAAATGCAAAAGTTACTCAGCATTTAGCAACTCATTTTAATTTAYGAATCCCTGTATTCTTCAGAAAGTGCAACTAAGCTGCAAAGATTTATGACTCCAGTCTGAGAGAGAACAGGCTGGAATAATGAAGAGGCTCTCAAAGTGCTTCTTACTGCAGCACAATCTAAAAAGGGTGGCAGTACAGGGGTGAATATCACATTTCAATGTGTCTACAAGCACTTCACAAAATTTAAAAAATGCCAAGATTTCTTTTACTATACTGGATCATGATAGAAAACTTGAAAATGAAAGACTGACAAAACCTGAAAGGTTTATCTATGCCAKACTTGGTATATTTATGTTTTCTTCTATTGATAAAATGTTCATGCTTTAAAATAATGACAAAATACAGCACAGAATTCTATATACATGACTTTTCAAGAGCTTTCATATGAGGTTATTTAAAAACCTATAAAAAATATCAACATGAACTTGCTCACTTCCATTGTACTTTCCCACACCATTCTGGTTTAGTTTGATTTTCTCATTCTGGGAATTGCTCTGATGTATTCAATAGGTATCTCAACAGAAAACAATGAGGTGCAATTGCTGGCATGCACTTTTGACATGCAGCTGTAGGACATCAACAGTTTCTTCAATACTTCTTCCCAGAAACATTTTTGCAAACCAAATGCAGTCATATGTATAGATTTTACTTCAGTATCCAGGCAGGGTTTTTTAAATTACTGATGGGAGGGGAAATAATTTTCAAACAAATTTGCCACCCATTCCCCTTGATGGCATCTATCTTCTCATACAACGAGGGCTGGAGCTTCTTTATGAGACAACTTGTATTCTCTGCATTTTTAAAGAACGGGAGATCACTGTCACATTATAAAGTGGTATAGAAAAAAAGTAATTTGGCTTGTAGTTTCTTTTTTCCCCCAGAAGAAAAMAGTAATTGTTGTTGAGGGACGTTTGAAAGCATAATAATATACAGTCAGACAGCTCAGGGCATCTGACTGCACACATGGAAGACAGAGAGGCAGGGCTGGAAGCACAGTCCTGATGGGCTGTCAGAATGCACCAGAAGACAGGGAAAACACCTCCTCCTGCAAGACCTGACCAATTCTTCCTGTGATGATACTTAAGCAAACAAATTAAGATGAGAGATTCCTGGTTTAGAGCCAAACTGTAAAGCAAGAAATGTTCACACAAAATCAAACTATTTTAAAATATCTTCCCCTCAAATTTTGGTTTCTTGTGTCTCTTTCAAGACTTTATTTCTTGACCCTGTTCTCACTTGTAATTAATTATCCATAAATGTCAACGGGCTTCCTGTGTTGCAGAGGAACACAGGATGCTCTGGTTCTGTCACTGCTAAGTCTGTCTGGATTGACCTGTGCATGCCCCATCCCATYACCTTTTACTGCAGTTTTATCAGAATTAAAACCATTTAATTGCAGAATTTCCTCCACCTCTTCTTAATTATAGGCAAGATCTGCAGCCTGAGGGAACTCCCATCTCAGTCACCTCAGCCCCAAACTATAAACCAGTTATGCTAAACATAAGAAGCAAATAGCTTGTGATCAGATTATTTCTCTACTTTAAGGAATTTTGAGGGTTTTTCCCCTTTTTATACATGATACTGCAGACAATTTACACACATGGGCAATCCATGCTGAGGTGAGCAGGTGATGACTCCCACACAGAGCAGTCCTAACACAGAACACACAGGMCATTCCACAGGCTCTGCACTACCCAGTACAGCAGACACAATAATTCCTGCCTTTCTGAAGTAGTTTTCTGGAGYAATGAAACACTTGCTTGGAAAGGCAGCTAGATGGATTTTAAGTTTATTTTGTCCAGTAGGGCTTGGAACGTGAAATGAAGTAATTCCTTTATAGCAACTGAGTTTTCCTTTGAGAAATTATGCTTTGAAGAGTGCCAGCATCCTCAAAAACTCATCTGGAACAGCAGCTGCAATAGGCTGAGAAGAACTGAAAAATAAAACATAATTTAACATGTCTTTCCTCTTTCTTTAACATATCACAATTTGTCATTTCCCTCAGCACTTTCACAAGCAATGAGTGACAGGCAGATTGACAAGAATTTACAACACTGCTGTCAGCATTCTAGCAGCCCAAGAAGTGGCTTGGCCATAGAAAACTAGTATTTAATTAACTTTGGCTACATTTGATCAAAAGAATCCAATCAACTTCCATTTAGTTCTGATCTGCCTAACGAATATGAGACAAGAACACACCATGAATAAATAGATCATTTCAAAGCTTAAAAGTATCTTAAAATTATCAAAACCAAACTGCATTTAAGGACTGCATCTTTACTGGGAGCTTTAGGCTTGCTTGTGGATTTTACTATAAAAAACACCATGATAAGTGTTTAGTAAACAAAGGAAAAAGGTATTGGGTTTTTTTTCAAACACCTAGAAGGTTTATTAGGTGGTGCCAGATTGAGATTACCTTAATCCCTTTTAAAAGTACTCACTGGTATTTTTTGTATATTTAAGCTATTTTGTGTGTATATGCTCGTGTGCACACATAYGCAAGGAATCATAATCCTTTGAAATGAGCAAATTACCTTAAGCACCAAAGAACTACTACTTCACTATACAAACTTGAAAAGCTATGGAAATTATTAAAAAACCTTCCTCTGCTAATTGTCACAAAGGGATTATACAACGAACARTGTTGAGATTTGGTGAAGAATATACCACAAGAATTTAATATTAGACAAAAAAAAGAAAACCATTAAGACAAGTGAAGACAGTAAATGCTCTTTTCTGTGTAACATAACTAGGAAGAACATATTGAACAGCTTAAACTGAAGGTAGCTGGTATTTCCCTTTSTGTTTCCATTTTCAATTCAGTTTCACTCTGTACCAAAGAACTTCCACTTTCACTATTACAGAAGGTCCTGCTACAAATACAGACTGCTGGAGGTCTGATTTCAGGCCAGGATAAAAACCAAGCTACTCACATTACAAAGAAGCTAAATTAAAATAATCAAGGTCCCTAAAACAGAATATATGCAATTAAGATGTATTTTGAATCAAAGTTGGAACACACAAACTTAGCCAAATATATTTCTTTCCTGTGGAAAAAGATAAGATTTACTATGGAAAAAGCTAAGATTGCTTGCTGACCAAACCCAAGCTATTTTTCTGTTCCTGCTATCTATTTGTGCTGTGCTTCGACAACTAAAACTCCTATTGTCTCTCATGGACTTGTGTAATGAAAATGAAAGTGAGAATGTTTAGTCTCGTCTTGCCTATCTATCAGCACAGATACAAAACTAAGGAAATGGTTGTAGAAAAAAACTACATTCCTTGCAGAGGTTCAAGAGAGGTGGCTGGTTTGTCTGGAGAGGAAGGGAGAAAAGAACAGAAAAGATTATTTGTGTAATATTATTTTGGTGCTTGAATTCACCAAAGACTAAGGACACTATAACCTAGCAAACTAAAACCAAAAGTAACAGGACAACAGTCCCAAGCCTTCCTTCCTCGAAAAGCCACCCTAACAGAAAGCTCTTGTTCCACGAAAARTTCAGGAAATTTTGTATGACAAAAGACAAATCAACATTCAGTCTTCAGTCAAAGGAGCCCAGGGATGCAGCTACTGTCCCAAAGAGTGATACCCTGTCATTCCAGATGAGAAATGRCTGCTTCTCACTCAGTGACTGAGGACAAAAATCTCATTAACTCAAATCACTTCAAACCCCATAATTACAAATACAGCTGACCAAAAGAAATGCAAACCCCTCAATWCATACTACTGCTTCAAATAAAAAGTGTGRCAAGTTAAGTCTGTTAARAAATGGCCAGTACATATTCTAATTACTTMTATCTATAAAAAYACAGTATCCTCACAACCCTAACTGCCRAAGTGATTTTAAACTTTTTAAAAAATACTATAATTCACACATTATAGTAAATATGTTTATCCCCAAAGGGCCTTAGAGTATGTATGTTTATCCAAATAGCTCCCACCTTCTGGGATGTGGGGGAGTATATTTAGATAGTAAATGACAAGTAACTGAATACATTAAGACCAAAACTACATTTTTTTCACTTATACTCTGTTCACTCTGTAACGGAAGAATGCTGTGCAGTTACAAACTCAGCAAACCACTGCCCACAGAGAGAATATTTCAGGCATAAGACTAAAGAGTAAACCAGAACCTCACAAGACTAAGGGAAAATGTGGAATTAACACTACAAAATGGAGAAGATGAGGAAACATGAAGAAGCAGTGAGCTAGCTAAGTTTCATGTTCCATTCAGTAAAACAGAAGAGCGCACTTCACTACAGCATTCAGAAGACTGCAGCTCCCAAAAGGCCATTGCACCAATATCTGCACAATCAAATCAGCAACAATCTCATAAAATATACAGTGAGRTAAAGACCACTGAGGGGGAAGAGGACATGAAATGTCTAGGTGAAAACTGAAAAGTAAACAAACTGTATTCTAAATTGGTTTGTTACACTTTTCAGCTTTTCAATTGTTTTATACCAAGCTAGAGATTTAACTAAATCTTCCAAATTCAATTTTGAGAGCAATTCCATTAAGTCTATTTCATCAAGTTATTTTTCATTTTCTTCTATTACAAACCACTTACTCCATTTCTTCTATAACTAAAAGGGGGTCAAATCTGGCAGTGTGAAAAATAATGTTTGCAGAAGACAATATATTTTCATCTTGCGGCCACAACCAGGATTTTTTTCCTTTTCCTCAAAGCACTTAGATGGTAAAGCTATAAAAGAAGGTCAAAAAAATGCTGAAGAAACTCACTGGAGATCTCAAAACTCTTCAGTGCTGGCTGAGGCTGTTTGAAACCACTTATTAAGTTTTATGACAATAGATTTGTTTCCTCTGTTTCTTCCCACAAACCCATCTAAAGCAGTTTGTGGACAACAGGTTGTGTCGCCATGCACGACCCTCCTCTTCAGGATGGAAAGCAAATAMAAGACAATAAAATCCATATAAGTTTAGACAGGGATTCATTATGTAGGTTATGGATTTTAAAACAAGAAGTTGTTCAAGTTTGTTTTTCAAATCAAGCAGTAAACTGGTTCCATTTAAATTCCTTTTTTTTCTGGCTTTGGTTCCCTCATTAGCAAGTCTCTAGCAGATGAGAAAATTTCATTTAGAAGCAAATCTGTCAACTCAAATCAGCAGTCTTCCTTTACCCAAACACTATATAATCAAGTATTTCAGACATAAACTTAACATGATATTTTAGTAACTGGGACACAACTCTTCTTTCAGAGTAAAGAGTTGAAGAGAAGCAGATTCAACCACTCACAGATAGATTCAGTAAAACACAAGTTCTGGAGCACTTCCCAATCCTTGATCTTTTTTAAAAACGTGGAGAATAGTTTCTTTCAGCTGTTTYATTGGATTTCTGCATTTACATCTAGATGACCTCCTTAACATTAAGTTACTGGCTTATTAATGAAAGGTTCCATGTTTCAGAAATTTAAACTAGATAATGCTTGATCCAAATGAATAAGCCCACCTTTTATACTCAATATTAGAAAAAGATTTCTGCCTACATACTGTGTCTCTAACCTTCATGCCCCCTCAAAGGTTTAAACTTTTGATGTGGTATCTGGGAATATAAGACAGCGTGGATACAAGATGGTACAGAAGTCTGTAAAAACATTAACCGTCAAGCCATGATGAACTCTGGCACGAAAAATCATTATTTCTGAACAATTTCCATATGAACTTCACACAGGATAACAGAATAAAAGCTAAATCATCTCAGCATACCTACAGATTTTCACAATGCCATATCCATATGTAGCTTGTTATCTGCATGTACCCCGGTTTCACACACTTTAAGATCAGAATCTGTATCAGGACCTCATCCTTAGCACTCTTCCACACCCTTACAGAGCTTTCCCAACACACTTTCTGAACAGGTATCCTCCTCTTAGCAGCTCACAAACGTCCAGGATGGCATGGGTACATATTCTGAATCCTAATATTCTTGTCAGAAAACAGAAAAACTCAAGTCCAGGTAACACTGCCAAAAGGCCACCAAACTTACAGGACATTGTTTTCCTGTTATCTCTCTCTAGACTTATCTCTACCTTTTTTTTTTTTTTTTTCTTTTTAACAAGAACACTTCTGAGGGCAGCTATCTAAGCTTAAATAGAACGAAGGCTGATTTGGCATAAAGGCGCTCTGTTAATGCATATTTTGACACAGTCCAAGTACTACTTTTCTTTAGAGATCAGACCTTTAAAATAAATTCCCTTACATAAAAGCTGACACAAGAGGTTTCCATCCAGGCTGTGTTGTTACATATACTTTATTGGTCCTCCTCATCCACAGATGAAATGCCAAATCAGTGGTTAATAAGCCTGAGATGGGGTGGGGGGGCGCGGGCACCAAGATAATCCTGAACAGACATTACCTTGATTTGGCAATTCTGTAGCTAATTCCTGAAACATCCCTTATTTTCAGCAATAAAAATGTACAGCAAACCTGAGAAACCCCAACCCCATATGAATATTAAAACAGCACAGTCTCTGCAGTACAAAATCATGATGCATATGACCAAAGTGCTGTCAATTCCACCAGAACTAACATYCCAAATTATTTCACTTCATTATGTGCACAGACACTCAAGTTGGCATTTACTTACCAAACAAACAAAACAGGAAAAAAGAAACAAAATCAAGCCTTTCTAGATTAGTTGCCGCTATGAGGCCACAGGTTCACTTCCCTTCCTCACACAAGCACAGCAGGGCTTGATTAACAATAATAGAAAGCAAGATTCACTTTTCCCTCTTCCAGTGAGCTTCCAAAATAAATAATTTTTATAAAGGGTCCTTCTGAGAAGGGAATTAATTTCTTATTACTCACAACTTACCGTTTAAGCTACTGCCATTTTATGATGCACAGGAGYACAACTCCCGTAGGTACTTTAGATATTCGCAAAAAGCAAAAATATAAACGTTAGCCCAGCTGGACTTATGTATTTACAATAGAAAGATATTAAAAGACAGTAATAGATAAACCTAAAATTAGTGTCTATGAATAAAGATCTTTTTTGGAGGTCCTAAAGTTCATCTGCYCTACAGGAAATCCACCCTAGAACAAGGAAACTTGTAAAGGAGGCTGAAACCACTGCTCCAAGACAGATCAAAATATTTTGCTTTTGCTATTTTGCCGAAGGGTTACTATAAAATACCTTTCTTTCTTGACAAAAGGGGACTATAAGGGCCAGAAATTACATCTGGTACAGATCACTAATGTTTCCYAAATAKCTGCCTGTAAATCCATCCAAGTAACACAACCCTGAACTGTAGATCTACCTCTTTACTAAATACAAGACTTAGACGTGCATTATTTTAGTTAAGCAGAAGACTGAGCAGAGAAACAAAAGACTTTGCCATATCTTGGACAAAAAACCCCAGTGAAAACAAGCAGCAAATTCCTTGCCAAACAAACCTGTAGCAATCAATAAAGGAGAAAGAGRAAAAGCTGAGATTTTAAATCATTTACATCATGACATTACCTGTGCAACAACTGAGAATAAATCTGGTCAACTTACAAAACCAGAAACTGCCATTAATCTCTCAGCACCGTCTGCTGCTGACATGTAAACGGAAGCTACTTCTTGCAAAGACGGCTTGCTCACCACTTTACTTCATCTGTCATGTCCACCACAATGCCCAAAAGACCAAAATAAAATAGAAAAAGCTCTGGAATGCACAAACCAATGATAAATATGAAACAATGCAAGAGATGCTGACATTCTTTGAATTTGAGTTAGCTACATCTGGTCAGCTCTTTTCTACAGAAACCTGGCTCAGTGTTCAGAAGCAGTGAGGAATCAATCAAATGCTAAGTATTATTTATAATGAAAAATAATGAAATTGAGAACAATATAGAAAATCAATAACAGGCCACTGTATGCATTTACAAAACATTTGTATTATGAATGTCCTCTACTGTTCCGGTTCCTCAGTCTCAAAAAAACCCCCAAAAAACCAAAAAAAAACCAAAAAACAGCTGAACCCAAAGGGCATCACAATTTCAGAAAGAGGATGAAAACATGAAGTAACATTCTGGAATGGCTCCTATAATATGTGGAACAACACACTAGAACCGGTCAAGCTTGAATTAAAAATAGAGCAGGTTTGTGAGAAATCTACAGAACTACCAGTAACAGAAGTCCATGATCCCTATTTCTATTATTATGAGAGAATCCAGTAAAACAAGGAGGATTGTTGAAAAAGAAGAGCTGTTCTACTCCTCTATTCCTTAATGCCATGGATGCAAAAAGCTCACACTGGCTCAAAAAGAACCTGAGGTCTCCTTTCATGAATTTAGCCATCTACAGGCATTAAATACAAAGTCACCAGCTCCAGAAACCTATGAGTCACAAACTGCTGGAGGCTAAATATATTCAAAAAGAGCATCACTCCATGATTTGCCATGTTTATACTCTCTATTATGCCTCCTCCACAGAAACTCACCCTGAGCTGAGGTGCTGAATTAAATGGCTCCTTGATCCAACTTTGCAGTGCTATTCTTAGTAATTTTGTCAACACTCTGAGATATTATTTAATATTTAATCTGGATTATCCCACCAATGTGTTTATGAAGTGAGAGGGCAACAAATGTATTTAGATAACACATACTGAGATGACAGTTTTACGTAGAAAATGTACTTGATTCAGACACTTGTACCTAAAAGAACAGAAAGTCTAGTATGGAAAGCCTGAACAAATACTCAGGYTTTCTGCAATTAATTTTGTAGCCACTCTGAGAATACTCACAGTTTCTAACCTYACCCCGAACCAGTATATTGCTGTATGCTTTTTGGTACTTCTTAAGGAACAAGTAGTTCTTTAAGATACTTTTTCAAGAAGGCATTCAGAAAAAAACAATTTAAAGTTTCAAAGTAACAATTACTGCACATCATGAGCTGCTCAGCACAAGTTCTCAAGGCTTAGCTAAACTTAATCCTTTACTAATGGCTAATGAAAAACAGTAGTCCAGAAACTCTTCCAAAAGGTAAGAAGTTTCTTCTCTAGTTCCTGAAGGGATCATCCAGAAGAAATTTTTAGGATTATTCCTTCTCCTTTGGGATTCTGGTAGACATCAGCCAGATATCACTCACCTGAGGACAGCATCTGATACATCAAGAASAGTCTATTAAAAAGGAAAACATAATTGAGTTCATTTTACCTTACAAGTACAGATCCAGACTCCTGCGGTAGTTAGCTGCACATTTGTGACAGGTACAGGAACTGTACTTAACCAGGAATTTCTAATAACTGATGATAAGAAACAAGCCCTTCTCCTGAAAWCACATGCTTATTTAATTTTTCTTTTTATTTTTGAATTAAGACAAAAAAAAATCTCTGGATCTGGCTGTACCATCTGCAATGGGATAATAAAATATTTGATGAACTCAATTCTTTGATCTTACAAAGGGAACTTGCTGCTTTGTGCTGGCCTCTAGTGATTAGTTGCAAACATCAGAGCAATATCATCACCTACAGTGGTCCCCATCTTCCTGTGTTTAGCTACCACAAACACATACAAATTAGAAGATCATCCTCAGACTGCTTCTGTTCTACCCTCACTGGGTTTTTAAATCTTTGCCTGTATGTGGATATTGGATATAACGGAGCTGGCCAGAAGTTTAGGTTTTTGKTTTTTTTTTTCTGTGAAGATAAATGGCAACATAAACATGTGACAAGGACTAGTGGAATTTCTCCAGTGATGTGCAATTACCCCCCATGTAGCTACTGCAGGTCATTACAGGCTGTATCCTGCAGAGAGAGTGAAAACCTGCCAAGTTTCTGGTATAATACCAGAAGACAACTACAAGAAAACTGGATAGGAAGCTATGTGGAAGGTATAGTTTTTGGATCATGTACATAAATTACACAGCTGGAAACCAAAAACTAGCAAGCAGAGCAGTGTGCGGACTTCCAGGTTTGTTCTGGACACAGCATTGCCGCTTTTGTGAGCTACTGCACCCATGCTGGGAAGGCAGGCCAGGAAGCCCAGCCAAAAGGGCAAACTGCCACTTGTAGGCCCATCCCAGCTTCTGCAGAACGAGCTCAGATGTGCCAGGATCACATACTGGGCTGCTCCCAGGGTCAGAGAGCATAGACCTACCCTGGGACTCACAGCGTGAGAGCTGCACATTGGATGTACTCTCTGTTTCCTGTACAGAAACTCTGGATTGCTCTAGGGATCGGACTTGGATTAATTCATATTAATGAAATAAACCTCTGCCGTTYTCCTCCAAACAGGATTGCTTCACTTCTAACACAAGCAACAAGTGAGTAAAATCTAGGCAAGTCCTCACTGCACACTGGTAGCAAGAACAGTGACTCGAAAAGCAGTCAAGACAAAATCCAATCCCAGAGCACCCTGCACGTCAGCAGTTACCACAGCCCACAGGTTTGGCATCGATTCAAACCTCTAACATGTGATACCTACCACCCTTAACACTGAACGTTCAGGGGTGCAGTGCCTTGGCAATAAAGTTGCTAAACCAAGCCTTATCATGAGAGGCCTGGATTTTAAAGTAAACTCCTCAGGTGGAGAGAAGGGGTGGAGGGAAGAAAGGTAAAAGGCAGGAGGGGAGGGAGGAAAGAGCCAAGGCTTTTCCCACTTAATCTCCTTTACCCTGGGAAAATGAAAGCATTACAGCTGTTTCTCAGAGGCCTGGAAAAAGTGGTGGTTATCAACAGAAATCTAATTCACGTCAGARCTGGGCAGATCACATTTTCTCCCAGCTGAAAACTAACTTGCAGATAAAAGTTTGAAATAACCTTCATTTCTGTTAACAAAAAATGCCCACAGAACAAGAACACCCAACAGCAGAGCACTGGAACATTTGTTACATGATATGTCCCTCACCTCAGAGCAACGGCAATCTGCTGTGTCCATCAGACACAGATATAATTACCTTACACAAAAGGCAGTATTCCAACCATGGTGATTTTTGCTAAATCAAAAGAGTAAAACATTGCACAAGAAGAAATTGAGAGAGAAACCAGCTGAAAAATAAAACCAGACAAACAGGTTCTACAAACAGGTATCTGATACAAAAGGTATCTGATACAAAAGGTATCTGAGTGCAAAATTAATCAGCTTTTACTCCAAGGATATTTACCTAATTTTCACTTTACAGCCACAATCAGTTGTATAAAACCACAATATGATGCACTAACATTAARGCTTTGGATGCTGGCCATGAAATAAAAGCTAAGAGTCTGAAACCGAAGAACAGTGATACGAAGACAGTACAGTTATCATCACAGGAAACACATGCATATTACAAGCCTGACAAGTACATGTGGACAAAAATTTGAAAAATCTCTCTCACATGTTCCCTCATATTACATTTTCCTTATTTTAAAACCTGCACAACTGCAAATCCTCCCTATGAGAGAAAGAGAAGCCCCAGGTTTTTTACAATCAAGCAGTTATATAATAAAATAGCATCCTGCGACCTTTAAATGCTTTTCCTTTTGACCTTTGTGTTTTAAAGTGCACTATGCTAGGAAAAAAAGAAGCTAGAAGCATGACCCTCTGTTTCAAACCCTCTGAAAAGAACAGGGTTGAATATTGCAAGGTCTGAGATAAAGACGGTGGTTGCCTTGATTTGGCAGTTTGGTAGTTCAGGGCTTTGGCACAGGAGCAAATAACCCGACCACTCACAGCCACCGAGTCCCAGCCATTCTGGGAAACAGGGCTGAAGTGGTTTTCTCCTGACCGTTTCTGCCCAAAAGACAACTCAAGCTGGGCAAATCTTTCTTTTTATTTTAAATGAACTGCACACCAGGAAAAATTAAAGACCACTCTTAATAGACAACCAATCTAAAAGGCTTCAGAAYTTACTGTGTAGGTGGACATAGTAAATATCACCTCCTCTTTTTGAAAGAAATAAACTAACAAACGCACATAAATATGCTCCAGTTGTCAATAMTATTAAACATACCACCTTTTAGTCCAATTTATCCTCATTAACAATGAGCTGGACAAAGAATTACAGGAACTATTGGCTGTGCCAATACCTTTTACCTCTGAGTAATGATTCAGAAAAGTCTTAACCAGTGTTAAAACATTCTCCTTAACAAAATTAAGGAAAACAAACTCTTTTAACAACATTCCTGAAAAAAACAGTACTGACAATTTTAGGATGAATTATACATTAAAACCATGAACAAATGATAAATATTTCTGATACACAGAAACACATTTACCCAGTTCTGTGAACTCATTCACTAACCAGTTTCATTGAAAAGAAGGGTAAATAAAATCAGCAATAAAGCAGCTGTTTGTTTCTTCTCTGTATGTGTGACCTTGGGAGAAAGTAAGAATCAACAGGGCTGTGTTAATGGTAGGACTTAATGATCTCAGTGKTTTTTTTTCAATCCCCAATTCCATGATTAACTGCAGCTGACAGAAAACTGTAACATACATTTTGTATTTAAGGTGTGGAAAAMCAGGAACTTTTAACAAGCCCAAGTGTTCATTAACATTTACCATTGTTATACAGCACCACTCTGAATTATTCACTGAGAATCCGAATATATATAGAAGTATCCCTGCTATGTAGGGTCTTTCCTCTGAGATAAAATTGTGCAAACCACATTCCTTTAAAGGGGAGTTTAGCAACAAAAGCTAAATAAAGAGGGAAAAGGGCTCCCAGCAGCATTCTTATTTACAACTTGGTAAGGCACATTTTAAAAAGTGAAATATCCATTTCTGCCCGTGTCTAAAAGAAGCAAAAAATAGATGAGCATGACCACCAAAGTTAATGACAACAAATACAASATTTAGATATTTTCAATTAAAACAAGTCACTAGGTTATAGCAAGCAAGACCAGCTTTTTCATATGACAAATATGTGTAAGGACTACATTCCAGTTGCCAAAATCTGATGGCAAAGAGCCCAGCTGATTAGCCAACTGACTGCTGAGTACATTTTTCTTTAATTCTGAACTAGGAATATAGAAAGAAAAGGTGGATTTTTATTTTTTTTTTCTGAAGCATCTGATTTCAGCCAGAATACCTCATTCTCTAGGAGTTAAAGACCATCTCTAAATGTAGAAGCCTCCTCAGCTCCCTGGCTCAGGTGCTCATCCTGACTAGGTCCTGGCTATGTGTCTAGAGGAAGCTTCTGTTTCACACATCACATACTTTCACATGCCCTGATTTGCTCTGGAGACTTGTTCTACTGATATGGAAATAGAATTTATGGGGTATTCCTATCCTAAGGAAGAAACAGGGATCAGAACTAGAGGACATCAGTCCTCTGTTGAGAAAAGAGACTCATAGAAAATAAGTCCACATTTAAATGAATGAAGAYGAGCATACAAATACTGGAATTCCAGTATGATTAACAAACATAACAAAAGACAGAACACATAAAAACATACTACCTTCTTTTCAGTGGTGCTTGAAGTCTTTGATACTAAYGCTGTTTCAACAAGACCCTGCTCAAGTAAGGAGTCATATTTTATGCTTCTTTTTCTGCTTCTCCTCTCCTTGTTTGCTGGCTTTTGTTCATTTTCCTCTGACTGAGACACATCTGCACCATTGTCTCCACAAATGGAAGATTCAAAAAGAGGCTTCCCATTCATGTAGGTTTTAGTGATTTTCAGCTTTATCTCTGGAGAGCCGTTCTTGATAGGAGTAGTGTTGGGGGGTGTTCCAACTCCCTTTATTTCCTGGGGTTCAAAGCGCAGCTTTGCATCTTGGGCCCCGGACTCGCCATTAAACACCCGAGAGGTCAGATCTTTCAATTTATCAGCGGGAATAAAYGGAAGAGTCTCATGGCCATTGTATTTTTGCATGACACCTTCCTGCAGGGTGGCAGAAAGTTGTGCTTTGCCCAAGTAGACGGAACATTCACGATTCACTTCACAATTCTGGGGTTTCCCATTRGTATTTCCAAGGATCTCTGGTACCTGCTTCATTTTGATGTAGTTAATTTTTTGAGTTAACAGTTGAGAGCTTCTTTTGATGCTAAAGTCCATTCAGCCCAGATGTTTCCAGTCTTACACTGCTATATTAAGATAAAAATACAGAAAATATTTTTAATAATACAGAAATGTCACAAGCTATTAAGTATTCAGATAGACGTCAGCACTAATATAAAAGTCAATGTACTTCATTCAAGTTTTACTAAAAAAAAACTTTGTTTACAATCTTCACAACCAAAATGCCTCAGTATCTGTTAATACGCGTTACAAAAAAAAGTCCAAGAAAAACAGATCTATGAATCATCAATTATATTAAAACAAAAGCAGGAAGCAAAATCACAGCTTTCATTTTAACCATCTGTTAACCATCTACAGCATGACTCTTGCCCACACTAATTACACAAAGGTACTGCACTATTTAAAACAAGTAAGAGTTAGACTTAAGATAGTATCATTAGCAACAACATAAACCAGATGAGTTTATTTCCAAGAACTTGTGCCAGCATAGAAACCCCGCAGGCTGTGTTCCCGTAGCACCCACACCATGGACAGCAGCATCACAGGCTTCTCTTCCTCAYTCTACAAACAGACCTTCAATCTGCCATCAAAACATACCTCCTGCAGAAACATGACAGCTYGGACAGTCCCCAGACATATCCCAAAGCATGCTGGCTTTAAGAATAAAAAAAGGGTGAGCCTGTTGGGCCAGGAACACCAGCCCACCARGAAATAGCTAATCCTTGAGGCCAGTGACCACACTGGGCAAAATTTAAATGATCAAAGTGACTGCAGGAATTTCAGATTTTTCATGACATTATCATCTGACATCTGCTTTTCATATAGAAATTTGCAAACATGCAACAAGCTTAAACTGCACTATTTGCTGCCCTATACAGCAAAGACTGCCTATACCCAGCTCAAAAAGCTAACCCTGCCTATTTCAACATATACCATTGCAGCAAAAAAATGAATYTGTAGAACAACTTCTTTGTGCTCCTAAACCAGGCAAGATGATGGTTTCCATTTTTAAAATTCATATGCACAGATTCTTCATATTACTAGGTCCATTATATATGTGATATAGAAAAATACACCATCATAAATATTACAAAAGCTCAGCACAATAATCATCATATCCATGCTCAAGGTAACCAATTTCAYGTATGATGTAAGTCCAAGGACTGTCACATCAAATCAAAATTTCAYCACATCTAGTCTCATGTGCTTCCAAAAAAGTGCAGTAAAACCCATGATGAATAACTACTGAATTGTCATTTTCTATGGAAGAAATCACTTCTGAATCTCACCACCTTGTTTATTAATGCACATGGTTAYAAGGCTTACAACTGGCATATTCCTCCAACTTGCATATTTGATACCTCTACATCAGGACTAGCAATGTAAACATGTTCATAAGTGAGCACTGCCATAGCCTGGCAAAGCTCCTTAAGGATGTCAAGCCTGAATTCAAAGCAACCGACAAACATGAAACATTTCCATTTACAAAGATGCAGAAAAAAAAAAAACATAACTCCATCACTCCTTAGCAAATGCTTCCATCTTGCTAACATGCTGTTCTAAAATATCTACAACATAAAAGGGTATCTCTCCACACAAGCTATATAGACTCATTTGAGAGATGAAAACCATTCTCAGTCCAGGCACAAACAGCAAGCTGAAAATCTGGCATTAAACAAGATAAGAAAAACAAGTGTACCTGAACTCCAAGTCAATCTACAACAGAAAAGGTTCTAATCTTTCTTTAGTCAGATGAAGTTTGAATTACCAATTAAATTTCTGATAAAAYGAGTAGAAAGCAGCCAACTACATATTAACTTTTTAAAATGAAGAATCAGAGATAAAAGGAAACTCAGAACTCCARCAGAACGGAATAAATAACTGACTAAACCAAAACAGAATTCATGCCCTTTAATAACATCTCTGAAAACATGGACATGAGACAAACTCTCATCCCAATWAATAATGTGACAGTGTTTTAAGCTGTGATTCAGCAGATTTGACTGAAATCATATTTCTCTTAAGAAACAACTGATGATGAATTCTAGAAATTTCTGGGCAAAACAAGTTACGCTTACAGTTTTGGAATGCAAAATTCCTTTTGCATTTGCAAAAAACCCACCAAAACCAACCAAAACACCGAATTGTTGCAAAATCTGTACTTCCTTCCCAAGGATTTTGAACAGAGTAAAGCAGAGATTAGATTTGGGMATCTAAATGCCAAATTCCTTCTCTCAGAGGCAGCAGAGCAGCTCCGTGCGGCCGCAGCGCCCTCCAGTGGGTGCCGGGCTCGGCGCAGCTCCTCCCGGCTGAGGAACAGCTTCTAGGGTGATTCCTCTAAATGCTTATTGGGGTCTGGATTTCTGCAKCGAGACATCTGCATTTCATAATCCGGAATTTGTTTTGTGCTGCTTAATAATAACTCTTACTCTCATCATGTATTCTTCAGGCTACAAAGCCATCAAGCCTGAGGCACACCTCCAAAAGAGCAGTAAATAATATAGTTAAGACTGTGTTACTGGTGCACTCAAATCTCAGGGCACTGGACGAATTRAAACGGTTAGTTTAAGAATTGCGAAACATAAAAATCGCCATAGTCACAGAATAACTCAGACTGGAGGGGGACTTCCTCAGATCATCTATTCCAACCTCTTGCTTACRCCAGATGAAACTGCTTAAGGCTTTGTCTGAACAATGACCAGTAGATAAGTAAGTGAAAATCTATGGCTTAAAGAAATCAAGTTATTTTCTTTCTAGCTAATAAGCCTAAGAGTACTCACTCCCTATAAAAAAAAATAAAGACCAATAAGGCCATGAAGTGCAAGACCCTGAACTTTTGGCAGTTATCTTGATTTGCCTAATCCATCTAAGATACACAGATTTCAAGAACTTCAGCGAGTGAAGGTTCAGTTAATGATTCTCACTAATACAGGTCACTAAAAACAGCTGAAAGAACTGAAAAAGGCTCCTCAAATCACTGGAGCCTAGAGACAAAAAATCCAGGAGTAATACTGGTAAAAGGAAGCTAATGTACCCAGGACAGTACTAAATGGGAAAATGAAGGCAAAGGCAGTAATTTGAGACTGTAAGATTATCAGAACCAGTAGATACAGATTATGAAATATGCCAAACAGACCACATTTGTATGAAGATTTAATGGAACCAAATGAGTAGAGGCTTAAAGTAAGAGACAGAATAATGGGCAAAGATAATTCATGTGAGTACCTATAARAAAATATAATCCCACTGGGGAGATGAGACATGTAGACAGCAATTGGCAATTAGTCACCATCTCTAGGACAACCAATGGGATGGGAATTGCTGATACACATCTCAGTGCTCCTTGCAGAAAATAAGCCACATTGTAAGGTCTGGTTAAATGGAAGTTAGCAAATCTACACACGGGAATAATGAAGGGTTTCAGGGAAGAAGATCAAAATYGAAGCCAGGTACATTTTGCACCACYTTCACTAGACAAGAATTCATGGTAACCCCATACGGGAGAAGGACCAGGCCTTTTCTAGGAGGACAAGAGAGTAGAAAACAAAGGACAAGGAGAAAATAACCATCAACGGATAACCAAACAGCGCTGCTGTGAGTTTGGAATTAATGCAAGGAGATGTAGAAGACAAGACATGAAAGAATCAAAYAAGATAGATCACAGACAAGATCTGGCTGATTCAAGTTGTAAGAGTAAGGTCCTGAAGCAGCTGAGCACACAATTAGATTTGGTAGATAAATTCGAGTGCACTCATGCCGGACCACCATATCACACAGAAGCAAAAGCAATCCCTTATCTTTTTCTAGATTGCTCTGTATCTATTGAAAAGGAAAGTGGGGGGAGGGTAGGGAAAGGATGGGACAAAAGCACCACACGCTAGTAGCAGCTAATGAGCTTAAGCCAGTATCGTCCCATATTGAATGTCTGGTGACCCAACAAGTACCATTTTCACTAACAAAGGGGAAAAAACCCATTATAACCAGGAGTCTGCTGAATAAACATGATATTTTGGCTTGTGAACAAATAGCTTTCAGTATGTAAAAGAAGATTTCTGATCAGAGGAAGGTCTCTAGATATTTTAATTGGACAATAACAGGACAATCCTTGCAGTGGCTTTGTACACATTTTCATACTAAAAAACCAGGATCTATATAAGGCAAACTATCTTGCAGACATTTTAAATCATGTATTAATTACTTGAAAGTCCATCATCTGACAGGAGTCATGAGCCAAATACAGTTACTGTGCATGTCAGACTCCTCCTTCAGTGCCCAGGCCACTATCATTTATGTGATATTTATTAGTCATTTCTTCCACATCTGCTGTAATTTCAGAGATGCTTTCCCGGTGTGTCAGAAATAATGGAGTACTCCATTCCTTGCAGTTGTGCCAAAGGGAGTGAACAGAGTAAGTAACCACCAACGAGCATCTCTATCAAGTATCACTTTTGTTTTGTCTAAGGGTTTTTTGACTCTGCTAAGTTACTCGGGCCAGGCACAGGGAGGCAGGGGGGAAAGAAGGGGAAGATGATGCACCTCACTACAAATTCACAGTAAGAGAACTTTATCCACAAAAGCTATTTTTATTACCTACAAATCAGGCTTTCAGCTGGCACAAAAAAGCTAATAGATAGCTGTTGCTTTTTTTCTTTTGAGATGGCTTTCTGGTAAGTGTTCTCCATTCTCTCATCAGTTTTAAGACAAAAGGTCATTACTATTTTCAGATTAGAATGAGAGAAAATACAAAGAKATTAAGAAGGTTACAACATATTCTTGCTAATACATTTGAAAACTTGAGTATGCTTACTCACATTATCTTGTATAATATTGCTAAAATACCAAATAGCAGTAGAGAAGTATTTACTATCGTGTAGTACACTGTAACTGTTCTTCACTACATTAAAGCAATGAAAAATTACCAGCTCTATCCAGAAAATTCAAAAGCATTATCTCTCATRAAGAAAACCTTTACTCTAGTAGCTGAGGTAGAACTGAAAATATACCAAACCTTTTTAAAAGTTTGCCACGAGTCTTAGGAAAGTTTAAAAAAAAAAGCATTAGTCTAATAGTTTTTTTCAAAAAATTATTTTTAATGTAAAAGCACCTGAAGTAMAGACTTCATTAATCTTGCATTAGAYATACAAGATAAAGCACATTTTGAAAACTGTGAGAAAAGTTAATGTACTTACAATTGCACTTACCACCAATATTACATGCCACCAAATACTTTTTTGGAAAAAAAAGAGGTATCCACRTTTTTTAATTTGCTTTGGATTTGCCTTTTTTTTCCTGATGGATAAAATTTCAGAACTTTAATGACATTGCTTATTTGCATGAACCAAAACAAGTATTTATGGCTTTATCAAGACAATAGGTAACACCAAGTTGTACACTTGAGAACTTCAGAATGGCAAATTATTTCTTCCCTTTAAACRCCACTTACTACTGCAAAAAAATAAGTTTACAAAATGGATGGACTTCCTGCTSTTCCTCAGGAAAAGCTTTTGCAACTAACCCTTTTCTGGGGACAAGGCTAGAAGATTCTGTAAGAGGATTCCTCCCCTTGAGTTCSTTTTCTTCAAAATTGCAGAAATATTCTTCCACTGCTGCAGAAATTTAATGTCATCAGTTCCACTCTGGCTGCTGGAGGTGGGTGAAGCAATGAGATAGATTTGAGTAAAATCAGATTCTTCTAAATTCTGTATTTCTATCTGAAGAGAGACTACAGATACTACTGTGGTGGGACCAMAGATCAAATAGAAAAGAATGGCTTCTCCTCTGCACATAAGCAGCAAGGAACTYTGGTGCCTAAAATGGTAGGAACTAGTGGATACAACACCAATATTTACTAAATACTAAAAGCACCCCTAAACAAACTTTTCTGTGTCCTGGAGAGCTCCAAAGGGAATAGGACTCAACATACAGCCAGAATACCTACTCACCTTAGGCCCTTGCTCACCAATGAAATGATGTCTCTGTCTCTCAGGTGGCCAGAGTTGTGCACCTGGCATCTATGTAGCTTGGAACAAAGAATCAAACACAATCTCACACAGCTCAGCACTTAAGTGCAGAGTTCCTTATTTAYGCCACTTTCTCACCTGGTCTAAGACTAATTTCCCACACCTTTTTAAATTCCACTGCTTTTTCTTGCCAGCATCCTACCACTGCTCCTCGCACCACACTTTCAGGATCTGGATCCTCTGGCTTACATAATATTCACTGCAGCAGATAAACACACTATCATCTGTTTCCTCTTTACTTTGGCCAATGATTCTGCCCTTATTCCCATATGTAGCTATGACAGCATAGCAATTGCCTGAAGCTTCACCAAGAGAATCATAAAAATTTCTGATTGTGCAAATTCTGAGGGAATTCAAGAAAAGGAAGATCAAATCTGGGATGATGCATCAAAATGTTATAAGTCATGAATCAAACTGCAGTGTTAACAAAACGTTATCTGCTACACCTCTACAGAAATCAATGTCTCCCAGATCTGATCAGGCAGCAACTAACTTTAATCCAGAGGCTACAATCATTTTGCCTAAACCCTGACAATCCTGCTATCYTTGTCTATCACAGCATTAAAACCTGTTCATCTAAGCGGGTGCATTGAAATGCCAGAAGCATGCTTGGTGCACTGGAATCATTCTAAAAACTATCAGTGACACACACTGGCTRTAGATGAGGCTCTGCCAACACTAGGAAGGCCCAGCTGTATGCGCACAGAGAGCATAATAATCCTAGAGAAGTATTTGGCCATGTTTGCTGTTATTTACAGAGGCAGCAACACACTGCACTGGTAATGCACCTCTCCAATGTGGAATGGCAATGTGTACAAATAGATGATTTCTTTCACCCAGTACATTCAATTCAACTTTGTATCCCATAGCATWAGGTAAAGATCTGGAGGGTAAAGTTCACAGGTAATCAATCCTGATTCCATGGCACTACAGAATTTTACTTACAGACATGCACCATTCACAAAAACTGCACATATCCACATCTGACCAAYGTAACTGATTATAATGTAATCCTGGCCATACTATGCTAATTCTGGTCTCCTGCACACAGACCATAACCATTTACACACAACTACATTAGTAATTCTATCAATGTATTACCTTGAAGCAAAGCACACACACACAGGGAACTGGCAAATGTATGCCAGGAACACTCAAACAAGGCCCGAGACTTCAAACATTAGACACTCTTCAAACAAATCCAAATGCTTGCTATGAAGTGGCCTTTCTGGTTCGGACATTTCTTGAAGTATTTCCCTGTGCTGGAGCTTTACCATGCTCCTGCCAAAATGCATTACCACCATGCATTCTTAATTCCTTTTTTATTTCTTTTGCTACATCAAAAATCTCTCAGAAAGTGATTATTGTAACTGTTAGAGGTAAAAGGTCTGGAATTTGAGTTTTAAGTTTCTGTAGATATAGCGTACCATAGTTTCACTTGGAGACAGAAAGACAAAACACTTTCCTGTCTAACAAACCAGTTCCTTCTTGTCCACTTTCCAAAGCTTCTGTGCTGAGAGGTTTGCAGTGGGTATCTCTTGCCATTTTTTGCTTTCCTCTCAGCACAGTACTAGCTTTGTGCAGTATTTCACTGGCTTATCAAATTTAGTTCTTTAGACAAATTCTGTTGTACATACTTCTCATGGGAAAATGTAGTTCTGACTGTAGAAATAAGGAGTGTTAAACAATTGTAGCCACTCTCCTTACTTGCAGAGTTTCTCAGCTATCAAAGCTCAGCTATCACAACTATTTTGAGCCATTTCAAGCTTTCACCTGATTAAAAGATAATGCATATGCACTTTCTGCTACGCATTTTAAGACTGGAATTTGTTTTTTGCACTAYTGCTGAATTTCAGTCACATTCCACATTTAATCCCAGCATTTGTTTCTAGTTTGTTCAGGAGTGCTACTATAAACCAGATTCTGATAACCTGCATTTTGCACTCACAGAAAAATCACGTTAATTTCATTCTGAAGAATCTGATTTAAAGTTGATGGCAATTACTCCATATAGGGAAAAGATCCATATTCATATCTTTCACCCTACACTGCTCTACATGGTTCATWCTTTGGCTTAAATCCCTCTGGCTTTATTACCAGACTAGAATCTAGGCATTCTTTACTACAGAGATAACTCCCCARTTTAGATGTTTCTGAGTGCCAGTGCAGTCAGGATCTTTGCTCTGATGGCATCCCACCAAGGCTGGCAAGTTCCACAATTGATTTATCTGATACATGATCTTGGGAACCTCAGCTYCACAGACTAACCCATGCCACAGCAGGAACATTTACACTTCTGCTTATTAGAATGAATAAATATGTGAAATGGGTCCCGAACACCATGATAGGAGGCTCCATTACTGCATATTCTTTCTAATGCTTCTTTTGTTTTTTTGGTCAGTAGCTTTTCAAAATATTTCAAATTACATTTAGGTCAGATTTCTTATGAGATCTTCCCTAACCTCAGCCTTCTCTCTTGAATATATTTTTTCATATAYTATCTCAGCTTCTGCTCCTTGGTGTATCTCTTGTTTACTACTGCAGAACTCAGAGTACAGAACAACAATCATTCCTGTTACGTTTTTTGACTTTGGAGAAGAAAACATGGAATTCTGATCTTAGCCCTCAGGGCCAAATATGTTTGAAGATGATYTGTATACTCCGAGCTTGGCTCAGTTAGTTGGAGCATGGTGCTAATAATGTCAACATTGTGGGTTCAATCCCTGTACAGGCCACTCACTTCAGTGYTGGACTCAATGGTCCCTGGGTCCCTTCCAACTCAGAATTTCTGTGATTCTGCATAAAACGCATTTTTATGTGTATTTTAGCATAGATTTGAGATGCTAATATTTTAGTACTTTTTATGAGGCACAAAACCAAAGAGATTTCACAAAGACTGTTAAATGGTCATCTGTGTCAGCCAACAGAACAAGACATCCTTGTGCTTCTCCAAAAAGACACGGAAAACAGTATCCTTCACAGACAGCAGAGGAAAAATGAAGTTCCTATGAAAGTCAAGTTCAATAGCAGATCATGCTGCAGTTTTCCAATCATTTGCCACCTATGTATCCTTACCCAAATAGGACTATAAAATAGCTCAAATTTGTGCTGGGAAGCTGAACACCAAAGTTCAAAAGAAGATCAAATTGCTATCTTGCACCAAGATAAAAATAGGACAAGTTAAAATGATGGGAACAAAACTAGAAATGGACCCATCACCTGTTGAGCAATCCTAGCAGTAAAAACATGCTTAAAGTCACTTATGTATTTTATTARCTTCACAGTAAGTCAAATATGAGAACCTATATCAGTGGTGCTCCAGGGCAAAGTCATTTTGTCCAACATATGAAAACTGTGAAGTACATTAGGTCCGTGCTTCACTTTTCCATATTCACTAAGTGCAATTTGATTGTTGTGAAACATTCAAAAACATTTTCAAACATCTATTTTCCACATGTAGCTCATCACATCATGGTACCATAAGAACAACTTCTATCCAATGGTATTATTCCTCCTTAACATTAGCAAGGACAGTAGAAACCTTGCTTTGGTTCAACCATGAGTCACAGATATTTGTTCAATGCACACAAAAAGCATTTTAAAAAACTCAGTTTATAGTATAATCTACTGTATGCTTTGCACAGAAGTTGCTTTATGAATGTACCAGAGAGCCARCAGATTACCTGGTGCTAAAGTTTAGAACTGCTCATCAGGAAGGTTAATATTTAGTCCATCATACATTACTTACCATCACAAGGTATTAGTATATATGACCTGTTCACCAGGAATATTGTGTATTTTTGTAGCYTGCTATTCAACCAAAAGGGCAGCAGAATTGAGTACAATCTACATTCTCCTTCTAATACATTCCAAAAACTTCTCTTTCTGCTGATGCTAGAAAATACAAAATAACTATTACATATGTCACCAAACTCGATAAAAACATTACATATAAYGTCTAATATATCACTTTGGTAATCCTGTCAGTGTAAAATGACAGAAAAAAAGGTAAAAACATTTATACAGCTACCTCCAGTGACTGCAGGTCATAGATAAACTAACCTGAAGGCACAATTAAGTGAGAATTTAGGTTTCTCTCTTTTCCTTCAAAAATATTCTCAGAATCAAAACCTTCCAAATAACCATTAACTGTATAAAACTGCTGGACTGACCCATTCAACCAACTACATGAATTTACAATCAGMAGGGTTACTACTGGCACATCAACAAGGCTGCCCTTACCTTTACCCTTCCTCCCAAGTGCTCCACAACTATGCACCAAAGGAAATTTGGACTCCCATGCCAAGCTCTGAAGAGGAATTATTTTCTCCCTTCACCACCTGACCACTTATCCTGGTGCCAWGTTCCATCTCCACTTCTCATTTTCCACCAAGATTCCAGTACATCCTCGGTGAAGACATTTCTGAAAGCTATAGCCTAATTGGAAAATTATGTTCCCTGGAAACATGGAACTTCACTTAGATCCACTGGAGATGGGGCTCTGAGCAACCTGGTCTAGTGAAAGGTGTCTCTGTCCACAGCAGGGGAGTTGGAAATAGATGATCTTCTTCCAACTGAAAACATTCTGATTCTATGATCTCCATTCTTCCTACATCCAAAAGCTAGATTTGAGAATTATACCAGATCTATCACATCTACTCAACCGTAAGGCCATTTCAATTCTCTTTTCAGGAAAGTAATGAAAGAACTCAAATAGTATAGCCACAAACATGGTACTAAAACATCTAGTCATCATCATCTACTGCTATTATTAATCCCTCCCAAGCACTTCCTTACTGATGCCTGATTACTGACTGTTAGGGAATCTGTTRTTTTCAGCAACACCACTTAGTGGATGCTTCTCACTCTACAGCACACAGCTGTCAGGGAGAGGTTTAATTCTTTTTCCCAGAAAAGGCCTTTACCTTGCCCTATACAGGAAATACTTGCAATTTCCATGCATTAAACCATCCATGCATTAAACCAACCATGCTTAAAACCTTAGAAATGTCTTGTAGTTATGTAAGCAGGAATGACCAGCGGTGACCGAAATGCTGCAATAATTCTGCCTGTATCTTTTCCTCATCAGATGAGACATCCTTGATGCAGGGATCTGTGCAGAGCAGGTGAACATTTATGCACCCCAATGCAGTCAATAGGCTTTGATCGACCACAAGGAAACACATTTATCAGGCTGGAGAAACAAGATCTTGCTTGGGAAATGTACTGACACTGGTGGAACAAAAAGCAGGCTCAGTGCAGAAGTGAGAGGTGAAAGGGCCACAAACAATAGGGCACTGAAAAACAATCTCTTCTGGCCATTCCTTTGCTATTTTATTAGTGCAATGTTTTGGACACAAACTCACATGTATGTGTATATTCACCACCCAAATACTAGAAAACCACCCCTCAACAATTATTTTTGCTTCCAGTCTAAACCCAAGCAGGGTTGGTCTTGCTGTAATATCCAGTCTATTGCACGCAGGCAGTAATTTAAATGTAATAATCTCACCTGCAAAASTACCAGTAGCTTCAGAAAAGGCACACAGTCCTACAGACAATAAATGCAATTTTTTTTAATCTTACTAGCCATTTGTTGGATTCATATTGAACCAAAAAAGAAATATATTTTTACTTTCCATCTCCAAACTACTTTAAATCTAGACTCTTAAAGTATAATGACCTAGTTTCTTTTGACATTTTCAAATAATATTTGATAAACTAGTAGGTTTTACTGTACTTTTAATATCTGGATTTTTCCAAGCATATATGAGGACAGTCCTATAACCTTCACAAGAACTAGCCATAAAGTCTCCAGGAATATTTAGAATCTTTATATTCACATACTGAAAAAAACTGTCAGATTTTCTGATGATTGCATACTAGACAAAAATCCCAGATGATTTAATATATAGGTTATAGGTACTTACTGAGGCAACCAAAAATTGTATATAAGTACTAAGCCCWGGGTAGCTCTACAAAACAGCGGTTTAATGCAATGATTTCATCCAACAGTCAAATTCAAATAATCCACAGTCAAATTCACCACACTGTGAAACAGAGGAGTTTATTAAGGTTGATATGCTACATTTCCCAAGCAAAATTCCCACAACAAACAAATAATAGCTTCAGCAATAAGTTTACAGATATTCTACTAACATATAACATTTTGGTAAAGAACCAATTTAGTCTTGCAGCTGAAGCCACACATTCCATGTATAAGGAATTTTAGTAACCATGTATATTTATATGTCTGCTTAAGTCACCAGCAAGGACTCYTTGCAAAATCTATTACAAACTTCACTGCCACCCTTTTCATACCCTTCCTTGGATGTATGAAAAGGCTAAAAGCCAAACATATCTCCCTTTTTTTTTTTTTTTTTAAGCAGACCTATTTAGCTTGTTCAGTGTGGGCAGCCCTAGCTCCTAAATTTAACAATCATTATAAATCAATTTTAATGCAAATGCCAATAAGAAACTATTCATGCACACAAAATACATGGGCACTGATTGATACCAGCCTCTTGTCTTATGTCTGTTAGCAAGAAGCCTATTTTCTCTGAAATCTGCTTAAATATGGTGTTTACCGTCTCTGCACTTCTACTAGTGTTTACTCCTCCTTTCAGCCGACATATTTAAAAAAAGCCAAAACCAAAAAGCAAGTATAAATACATTCAAGAAGTATGGCAAATTCCCTTCTCCACCCCCAGAGCAGTAAAGCCACAGCAGATGAGCTGTAACTATGGCCTTGGGAATACAAGTTCCCCAGGCWCTTTTACCACACAAATATCAATTCAAGTTACAAGAGCCCTATCCTCTTATACTTAATGAAGATTGAGCCAACGAGCCCGCACGCCTTTGCAGGAATGTTTTCTTTCCATTTTCCTAACAAGGCTCTCCTCCCATACCGGTCCAGGATGGACTGCAGAAGGGTCTAAGTAGAAGGATCATCACACCAGTGTTTAGTGGAGGAATAAATCAAACATGGCTTCCCCCTCCATACATTTTCAGAGTTACATTCACTCCTGCTGCCGTACAATCTCAGACCTACCCGGGGCCGAGGGGCAGGAGCAGCCTCCACCTCCCCACACTCTCACCGCCACGGGGGGGACATTTGCAGCCTCACGACCCCTTAAGGGGGCGGTTTAAACCCTGAAGAGGTTTTTTTTTTTTCCCCCTTCCCATCGGCCGTGTCCCCCCCTCCGGTTTTCTTTCTGATTTGCACTGATTGATCTTCCATTCCCCGGAGCAGGGAGGTGGGACGGGTGGGCACCTCTCCCTTACCCCTTTATGCTACCCCCGACCTCCCGCAGCGCCAAGGAAGAGGAGGCGGTCAGGGGGGAAAGGATGAAGCTGCAACAGCCGGGACTCCGCTCGGCATCGCTCCTTTCCGCTCCTCCGCCACCCAGAAGTCAGGCCCAGCCAGCGGCACAAATCCTGCTGCAGCCTCCGGGGGGGCCGAGGGGCAGGCGGGGGGACCCGCGGCCCCGCAGCGAGGGCCAGGTAGCGGGGGGAGGAGGGGGGAGCGAACAAAAAAACCATCCTCCGGGGAAGGGGGAAACGGGAGCTGCGAGCTGCCCGGGCAGCGGCGGGAGATGGAGACGGTAAGTTTGAGGGGAGCGGAGCCTCGGCGGAAGGGGASTCCCCGGGAGAAGCGCCGGGGCGAGAGGGGGGCGCGGATGCCCCACCACGGAACCTCCCGTCCCCCACGCCGCCTCCGCTGCGCTTTTGCCGGGCACGGCCCGCGGTCCCGGCCCGGGAGGGGGCTCCCGATGCCCGCGGCGAGGCGCGGGGCCGGGCGGCAGCATCCCCGCGGGCGGGCGAACCTCGCCGCCGCCGCTCCCGCCGCTCCCGCCTCCCGCCCGGGGCCTGCGGGAACGTGCCCCGGGCGCCTCCTCCCCTCCCGCGGGGGAGAGCCAGCCGCGCTCCCGGCCTACCGACCTGTGCCCTAGCGCATCCTTCTCCCCGGGGAGCCGGGCGAGGCGGCGGCGGTATCTCGGTGCCGGGGAGCGGCGGGAGCCGAGGCGACACAGCGGCAACAGCGGCGGCGGCGGCTCCGGCGGGTCCTGCGCGGCGGCCCCGCCCCCTCCTCCGGCCAGAACCAGCGCGAAAAATCGGCGGCGCTGATTGGCCGCCGCCGCCGCGCGGCCCCCGGAGCGGCCGTTTCAAATCCCCCCGCGCGGAGCCGCCCGCACGCGCGGCCGCGGGAGCGGCGCCCGCCGGGAGCGGAGCCGGGAGCGGAGCCGGGAGCGGAGCCGGGAGCGGAGCCGGGAGCGGAGCCGGGAGCGGAGCCGGGAGCGGAGCCGGGAGCGGCGCCCGCCGGGAGCGGAGCCGGGAGCGGAGCTGCGCGGCCCAAAGGGGACAGCGGACCGGGAGCCGGGGCAGGGAAGGCCACGGGCCGAGGTGGGGCCAGGCCCGCTCCCGGGGAGCCTGGCTCGCCGCCCCCAGGTGGGCGAGAGCGCGCCCAGGGCCCGCCCACCCCGGTGGGAAACGCTTTTAAAAAAAAAAAAAAAATCTTTACGTTGTTGTTATTTATCTTCCCCGGGGTACAGGGATGCTGGCCGTGAGGCGTCCCCAGGTGCACAAGAACGCCTTAAGAAACCGCCCCCCCCATAAGAGAATATACAGAGGTCGGTGAAAAACATTTAGTTTTAAATGTCTTTATGTTATTATTTTATCTCCTGGCCGGCTAAAAAGTGCCCTCCTCACTGCTGGTTTCAGCCACCGTACACGTGCGCTTTCTGAAAATCCTGATTTAAGCCAAATGTTTTGACTTTCCTTACAACTGCATACAATTTGGAGGCTGTCGAATGGTTGTAAGAGCCGAAGTGTGCCTGGCTGCGAATTATCCGGGCTGTCTCTTSTGGAAGTACGGCCTGGGTTATTTTATTTTTTTTAAAGCTTCCATCAAAATAAGTACATGTGCTTGCAATTTGCCAATTGAAAACACAGCTTTTTTTTTCCATTTTTTTTTTTTAGTCAAATCGTTAAACAGCCGTCATGTTACAATAGGAACAAATATTCTTATGAACCGTTGCACCAGATAATGTAAAGCAGGTAATGGCCAGCTTTTTCAAGCTTTCAATGGTTTAATAAAGGATTTATGGAGCACTGAGAACCTGYGTTTGTGTACAAGGCAGAGAGCAGAGTTCCTCGGTGCTATGGATACTGTATTAACCTGGTAGCTAAGGACCTGTTGCAACTCCTGCCAAAGGTAAACAGATGATAATTGGGGCGGGGGGAGGGAAACATTCTAGCATCACACTTTATGGATAATGGTGAAATTAGGCCATCTGTTGCAGAAAGGCTCAGACTATTTATTTTTTTGACGTAATCMTTAATTTACTTTCATATGTTAAAGTTTGTTGATGTTTTTAGGTGAGTGTTTAATGGTGGCTGCAAGGCAGTTAACAGCAGAACAGTGAGAATTTAGTGCTAAGTACTTAGTAATGAAAATCTTAATCATCRGCTGATTAAAACTTTAAGATGAAGGTGGCTGGAGATCTGTCTGTAGTRATAAAGGTACCTTAGCTTGTTTTTCAGCCTTGCAGCCTACAAAAAGAAAATACACTATYTTTAAGGTGTTAGGCAAACAAGATTTAGCTTCCTAATGTCAGTGTTTACAGCACTAAAGAGAAAGTGCCATTACATTTTAAAATAGCTAATTTGGATTAAGAGTTGTGATAGTTTAATCCAGCTTCCTTTCTAAAAGTCAGTTACATGCATTCACCGAAAAACTGAAGATCCTTTCTAATTAAAAACAGAGACACCAGTATTAATTCAAATAAACAGAAGTACAAGTATGTGAATCCTGTTGTTTACATAAGGGGATACACAGGCTTGCTTTTCTTCCGTAGTGGAACAATAAAGCTAAGGTACTAAAAGTACAAAGCATGACATGTATGCAGGGGTGTTTTCTGTTCCCCCCCCCAAAAAAAACGGAATTCCATAAGAAACATTAATTATMAATAATTGGCATGATACAAATGCTTTATCTATGTTCTCTTGGGAACAAATTCTGTGTGCAGGCCCAATGATACAAATTCATCTTAATGTGTGACTTACAAAAGAGAAACAGATTTTAATTTTGTACTTATCACTAAAGCATAATGTCCTACAGATAACATAGTTCCGGTGTTTCCCTTCTGTGTCAGTCCTTTAAGGTGTAAGTGGAAGGATTTTGTTATCATGGTCAAGGTGACAAATTTTCCTTAGACCTTGCAATTTCTGTAGATCACTGACCTTGCCCAAGAGACCAAGATTTGCAACCATGTAACTACCTCCTGATAGACCCACCATGCAGATTTCCAGGAAAGCTTATGCTGGGAGTTAAAACCTTTAGCTGGAATACTACTAGTTTATATTGTAAATAAACACTGGTGCACAATTGTCCAATGTCTTGACCCCTTTAAATAAAAATTGTGCTTGCAGGTTTTTGGTTTTTTTTTTCAAAAAAATTGTCTGTTTCCTTGAGCTCTTATTGTGATAATAAAGATATCTTGTTTTTCTACTGTAGTACACAAAGAGGCTGGTCCTTTGCAAGTGGGTATAGTTATATTACACTTCTGAAAACTGAGCTCAAAAAGCTTTAACTCTCAAGGTGTAAATGCAATGGAGTGCAGAACAAGCTTGTGCTGACAAATCACAGGCATGCTGCATTACACTTGAGTGATGGCTTTAAAGGAGTTGAAGGAAACTAATCAGCTTATAATAGTCGCAAATTCCCAGGCTGAACCTTTTGGAGATTTTGTTCTTTTTCATTATATTTTCTTGTGATTTTGAATTAGTCAATATTTTTTAAAGTTATGATTACAATGACCTATCCAAGAAATATCAAAGATGCACAACTAGAGCAAATAGAAGTATTCATTTTTTAGTGACTCCTGTTTCATTTGGTATCTAAAATGTTATTGCTTCTAACTTTCAATTTTTCATGAATATATAGTGTTAAACAGTATGACAATTAATATCCCTCTTTTCAATTCAAAGGCATTTAAATAAATGTAGTGGTTGCATATTGTCCTAGAAACATTTAAATATTTTTGAGATTATCAGTTAGTYACTAGGCCAAAAGATAATTTGTAATGCAAACACTTTTTAAAGACCACTTAGTCAGCAATAACTGAAGCCAATGCCCCTGGCTTTAGRCATATGCTAGGATGTGCTGGAATTCTGAAGGTGAAGGAGGTTTTGTTTTGTTGCCACCACGGGGACAGTCAGTGCYGGACAAGCCAAGGCCTTGCACTGCAGTTGCTGTAGTTCCTCTGCATTCCACATAGCGCAGGAACAAACAAAGTGCAACAGCACAGAACTCCTTCCTTGGAGAGCTTGGTCAGTGCTGTTCACAAGGGGATGGAGCACGTTTTGGAGTACTTGATGCCATTAGAAGCAATGGGGACCAGCAGTCCCTGTGCTGAAGCTTYACCATTTCCCTGGCAAAGGCAAAGAGCAAAGACAGCGCAGCTCCTGAGCACGTTTAATGTCATTGTAGATCTTTGTGGCAGGGGCCTCATGTCTACATTACTYTCCTGTATGGATGCTAAGGACTGATTGCTTTCTAAATTAATTTCTTGTACCCATTTTTGTTTTAGGATTTTATATAATAATCTGTCTAGTATGTATTTTCCTGAATGCAGATTATCTTGGTGGCAATGTTAACTCAAAGTAGTGTCAAACTGAAGTTACGTGACTGTAGTCCATTTGTCAGTCAGGTTTGCCCAGATTAGTAGAGCAGCACATCATGTTTGCATTTTTCTTTATACCAAGGTGTTTAATGAGATAAGGACTGCTTTAGGCCATATAGAATCTACAGATGTAATTTTTTCTTGTTTCACAGACTTTTCTATGCATTAGTCGTGAAACGGAAGACATTACAGTTCAAACTGTGAATACACTGGTAAAGTTAATGCTGCTCATTTTCCTGTTTTGGTGTAGCACTGATGCAGAGATACCTGCTCTGTGTTGTGCCTACTATCACYGTGACATTTTCATGCTGGCAGCTGGCAGCCCATCACCTGAGCACTGACTTTAGCCAGCAGTCCATGCTTTTTCTTTGGATTAACAGAGAGTAATCATTGCTTTCAACCTGTCTGAACCCATCCTTAGCTATGTCAACTGTAGCTAGACAGAGACATCTTCAGTATGTCAGTCCATGTGTCATCAAAACTGTTAAGAGAAATCTTTATCAGCATGTATGTGTTTATGTCTTGGACCATGCTGCATATTGCATCCTGTTTAATATGAACACAGTGAGCTGCTGATCTAGAATTAAGGAAGAATGAAATATGAAATTCAAAATCAGTGTTTCAAAATATTTTTTATCAAGTGGAGCATATTCATCATAAATTGATAATAGGAAATGTGTTCTAGAGAACTTATACATTTGCCAATTAACTTGAATGAAAATTCATTGAAAATGTTTACTTGAAAAATTTGACAGTGTGTATTAGAATCACTTTTAAATTATCTTGAAAATGAGAAGGTACAGGCTTTTCAGACTTTTTGTGTAACCCCATATAAAAATGGAGTAATGGTAGTTTTTAATAGAAAGTTGATTCCTTGAAAAAAAAGAAAATACTCTAGTTGGAGAATTTGAAACAGAATTAGTCTCTGTCCAAATGAGAGACATCTTAAGTGCAGCTACAGTATATGGCTTAAGTATTGATCAGAGTAAAATATGATTATCTGAYGGAAAAACGCTTAATGTGAATCTTCTTCATACTACGAGTTATACAGCAGTCTGTTCACCAGGTATGTTTTCAGATAGGAAAAGAATGGAGCAAGTGTCACTTTTCTTGCAAATACCTCTTTGTGTTTACATCATTTGTGCTGAGCAGAAGGAAGGGAAGTGTAATTGAGGGAGCAAAAGCAAGAGGGAAAATTGAACACATGAACGAGTGGGATACATCTTTAGGGCAAGACAGAGGCCAGGAGAAAGGAAAACTGAGGAGCATGTCCCTGCTGTTTTCCAGTGTTGGGATGATAAAAACCAGCTGTATACCAGTTTTCAGCAGCTAACGTCCTTCAGCCTGGTATAAGTAACTTCAGTGAACTAATAAATTTATCTATAGAAGTTATATGTCTCTAATTATCTTCAACATCAGTATGACTTAATTTAAACATTGCTGACATTCAGAATAAAATAAATCTAATCTATGTAGAAACACACAGCTTGAGGATTCAACACATATTAACTCCACTTTCTATTTATAGCATAGTATGTTACTGTTTCTAAACATAAACTTAGGGGTATAAATTTCAAAATAAATTTATAATCAGAATTAATTTTTAGTGCAACAGAGCAAATATATAGTTTTTTGCAATATGTTGGCACACATTTCTAAATCTTAAACTTTAGGCTTAACAAGCCAAATTTTAGCTTTTGAGGAGCTATAATGTAGGTTTGAATTTTAAATTCTTTTGCATTTCAAACTGCTGACTTATGGTTAATCTTCATGTAATTATTGGTCAATGATAATCACAATGTGGTAAGTTATATAGCAATGGAAGTCTTGAAGAGTAGGTTTTTTTTTTATTTTGGCAGAGAAGTGACTCRCTATTTCTACTTACTGCTGGGGCCAAAGAATAAAGTTTGTTAAGGGTTGAATAGGCCARATAGATAATGCTACTACTGTTTTCAGCAGATGCTAATGCAGTGTTTTATTTTGCACATGTATTAATCTTTGCTGCCTCAGTACAGAGTGGTGAGGGTAACTCTGTCGGTCCTAAAGGTTAATTTCATTCTTTTTTAAGGCATGCCATTATTCTGTTAACAGTAATTGCTCTTTTTTTGAATGATTAATTTGATCATATGAACTGTTTCTAATTATGTTGGTGACTGGCAATTTCCTGTACTGAGAAATTGTAGCTGTGATCATATCCTATTTATTCAGTAAACATGCCTGGAGAAAAATGCTCACTGACAGGCATTTTCAGAAATATCCACTAATTTAAAGAACTGTTTGGAGACTTTATATAAGATGCTTAGCACTTGTTTTACATTGGTGTTGAGTATGTGCAAATGTACTTGACAAATGAGGGCTGAAACAACTGGATGTGAGGCACAGGATGAGGAGRTTTGCGAATGCAGGCATATCTGCTAAATTATCACCTGTGCTGTCACTGCTGTGAAAACTGAAAGGAATGGGATGTGTTTCTTGTGCATTTTACAGTGTTCTTACACTCGAGCTGGATCTGCTCACTGCTGTAAGCTCTGTTTGCTCGCTTCAGTTATTGTTAATGAGCCAGAGCGTGCGCTGTGCCAGTCAGCGCAGCASTAGAGACTCCTGCTTGGTGAGSCAGCCCTGGCAGGGAGCAGAGGGCTGCTGGGCTGCCTGCAGGAGTCACACTGTGCTCCACTGTCAGCAGCTCAACMCTACACGCAGCACTGACCCCRCRGAGGCAGTACTGGCTCCAGTGCCAAATCTGCATCCAGTTTACAAACAGCAGAAAAACACTGGGTCTGTCTCAGCTGCATTTACAGCAGCTGAGATAAACTGTAATTCAAATGAAGAATGTACTCCGCAGAGAAGAGGTGCTGGGCTTGACCATGTGTAGGACACTGGCTACATGAAGACTCACCCACTGTCTGCTGTCTCAGGCGGAAGCTGGGCATGGTTGTAGTACCGCTGTGCTAAGAATAGCATMATTCCCATCAAGCCACTGGGTGTTGAACACTCCTTTTGCAATTGCTACAGCAACTGGCCATGTAGTATTTGCTGAAGGGCTGATGTTATGTGCATCTTCCGGGTCCGAGCTGGAATAAAGCAGGAATAAACTGTTTGCACTGGTTCCACAGAAGATGATARGCACTTAAATGGCATTCAGAATCAAGGAGTCTGTGATTCAAAGCTCCAACTTCTGTCTCACCTCAGAAGTAYTTCAGAGGGCCCAGAAGAGATGCTTTTCCCTGTTACTAAAAGTACACCACTGATARCATCACCAGGAGATGCAGTACCAGGATCCTGAAACTGAGCATTCTCTCTGGTAATCTGTCATTCAAAGCCTTCAAAGGAATGCATTCAAGGCCTTCAAAGTGCAACAAAGTGCTTTGTCACAGCATTTCAATTTAAATGCACGTTCTAGATGTATTCCTTACTTCACYTACACTTGCAAAACTGTTATATTTGACTTATATTTGGAATCACTCAATCACATGAGTCTTCTCTGCWGCCCCAATTCTTAATGTTCTAATAYAGCTGTAATGCCCAGTGCCTCCAGGGACTCTGGTYTAGCCCACTGTAGATGTGCAGGAACAAAGAGCTACAAGCCTTTTTATGTGCTCCCTGATTTGCCTGTAACCTGCCCTCGAGGATTTTTACAGGCAGGCAGCCTGTAGGCCTAATAGGGTATGTCCCTCACAGTAAATTAAAGAACTTCATCAGATGTTCACTGTTTCATTAGAGTGGGACCTGTGATCCCTGCCCATTGCACACACGCTGCCTCTCATTGTGCATATTGCCTTTCCTGATTACCTTTGCCACCTCTAAGGTTGTGAATCAGCTCAGGCACTGCTGCAGTTCTCAGCCTGGCGTGCAAAGGCAAACCAGCTCCCTTCATGAAAGGATCACAAGTTCTGCTTTAGTGTTTTGAGCCAAAGAGCTTCTACTGCTGAGCTATAATCCATTGTCTGCCTCCATCTGCAKGGTGCCATCCTAATAAATGATGAGGGGTGCTCTCAGAATTTACCACTTTGCTGACTGTACAAACAGCAAATAGAAATCTGAAGGATGCTTTGGACATGCTTTTTTAAAATGCAATACAAACACAGTGAATGGGCCTCTTCAGAAATCTATGGATATGCCCACCCTGGGATACTTGCTGGGCCTAGCTGATTCAGGAAAGAACATAAAGAAGTCATTGATTCAATATGAAACATTTACCCAGGAGTTGTATTTGAATAGCTCAGGTCTCAGAATGAAATTCCATTTTGATAATTGTCAATATTCATAAAAAAWTTACTGTGGCTTCTGAGAATTAATTTCTAGGTTGGTTTAAATAACCAGTTATCATATTTCCTTTTCTTTTCATGGTATTGTAGGCAAATTAATTGTATGTWAAGTCTTGAATAATTTAAAATATTTAATTTATGACCCAACTATACTTGCCTTTTAAAAGTCCAAAGGGCAGAGGCCTAAGCCTTACACATTCATATGGCACCCACCCAGGAGCCYTCAGAATGTGGGTGTCCTGTAAACAACACTGAAATACAAATGTTAAATACCTTCTGAAGGTAAGAGCCATGTTTTTTGCAAACCTTTTGCACATTCATGTATGTGCCAGGCAGGCAAGCACTCTGGAGTTTGAAAGATGACCTCCTTTTGAACTATAAGCATCCCATCTCAGTATGATTCCTAAGGAGAAAATCTTGTTCCAAGCATTTTGGATTTATGYAGACCCTGTGGAGTTCACTGGTGGGTTTATTTGGCAGGTGGGCCTTATTAACCTGCCAGCAAGGGACTGCTTGACCTGCTTAGGTTTGTAGAGCTTGTAAATAAAGATTCTGTCAGGGAAGAGAGATTCTCTTGTGCTTCAGACTATTTATATCTCTTCTAACTGTGGCTGTTAAAGCTTATAAAGAAACAGAAGGTCTGGGATGTGAGACAGAAAACCCTGAGGGAGTTTTACGTGTTGTATTTGGATTGCTGTGTTAATATCCTAAAATAAACACAGCATGCCAAAAAATGGGGAATATTTTTATTGTAATTATTATTAACTCAAAGACATAATTTATTGGTTATTGAATGGAGCATGGCTGAGCTTGGCTGCAGAGGACAATAAAATAACCTCTTAATTTAACACTAGCAGCTATTGGCAATCAATGGGAGCCAGACATTTAATCAGCTTCATTTCCCTCTTTTTTTGTAGCTTTTTTTTCTTCTTTTTTTTTTTTTGCATTGTTCTCAAGTTTAATAATTACTAGTATTAACATTTTTTACAGCTCAGATTAATAATGAATACAATAAGTTTACAATAAATTGTAATCACAATAAAACTATGACAGACTCTCCATCAACTGAATTATTATAATTGGACAGAAATATTCTATTGAAAGGGATGTTGTATTACAGATCAAAAAAAAATCCCTTCAAGAAGTCTTTTCATCTGTCTAGTGCAAGTCCTTTCTAACTCTGCAACATGTAATTTTAATAGGTGTACCATATTCAATTAAAGGACTTTATGTTATTTATATTACTTATAATGTAAGAAAATGTGTCTCTCTTACTCAGAAGCTACCAGTTTGGATTAACTGAATAATCTTTTTGAGAAAGATTTCCTTCTGCTTCAGCAGACCTACTCAGACACCCAAGTGCTACTGCAGATCAAATGACACCGGGTCCAGTGTCTGCCAGAGTTGAGATTTTGAGTGTGTATTCCTTGTTCATCCATTTGAAAGTCAGTTGTGGAATATTTCTCCCTTCTGTCCTGTATGGACTCCATAAATGTTTTTTGACTTTAGTCAGGTTGGACTGATCTGCTACTTAGGCATTCTAGGGATATTGTAAAATATTAGCAGTCACCAGTTTACAGAGAATCTGTTGAATTTACAATTACAAATACACTGTCTGCAAAAGTATTTCACTCAAGAGCTGCTGCTGTGGCCCAGGAGAACTTGCTGTTGGGGAAGAAAAAGTAAGGTATTACTGCAGATGCACACTGAGTGGAGAATGGCTTCCAGATTATTCCAGGCATCAAAACTTTACAAGTGGGAGCCACTCYGGAGAAATACGAAGACGGGCCTTTTCTTCTTTTGTTCCACCTCCTTGTCAGTGGGCATCTCTTTTATGAGCTGGATGCCCTGGCTCCCAGCCCTGCTGTGATGTGGGACTGGTAAACTGCTGTGCACCTGTTCCAGGGGGATTAGCCACTGGTGACAGCCCATACCCAGAATTTCCTCCACAGATGGTATTACCCTTCAGCAAGTGAGTCAGAACCATTTGACTTGGAGCTTTTTATAGTTGTTGTTGAGGGTAATGATAATCATCCTAATAAAGCAGTTCTTAATCTCTCATACTGAATAGTTTGCCGTTGGCTGAAGAAGATACCAAGCTGCCCTTCACTCCCATCCCTATCAGCTTTACCAGCACTGGCCAAACACTGTTAARCTTTTACAATCATCTGTCATTACACTGGGAAGTGAGTGTTTTCTGGTGGATGAGATACCAGGCTGAGGCCAGAATTGACTCCACTAATTAATTCACCATGGGGAAATCTAAGACTATATTACTTCCTCTGCTGTTTTGATTTTCCTAACGATAAATACATTCATTTGAGAATTCAATAAACAGCTCATGCTGAAAATCAAGTATGCCAGCATTGGTTTGCGGAACTGGGCTCTATGTTAAGTTTTCTAGTCCAAAGAATGAAATATCACCTATATTATATTCCTACATGTTGAGATGCACCATATACCACTATGATGCTAATTGATTACAGAAATAATATTCATGGTTTTTTTTTCCTCTTTTGTCTCCTGCTCACAAGCCTTTATGTCATTCTAGTAGAATACAGTTTTTGATACAAGTATTTTATTTTCTCATTTTGAAAACTGTCCATATAGTTCAGGTAATAAATGTCCTAAATATGATTCCACCCAAGTCTCTCTTTTTAATATTTTTCTCCTTTTTATCTCCTCCTTTTTCCCCTCCTTTTTTTTTCTCCCTTTCTGCAAATACATAAAAAGAATCAGACATTTCCTGCTATCCCTAAGCACAAATTTAGTTTCTGGTGTATCCGCTCTAACATATTCAGGAAAGAAGGAATAATCTTTCTGAGACTATAGTGCTTTTACACTAGTGGCTGCAGTAGCTGTAGCTCAGACTGTAGCTCCATATTGGAGGAATTGTGTAATGTTTGATCTTTGGAAGTAATAAGTAACGGGCCCATTCATAGGTGAGAATAATATGCATTGTGCAGCACAGTGAAGCAGACAAATGTTCCTGCATAGAGGAGACTACCATCTGCTAGAATTAAACAATTCATACCAGCCACAAAAATTCACTGAATAATGGTTTATTATTTTTTAAAAATAAACCCCTCCATTTCCTGGCTAGGATAAAGTAAGRCTGATTAGGTAGCACTTGTAAAAGGTGGATTTTATGAAAGAAGAGGATGTTAAGTGCTCTAGAGGAGAAGGATTTGCAGGAGAAGCATGATAAGATAAAGATTTGTCTAAAATAGGACTGGGAAATGGCTAAGCAGGAACTGTGAGCTGAGTGTGTGGGAGGGAAGGAGGCAAGCAATCATTTCACCAAACATTAAGRACAGAAAAAAAGAGGGCAGATTTCTATTTGTTAGACTGCTTAAAATTGACCTGTTGATTTCAGTTCCTGCAAGGCATTAAGACTATGTTCAGTGGCCTTTTAATGTACATTTATCAACCAGTTTGTGTGAATAGTTTCTATCTGCTCTTTCTTCTAACTACTCTCTTTACCTTGCCAAAACAATCCAAGAAGTGTCAACCAGCCTGATTCACTTTTCAATTCAACAAGATTCTACTTGATTAAGATCCAGCTGCTTTACTTTAAAGATATCAGCTGTTAATTTTATGCAGCACACTGTAAGGCTGCTCTAGCTTTCACCTGTGAGCAGTCAGGTCCAGCACACCCTCACCCCCCTGTAAGCCTTCTCCTGGCTCCCATGGCAGCGGATGTGAGGACAGAATAGCACAGAGTGGGTTACTGTCAGTGTGGGAGAGAAACAGCTGCCTGGTAAAGCAGCCTTTTGTGGAGTATATCGAGTTCTGGCCCTGTTTTCTCATAAATTAGCTGCTTTAATAAACATTTCCTGCAGCTTTTAGTAAACAGACTGTTTCATGTTTGAACTTACTAACATGCTCTTATCTGTGCTATAAAATGTATATAATCACGAGAGATTTCCGAGTGACAGAGTGGATTTGTGAAAACATCCGCATAATGTTTTTCCACTTGCTTTCAGCCCTGTTCATGGATTTGCTGGCTGAGACAATGTTTGGAGTAAAGTCACATGATCAATCTGCATTTTCTTGCAGTCTTCCTGAGCTTTTGTACCACTCCTTTTCATGCCAGGTATTCTGTTGATCTATAGATCCAAGTTCCTTCTTTTAAGAGTAATAAATCAAAATTATATAGTGTTTAGGATTTCAGTCAGAGAGATTATGTCAGAATTAGAACACTCCTGAGTGAAGGTCATATAAATCAATCCTTCAGTTATTCCATTTTCAGTTTCATTGTAATGAACAATCCCCTGCTTGCAGTGAGAAAGCTTATGGTGCTGGAATACTGATAAGATGATGCTGCATTCACAGTACATTTTCGACTACTGGATGAAATCTGCAATGCAATATATGGCATATATGCAAGGGTCTGAGTTGAAAAGCCTTGAAATTGTCAAATTATAACATTCTAGGGATGAGGCTGCTTTGCAAAATCATTGAATCCCCTTTATAGCAGAAAAAAATTTTAATGAACAAAGTAATAACAGGGGACTTGTAGTAGAAATGCAAAAGAAAAACATACCACTCTTTCAAGCTATCATGTTAAACAAGTTAATGGCATACTGTTGTGCATGCTTAACATGGGGGTGTGATTTTTACCTGGGTTGTAATGCATAACTAACATAATTTCTCCTACTTAAAATACTTGACAAGTGATGTTGCTTGTAATAACATAATGTAGCTAAGTAGCCATTTAAATTGCTTGTGAAATCGTAACACTGAGAAAGAACTTGGCTTTGGGATCAGACTGATGGGATTTGGTGAATGCTGCCAATTACTCAGGTTATTGTCTAAATTCCTTGATCAAACACACACCCTATATGTATACTTCCAAATGTATAAATTGAACTTGTGCTCACAGGACAGCATAAAGCAAATACTACTCTTTGAACACACTCCTACTCACTTTACCCTGGGGAAATCGCTCAAATATGCATATCTCTATTTATTTACTATACACAGCCCTCCACTCATGTGCCAATATTCCAGGGCCTGTATGTTCCAGTCTATTTGCTCCCTTCCCTTTCACTAGCTCTGCACTTCCCACCAGCTTCCCTCTGGGTTAGACATATTTGGTTACCATTCAGYCTGATTTGCATGTGGCTTCCTCCAGTTCCTGTGCACCCTGCCCCGTGCAGAAGTGCAGCTGGAGGCCACAGGGAGGAGGAGGAGGTGGAGGTGGAGGTGGAGCTCTCCAGGGTTCTGCTCAACCTGAGGTGCAATGATCTGGGGAGAAATTCCTCCAATCTTCAATCCAGCCAGCTTGAGCCAGATTGCAGAAATGACATGCCCAATGGTATCAAACTGATAAAGGCTCTCCACTGCAAGGTTAAAAATAGAAACGAGAATTCTGACAACTCCTTATCTACCTGCCTGCATTGTGATGTTTTGARTAGTGCTCTGAGTGTGCAGCTTGCAATTCTCCACTTGGAGTTTCTGAAGGGATGGTAGAGAGAGGGAATGGAGGTGGGAACGATGGTTGTGGAGGAGGTGACAGACTTTTAGGAGCAGTGAGGAAACTGTGAGCTCACCAGAAGTGGGCCTGCAGCTGATGAATTCAGTTTCTGAGGACCCATTTCAGGAGCAATCTCATGYTGGGAATTGCTGGTAGCCCTGAAGCAATGTGAAACATAGGTTTTAAATAAAACTTTTAACAGGAATTTTTAGGGAGGTGCTTTTAACATCSTCTTTCTGATTTACTGTCAATCTAACAGCAACATCTTGTTATTGGCAGCTTCAGCGGGGACATTTGAAAGAGTTGGCCTCTCTGTGCTACCTAATGGATGGACCTTGACTTGGGCTACACRGGGAAAATATTTGCAGAGTTTTTACACTGCACTGAGCCTGCTGTTCCTGAGTGTAGGAACTGAGGGATGACAAGCTTAAGACAAAGCACAAGGACCACGAAGGCCAGTGATGATAATTATGTGAAAAATGGAGGAATCTGAAGGAGTGGGGAAGAGATACAGGGGCACAATAAGAAGTGCACTGGGATATTATGCAGCTCTTCAGGAAACAATTACAGATGTTAAGCAGCTCATTATGGACGAACAAATCTCTCYGAAATACCAGACTTGACCAAAACCAGCCTGAATGTGAGTGTGGCTAAGTGAACATGGGTTGTGTGTGCCTCTGCAGTGCAGAGCCTTGAAGGCAGCTTTGCCACCAGCACACATGAGCTGGGACACAGCARTGTACAAGTAACCTTGGTGACAGAGGCAGGACTGAAACAGCGGATTCAYAGCTCTGTGCTCAGACCACCAGACTCTGTTCTGTGCATGTTTATCAGCAGTGATGAAATATAAGTCACTGCTGCAGGCAGCAAAGGCAGCAATGCTCTATGCTCACCCTATTTCTCACWCTCTTTCCCTAAGCACTCATTTCTGACCAGAGACTGGATAAAGGGACTCACTGGCCTTTGGTTTAGCCCAGTGTAGTCGTTCTAGTTTCCATAATGCCAAATGAWGCCTTCATCCAACCTAAATAAAGAACAGGATGTGGCACTGTAAGTTTCTTTGTTGTCAATGTCTTAGTAAATTCTAGAACAAATGTACTCAATTTGGATGCAAAAGAACATTCTCTTACTGTCAGTTCTGCAAGCTGGTAGTGAAAACTGATAGTCACTGAATTCTTTTTGTCCTGTACATCAACACAAGGRAAGCTGCAGAGACAAAACCTGCAAATTTCTTCTGCAGTACCTCTTCCCTGCCTCCACATCCTCAGCACCGTCTGCAATTCTTACCTGAAGCAGGTTTATGAAATGCCTCAGCTGAATAAAATTATGTTGTAACTGATATATGAGCAGGATTGGAATTCATTTCATCTTTATTACAGTGAAATGAAATTAGTTATATTGACAACTCAGTTATAAAGGGATCAAAAGCTACAATATTTTTTTACCCATCTAAGTAAAATAATTTGATAATCCTGATATGCTGTATAGAAAAATTGGTTTTGTATTATGCTGTTTTACAAAATAATGTAAATATATGGATTGCATAGGTGTTTGTAGGAGCAGAATTTGCTCACAACAAATAATCTGTGATCTCACTTTGCTTCAGTAAAATTCCAGTTTATCTTCATTTTATTCATTCTCCTTGTGATACCTACTTTTGTCATAATAAAGACTCTTGGGGTTCTAATTAGTGACTTTTGTGGAACACTGTTTACCACACTGATTTGAGGAAAAGATCAGTGCCTCCAGGAACCTCAAAAWTACTTGGATTGGAGCACAACATCTTTCAGGTTGGTTTATTTAGATAATTCAAACTTTTAAACAGAAAGGTAACCGATAATGATTAATATGATGCCTACTGTCACTGGAGAAATACATTATCAAAGTCTGTCCTAAAAATTTCTTTCAACCAGATCTGTCATTTTTCATTTGGACAATATTGACTTGTTCATCTTTTTGTTTGAAATGTGCTTTACCACACACACACAMAAAAAAACTCAGAGTAGTCAGAGAAAGGAAATACCTTTGAGATTCATCCCTAATATATTTCCATTAATCTAAATAGAGTAACAGCCATAGTATCCAGCCTATATGCTCTGCAAGGAGAGAAATGCAGTTCTATAGACAAAAGGCATGGTCTGCTTAAATCAATTTCTATAGCATCTTGTCTCGACATATTTGAGAGCACTATCCTTCTCAATTAACGTCAGCTCTGCTCTGGGAATACTCTTTGGTAGTTAACAGTTGTTGTTAGAGAGCTAACTTCAGATTGAACCCAGCTGGCTTATATATTTTGCTGTTAAGAGTTTTGGTAATGGAACAACAAATGCAAGGGGAACAAACTACTAAGCAGAATGCACAAGATTTTCAACACAAATAAATCAACTTTAAGGATAAGAAAACCCAAATGTAAATTTCCTTTGACTGACTCCTGATTAAAAAAAAAACAAAACAACAAACTTAAGGTAGGTCTTATGGTTTTCTTTTTCCCAGATTTCTAAGCCTTCAGCATACTGAGGGTTGCACACATGCTTCTGTGCAAACACCACTAATCTCGAGAATATTTCATTTGAAATTCATTCTTTGGTGCTTCTTTACTTTCATTTCCACTTACAGCAAAGTCAAACAGAAACCCTTCAAACAGTCCAACTCCTCACATAGCACAAGAATGGAGAAGAGCAGATATGATGTTTATGAAGAGTATGAAGAAAACACGTAATGCATATGAGAGAAAGATCACAGATGAAAGAAGAAAACCAACTGAAGAAAGAAGATAAAGGAAAGCAAGTGCAAGGCAGGTTTTTAACACATCTCAGTCTTGCTGTGGCTTTCATGGGTAATTAATTACCCACTAGAGGGAGATCGACTGTAACTTGTTGCCAGGTGGATTATGGCAGAAGTGAAGTGCAAAGAGGAAACACTAGGGTAAGAAAGCAAGAGAAGATGCAAGTTTCTTTCCTTGGCAGAGTTTTGTTGTGCATAAGTTACCAAGTGGACTGAGATCTCTTCCCTTTCTAACCTGGCTTTCATTATTTCTCGACACAAAAAATCCCCACCTTCGTTAACCTGTTTGTTCTGTCAGTGAGAGGAACATGTGGAGTTTAAGGATGGTAGAAACAGTGTAGTGCTTATTTAGGATYAACCAAACTGCCATAGGCCCCCCTTATTGAGTGAGCCATGCATGGCTCTGTCAAGTGCCTTGAGACCCACCGACAGTGACCCTTCAGTCCACCTCAAACACCTCCTTGGTTCCAATTTAGGACTTGAGTCCCACAGCTTTTATTAGCTGCCCATGGGTAATCATTTATGGTCTCTTACTCTCACCTCTATTTGTGCAGAACAGAGGAGGCTTTTAACATTCAAAGCAGGCTTAGGCATGCCCTTTCCTCAAGGGAAACCAAGAAAGGAAGTAGTAATGGATRCTTAGAATTGGAAACAGAGCMTAGGAAAAGTAGCACCTACCCATTTGAGTCATTCCTGCTTCTGAAAATCAGTAGTTTWGGGAGTTCCTAACTTCCAAAGAGGACATTGCAGTAGACAAGCACGTGTTAAGGATTTCATTAAGCCTTGATCCCTCGAGTTAGTATATTTTCTTATTGAGCCTATTTCTTTATATTTTGAGGTTTTAGAACATCCTGTGGCAATGAGTTTAAATGAAAATATATTTTCTTCTGTTCTTTTTTRARCTCTGCTCCCAGRTAAACTGGTTGAATTAATATGGTAYTATGAGCAGCAATAATAACCATTTTTATTCACTTTCCTCCCACCATCATTATTTTCCAGACCTCTTTGTGTCCCCTTCCTGTTGCAGTACAGAACTCTAACCCCATTCTGGCTCCACTAATCCTAGGATTTTTGGATGATATGAAGGCTTTTCAGAGTCAAGCTATTAGCCGTGACATTGGTCTTAACTCTAACGCTGCCTTTCTGCGTAAGAACWGTTGGATACATAAGAACATAATGTGAACTTGGAAAAGATGTGTAATTATTTCCACACAGGAAGCTTGCAGTTGATAGTTTGGTGTCACAGATAGAAATGACTAGTCTAACACACTGTGAAYTACATCAGAGCCAAAACAATTATCTAATGCCTGTGAACCCTCAGGGTCAAATATATTCTCTGCTACCATGTGYAATGCCAGAAAAGTTTGCTGACAAACACCAGCCATCAAAAACACTTCTTCCTAACAAACTCCATGTCACTAGTTTCCAAAGYGGCCTGCAGTTACATCCTGCCTACCTTCAAATTCCCTCAAAAATATAACAGGGGGTTCTGGGCACTATTGGTTCAACAACCCTGATTTAACAATTATTGAAAACATGGCATGACTTCAATTGTCAGTGCCTTGATATGATCCTTAAACAAACCAGTTAAAGRTAAATGTAAAACAATGTATTTGCAAAAATCCAAATGTAAGCAACACATTTGCATTCCTTATCCAAAGCAATACACAGAAAAGAAATAGGGTATAGAGGACATTTGCAGACCTAGCAGAGCAGCTGGCTGTGTGTGCTCTGTAAGAAAACTAGGCACAGGTGCTGGGATTGCGCCCAGGGCCCTGATTCCCAGCTGGCACGCTGAAAGAGGCTTTCCACTCAGGGAGAGTTAGATGTCTGTTCCTTGGGAGGAGAGGCCTCGCAGAGGGGAGGAGGTTGTTCCCTTGGCACGACAGGAAAGCACTGCTAGCTGAGCCAGCTTTTGGTTGATATCTATTGGGCATATTTCTTTTTTCAGCTATTGGATGAGTGATTAAAAACAAAAATGATTGGTATGTGTCATATTGGAATGAGTGTGGGGCTTGCCACCTTGACTGATGAGCAGGTTGGATGGCTCACTTTTACCTGCTGCACAGATTTGTCCCAAAGAGCTCCTGTTGCTCTATCCAGCTGACGAACTGCTAAATATTTGCACCCCACAGCTACACCTTCAGTTTGCACACAAAATTCCCTCWTGAATTTGCTTTCAGAGGAGAGTGCCTGCTTTGGGTGACTTTATTCCCCCTGGATACTGATCTAATCCAATAGTAAAGCTCTTTTACATCAMCTTTGTMTTTTCTTACRYACACAAGGTGCTAGCCRCTCTTTATATACACATGTAACCAGRTTTAAAGCATAGAAYGTGTTACTGAAAAAAATACCTAATTGCTTGAAGGTAACAGGATGTCTGGGGGTGAATGCCTCCCCAAGTCTGTCTCTAGGGGATATGATAACAGTAATAAAGTGAATAGAGGCCTAAGGCAGGCAGGAGAGAGGTTGCTGATTACATGGAAAGCCCAGACAAAGCGTCTTCTGTTTCTGAGGCCTGAAATTCAGCCGCACAAGAAAAAGRCAGGATACTGGCAAAGCACCACTGGGATGTACTTGTGCTGATGGCTCTCTGGTGTTTTTCAACAGCTTCACATCACATTTTAACAGGTATTTCCCCTCAAGATTCTCATATATCTACAAATCAAGTGTTGTCAACAGAGCTGTCACTTCACTTGCCTTGGAGGTTGCCATTCTTTCTGTCTCACAAAAACGATTAAAATGTTAAGTTTTATCTCTGCCCAAGATTTTTATGATATTATCTGGAGAGCACCAGGATTTGATTTTACAAACACGTAACTGCACTGTTCTTTTACCACTGTGTGAATGTCTCTGATAGCAAAGGGACATTGTATGCATATGCATATATGGGATTGGGGCCCAACAGCTTGGGTCCTACTGAGGTCAAGGCACAGACATCCAGACAAACACTGATTTGGAAAATTTACAGTATAGAGAATGGTTGTAGAAAGGGAAAGCGCACTGACCATTCCAAAGGAACCAACTCCTTTTTTAAATCTCTTAATCTGCTTTTCATTATCTCTGTGGGGAGGCCTCTTGAGAAAAGCAGCTCTTTGACTTGAATAAAGGAGGGGCTGTGGGCTTGCATGCTGGAATGGGGAGGTCATTGTATGGCAGTGTGGAAGATGGGAGTGTTAGTCAAGTCAAGGAGAACAGGATGAAAAAGTGTGAGATCTGTGTTACAGACTTGGTCAGRATTATGAAAGGTAGAAAATTTAAAGCTGAAAGGTAAACAAGAGAGAGTGATTCAAAGGTTGGAAAAATATGTTCCAGYAGGGTTATTCAGGCTGATTGTAAGGGAAAAATACAAGCCAGGACTGATAAGATCATCAGCAAAACCAGCAAGAATGAGGTAACAACAGAGACCCAAGAGGGCTAAATTCTGCATAGGAAGTTTGAGCACCAGCCTTCAGCAAATGAACGTATCCATCTTCAATATCTTTCTAATTTTAGAGAAATGAGAAAGGCTTTTACAGAAAGGCTTAGCTCTGTTCACCTCCTCTGAGGCAGAGAAAGCCCGAATATGTCTGAGGGACAACAGGACTATTTTGCATTTTGTCTGCATCAAGTTGTATACAGCTGTGTGCATGTGCTGGCTGTAACCTGCTCCTCTCCAAACCCGTGTCTATCATAAGCAGCCTCAGCCTTGCCAAATTGCAAAACAAAGTTGTGTTGCGGCCATTAAAATGGCCCTTGGAAGCAGTACATTTTTCTCCATTTTAGAACACAAAGGTAAAAGTTCTCCTAAAACGGTGTGCTGACCATCTGCTGTTTCTTTAATGGACACAAACTGAAAGGTAGCTTTGTTCTGCAGGGATCTCTGTTTTGCAGGGATCTCCTGTTTTTCCAGTACTGCCTGACATCAGGAATTTTGTGATATACGAGAAGTGCAGGAAAGGGTCTACAAAATCCAGGAKAGGGTGGGGGAGAGCATCCCTGATGGCATGCACTTCTTGTCTTGCTTCTTGACAGGTGCACAAAAGCAGAGGTGGCAGATTTAGGGCTTTTATTGACAGTAGCACAACATTTGGAGTTTTCTTAAAGACCTAACTCTGAGAGTCAGATGATGACATAAGATTGTTTGCTTTCAGTTTTTCTAATTGCAGACAGGAACTTGCAAACCCTACAAACTAAAAAATCCTGGAGGCAAAGAATAACTCTAAATGCATAGTTTTAAGGCATGTCATTCATAAAATCAAACTGATTCMTTTGGAGGCACAACAGGTTACTTAAATACAGGATTAATGACTTTGCTGCAAAATCTGAGTCTTTCCCATATCAGCTGGAACTAACAGGTGTGTTTGTAACAGTAGAGATTCCCTTTTTCCCCTCCTATTTCTCAAAGTCTAAATCGATTTGCTTTCTGTAGCTACATTCTCCCTTTTTTTTTGTTGAGCACACAACCTGAACACTTCCTGGCCTCTCTCTACCTTGGCCAGAACCTTGTGGGTTTCCCCACCATRTGCTCCTCCATTGCCCCAACCTTGCTTTGCGCGGTGGTTCCGCAGCTTCTCCGCCTGTTTGTTTCACATAAGCTCCATCTGCTGGGAAAAAGGAGAACCTCGGTGGTTTTCACTCTGAACTGCAAATGCTTTTCTCTCAATTTGGAAAAGATTTATAAAATTACCTGTTTCTRCTCCCCCAGCTGTGCTCTTGCCTGCCTGCATGCCACATTTAACTAATGACAACCTAGTATGTTATTTGTATGTCATTTTGTGCTGCTAATTTGGGTCAACCCAAAGCAATCTTTTAAAATACCACTTTTTGACTGGAATTTGAGCAGGTAATTAACTATCCTTGGATTGGAAATGACTGTTTGCAGCACATTATTACCATCAAGGCACTTTCTGTGTGGCTTTTCAGGGCAGTATTTGAAGAGGCATCCAGGGCAGCCCATTTCTKTGCTAATATGCAGCCAGTGCTGCTTGGTTTTAGCACATTTACAGACGGGCGTGAACTTGTGACCCAGACCTACATACAGCAAATCTGTAATCCAGCCTGCACTTGAACTTTTACCTTTGGGTGTAACACTGACAGAGCAACAGGCTTTAGTATCCCAAGAATCTCTCCAAAAAGTCCCTGAAAATGAATGGGAGTATTTTAAAAAAAAAACAAAAAAAACAAACTGATAATAATCTGTTAGTAGAAACTTAATGCAGCTTGCTACACGGTAATGTCTTCCCCACCCACCCCCCTTCTTTCTTTACATTTACGCTGAACACTGGTGAATAAAAATGAGGTTAATCCCATATTGTTAAACYTATTCAATGAAACAACCTGGGGATTGCCATGGAAACAGATTCTACAGCCTAAAAGCATAATTCTACTTTTAAGGACTGTCTATGGACCTGTACTGATACGTAGCTTATAGRGTAGTGCTGTGTACACAAACACCATGTTGCAGCAGTGAAATGGCAAAGCTGCCTCCCRACTCATCAAATGCTAATTATGCTCCCACCTCTTCCCATTTACAGCCCAGAGAATCAAGCACTGCACCTCCTCCCTCTCCAGCCCCTGAATCCCATCTCCCCAGCTCTTCCTGCTTTTGCTGCCACCTTGGTTTGTCATCAGGGTGTACTGGGGAACCAAGGCTTTGTCTTTGGCAGGCGTGTCACAGATTTGGTGCTGTCACACACTACAGGGCACCTCAAGTTRGAGTGGGGGGAGCTGTTATCAAGCTTTGAAAACATCAACAGGGTCTAAGAAGTGTTTCCTGGGACATGTCCTCAAGGAAGCGATGACAAATTTGCAGTTCTGCTCCCTGTTCATATTAACATTTGCCCCCCAATTTCTATATAGATTTCTAAACTTCCTCAATGAGAATTACAGATCCATCTGCTGCTTTGTCATGTCTATGCAAGTAATRCACAGCCCTAGGCACGTTCTGTGCTTTTATAGGTCTGATGCATCATACCTCTTGCAGACAATTAAACAGCCCTGCCTTTGTGGTATCACTGGGCTCTGCTCATACAGCAGTAAAACAYATATTTCAATATTCACACAGCCTATAACAACCATCAGAATCTCCTTTTATTTGGAGGTTGTTTTGAATTGGATTAAACAACTCTGACCTTGCTTTTGCTTCTATTTAACATCCAGCGGGGRAAAAAAATTGATCTTTAACATGAAATAGTAATCTTAATTTTGTTCCGATATTACCTTTATTTTAATTATTCTCAGATCCTTATTGAATCCATCTAGAAAGAAGGCATTGTATTTCTTCCTTTTAGTCTCTCATCCTATTCCTGCTGGAAAACAGATTTTTTCAGCAAGATGGCTGACAACTTTTCCAAGCAACGTGGTGGTTTTAAAAACCAGGGCTAAAAATGGCCGTAGCAGTTGATTTTTTTTTTTTTTTTTTTTTTAACAAAGCCCCAAAACCCTAGTAGCTATGTGGTATGGTAATTTTCTCGGGGGATAAATGTTTTTCTCTGTGAGATCATGGGCTGTTGCTCTGGCTGGAGTAGAAGATGTTTTTCTTTAAAACAAAAACTGATTCCTGTGGAAGGCCCGTGCGTCACCTCAAGTCACTTGGTCTTTTCATGCGGGAGCAATTTGTACAACTACTTAAAAATTTATAATGCTCAGTCTTTTCTTAAGCATTACTTTGCAATGCTGGGTAAATGCACATAATCAATTAGTATTTCGAAATTGTATATATTTAGGAAATTTTCACAGACTGTATTATCAATCCTTTTCACATACAGTAGCAAACCCTCTAACTTCCAGGTGTAAACAAATCTGGAACAAAAGACTGTACAAAAACATAACGAATTCAGCTCTGAAAAGGCCCATGCATCTACATTGTCTGCCACCCTGAATACTAATGAATTTAATGAAACTATTGAAAGGCTGGTTACTTGTCTGCATAAATGTATTGAGACCTCTGTAATCATCTGTTTGCTGTCTGAAATCTCTTGTCAATAGTTTAATGACTTCAGAGCATATTATTCTTCTTGTATAGGCTTCATATAATGTTTCTACATAATTAAGCAGCTTTGTTAGAGGAACTGCCATTAGTTGCCCCATTTCATTTAGTTTTGTTATCAGCCAACCAGAAAGAAAAAAAAGAATAACAAGAGAAAGATACAAACCCAGTCTAGTGAGAGATGTGTAGATTGGGAAGATGTTATTTGTTTGGGTTTTTTTTTTCAAGACTGCCAGTAACATAAAGCACTATTGTCAAGTTGCACATTTTAAATAATTTTAACCATTTAAATGCACTACACATTCAAATACTTGTAAAGCAAACRCAGCTAGCTAAAAATCTTACAGTGCATTTGGGAGCCTAACATTTTAAAAGTAGCTCTATTAGTAAGTACATAAATACATGTTAATTTGCTAATTATCATTAAATTTAAGCAACACTAGCATTTCTGTAGCCAATGAGAAAAGTGTGTCTTTTTTAATACTCAATTGCATATTCCATCTTCACAAATACTCTTGAATTTAAAATACAAGGAATGCAAATTTCATCCATATTTTTCTGTACTTTGGCGAAACCCTGAGGATTTTCTTTAAATACATAAAAGGACTCWATAACATTACCAATTAATTTCCTGCAATTAGCCTAGTCTTAGGCACAAACAGATAAACTGCAGACTCATTTGCTCTTTATTGCTAAGAGACGCTGTTTTCAGTCACGTTTTGGGTCAAAGCTGAAAGCTTCTGCTACCCTTTTCACATAAGGTTAAATTGCACCTATTTTCTTTAGGGTTTAGGTGGGTGTAGAGGTGACCAAGGGCCCGGTGTTGTAAGTTACCTGTGAGRCAGGAGAGGTCTGATCCCATGGCACCCTTGTCCCTCAGGAACCCTGGCCTTAGGGCAGCCATCTTGTTGGCAGGGCTGGCAGCCATCTTGTCCACAGACAGTCCCAGCAGCTTTCCACCCATTTTTTTTCTGTAACAAGGAAGGCATTAACACCCAAACCTCAACAGTCTGTAAAATGTCAGTSTTCTCGGATTCAATTATAATTTCTGCAGTTTGATTCTGGTTATTTGCTGCATCTGCCAATATAGTTAAAAATAAAGATATTACTATGTAATACTGCGTTAACCGAGTACTGAAATATTTRACATGAGATCCTACTGCTGGTTAGGACTCAACTAATATCTGAGGAATAATATTCTACTTGTAGTCCAACTATTAACCAGCACCGGTGTGGCACATCTATCCATTAACTAATTTATGTGCTCTTTCGTATCAAAACCATCACAGCTCCACCAGAGAACCTTTTTTTTTCTGTCAAATCCCGAGATCCACAAGCAACACACGTGTGTTCAGCAGAACTGCTGCGGCCAACCTTCGGCGGGAGGCGCATGGGAACCCGGCCGCACCCACAACAGGATCCCGTGTCCTCCGGGCTGCAAGGGATCTCTGGGCATCACCCAGTGCAACCTCTGCCAAAGAGGAAAGCACYGTGCGGTGCCGGAGCGCTGTACTTTGCGCTGGGGTTACGTGGGGCCACAGCGGTCTGGGCGACTCCGTGAGGCACCGGCGCCCGCCCTTCACAGCGGGCACGGCCTGTGGCCTTCCCGGCGCGGCGGGGACCGCGGGCTGTGGGGCAAGCCACGCTCGGGTGGAAAAGCCCCGAGACCGAGGCGGTCCCCGGTGCCCATCGCAGGTCCCTCCGCTCCCCTCGGGCAGCTGCGGGRAAGAGCAACCCGCCCCTCAGTGACGCCATCCCTCCCGCCCGGCGCCGCCGCCCTCACCGTGCACTCCCGGACTACGGCTCCCAGCGTGCCCGGCGCCGCGGGGCGGTGCTGGGCGAACGCCGCTCCTGGGCGCTGCTGGGCGTGTGGGGATCGCGGCCCGGGCGGCGGGACAGGAGCGGGGCCGGGGCCGGAGCCGCCCGCCGGCCCTCGGAGCGCCGCCATGGCATCAATGCTGCTGCAGAGCTGCGGGCGGCGCGCCTGCCGCCTGCCCCGAGCGCTGCGCCGCCCGCCACAGCCCGGTGAGGGACCGCCCGCCGGCTCCGGCCCGCCGGGCCTGGCCGGGAGGGCACGGGGAGGGAGAGCGGGCCGAGGCGGCTGGGGGCTCCCGGCGTGGGCGGAGAGGCCGCTGCGGGAGGGGAGGGCAGGGCTGCGGCCGAGTCTCCGCCGCTCTGTCCGCCGGGGCTGGCGCGGCTCCCGGCCCGGCCCACGCTCCGCGGCTGCTGCGGCCTCTCCGCATGTGCTTCCGCGGCAGCGCGGTGGGAGGGCATGATTTAACAGGAGCGCAGTGGGATACGCGTGTCTCCTAAATGCCGGCTGACTGGGGAGGGGAAAAACACGTGCTTTTTGTTAAAGTGCAGGAACGYGTTACTACGTCTCGGTCCTGCCTGCCCTGCTCTCGGCGTAGCTTGGGTGTGAAGTCTTGTCACTAGTTATGTACTTCTTCCATTTAAGAAAGTATAAGAGATTGCTTTCTTAGTCTGTGTTAGGGCGGAAACCTTTTTCCAAATGGCTTTGAAAGCTTAGGAAAATAAAAAAGGCGCGCAACTTGTGRTACTGATTAATAATGAAGATAATTTGGCAGTTTAAATATCTGTGGGTGGTGAAGCTTAGTGGCATGAAACAGCTGATAACTTGTGACGTTCGCGAGGCCTGTGGCTGCTCTTTACGTCCTGAGCTGGAATTGCAGGGGATGAGCGAGGAATTGCCTGTCACTGACACAGAGCCCTGAGCTGGAATGGGATTGTTGTCACTGAGAGCAGGGCAGCTGCACGCTCACACCCAGGCAGATGTGATGATAGACCTGATGAGCATAGGGATGCTTGTTCATTGCAAACAACAGGCCATCCTGTTGGTTACCACTAGTCACTGAAGTGTGGTATCTTCTTCTAGCTGATGGTTTTTGGTGGCTACTGTTGTAAAGACATTTATTTAGGTTGAGCTTGGACAGCGTCCTGACAAAAAAACTGGGGTATCCTAACCATCCAGTTTATTTAAAACAGGGAGAAAGCACACCCACGTGCCTTCAAGTTAGATGTAAGCTTTGATTATTCTTGTGGTATAGCATAAAAAGTAGTGCTAATGATCATTCCAATTTTGAGTGTTACAAATCTTACACAGYCTAAGCTGAARTGCTGTGATAGAATCAAATAATTAGTGTGCTGTGGTGCACTGTGGTTATGATASAACCAATGGATTTATTTGGAATATGAATCTATTATTAATGCATTTTTGTRTGGTATATTTTTCTTTCTGTAGTGTTTTGCTTTACTTAGCTCATCTTCTTTGCTTTACGTGTAAGTAGTCCAAGATTAAGTTAAAGCTAAGTGCTTCTAAGAGTCCTAAGTGTTATTCCTGTGAAGATCAGACTGTTAAGTACTGCAAGCTTACACTTCTCTAGGGACTTACTTCATGATATCATTTTATTTTTAAAAATTCTAAACATAGTAACAGTACAGTTATTCTGCATTAAAAACTTGGGGTTTGATATTTCAGTAAATATAAGTATGAAGTTTCCCACTACTCCTTTTCCATGAGRAACATGTGAACATACAGCTTCTCTGGCCATTCTTTCACTCAGAGCTAATGYGGGTTTCTTAAAAGAACAGTGTTGAGTATGATTAAGCAACATTCACCTTGTTCAGACACTTTTGGATGCCTGTATTGTCCCAGAAGCAAGRGTTATGGACTTTGCCCCTCTCTGAAGGAAGTATATCTTTTTTTTTCAGGGCTGGTTTGCTCCTAGGTACATGGTTATTAGAGACACTGCAAAACCTAAAGAGCTCTTGTTGTCAGAACTGGCAAAGTTGGAATTAATATTTCTGTGTGTATGTTCACACTCTGAACATGCTGTACAACAAGAAGCTTAGTCAGCATGTTTTCTTACGGTAACCTTGGAATTTTGTTCTTTGACCCCTTCCTTAACATTTAATGAGCCTGGTTGGAAAGAAAGTGAAGTGAAAGTGTCTTGCTGCTGTGGAGTTTTATCTAAGAAACTCCAAGCCAGTTTTGAGCTCYAGATCATCCCTCTTAGTTCTAGGGGCACCTATCCATGGTAGGCAATGCCCTCTCCTAGTAGGACTCTTGTAGGCACATAAAGCTTTGTGGGCTTCCTGGCACTCAGGTGAGGCAGATTACTGGGCTGTGACTTATCCCTGTAGACGCTGAGTACTTCTCTGCTTTGCTCAGCTGCTCCTTGAGGTCATGGATGTCCTTCTGGGATGGCTTCTTGGGTTAAGTAGTTCTGCTACTGTTCTTTCTGTAAATATTGGAGAGTAYTGCAGTGCCCTCACAGATTCGCAGGGCTTGCTTTTCAAGACAGTGTTTCCTCTGGCTGTGCTAGGAGTGGCAGTGAGTACCTGTTAGAGTTTGATACAACTCAAGATGGGCAAATCCTTTGACTTCATAATGCCACAGCTTTTGCTGTAATTACCTCAGAGCCCGCTTAGCATGGGACATCCCTTGATTGTCAAGATTTTCCTCAGATAAGTAAACTTATGTTCTATTCTGTACTTTCTGATTGTCCCACCTGATTTTGGCAGCATCTCTTTTGCCCTAATAATAAGGATGTTTTGTTGGGGAAGGCTTTTGGTCATCAGCATTGGGTGCTGTGTTTCCTCAGATACAAGTGTCTACTTTGGGTCCTGTCACAGGCTGTGTATTGGCTTTGATGGTGGGAAAGGGTACCATGGACTTCTCAAATGACCTTTTTGTCCTGCTGTCCCTTAGGATGCACCAGAAATATTAAGTTCCAGATGGGAGAAACAAACCACAGTATGCCTACTCTATGCAGCCTTCCAGTTTTATTTCGGTTACAGTGAATGTTGAAAAGATTGGCCAAAAAGAATCAAGGCATTTGGAATCTTGCTTGTGTGACTTTTTTTGATCTCTCGCAAAGTCTTTTTGCTCTTGTTAGTAGCTACCTATTGAGTTATTGTAACAAGGTGCTGATACAAGATTTATTTTTTTAAAGTTGCTCTAGGAAGACGAATTCCTTTCTAGTTGGCTCGGGGATGACTTTCCGGGATTGTAGATTGTGTACAGCTACTAAGTAGCATTTTATGTTGTTGATTCTTCTTCCATGTTCGGAGGACTTTCAGACATGGCCGTTTATTGAAGCATGTGACTTAGATGACTTATGGTTTGGTGATCTTCTCAAATTATTTCTAGAATGGATGCTGTTTGTGTCTGTAACTGGATAAAGGGTACCTGTATATGGGTGTCAGGCCTTCTTTTGGACCTTATTAGCTATTATTAGGATTGAATCTGACTTAGTGTTTCAGATGAATTCATTTTGAGGGACACAGTGTTTTCTGGAAAGCTAACTTTTCTTATGCTTGGGGTCAGGCTCTCACTCCTCCCTTCAAGACAATTTATATCCTTTGCAGTGAGATTATGGGGTAGGGCTATTTCTACCAGGTGCTAATCAAAATGGACTGCAATGTATTGAAATGGTGTTGTGGTTCCACCTCTCTAGTGATGTGTCTTGAAGTTCCTGCTCATGTTTTATTTGTTTTGCTTTAAACAAAACAAAAAGCTGTTTTCATCCTAAACACTTGGCAAGAGCTCCATTTGGATCATCTGATACTGTGTTCTCATAGAGCTGTTAAAAAGCTACATATGCTTCCAGTGAAGTTCTTCTGCAATATAGTTGCTTGCCTGAGGGACTTGGAAACCTGTCTTCAGGCAGTTGAGCAAGAACAAGCCAACCTCACACATCCACAGAGTTCTGCTCTGCATGTTAAGCAACATCTTTTTGTGTTATTTCAGTAGTAGCTATTTCAATGTAAAGATCAATCTTCTAAATAAGGTATTTGTGTGCAGTTCACTACATGGATAAATGTCYTCCTGAATTTTGGAATTGTTGCTAATAATTGCTATTTTTCTAGGTAACCTGGGAGATCGGGCATGTTTTAGCTGTACATCCCTGAGGCTGGCAAACAAAATGTGAGTAAATATGAACATTTTTCTGAAATCAAGACAGTACAAAGCTATCATTTTGTATACTGTCATAGAATGTAGGTTTCTGTCTAGACAAAGTGTTAAAATATTAGCTTMAGCTTGTGCTATTGACAGATTAGAGGAAGTTTGAGTATTACTCGTTTCACCTGGTTGRTTGTGTGTGGGTGAAAAAAAGTGAAATCTTCTCTTTTTTTTTTGCCCACTTCCTTTTTGTTTCACATCTAATCTGAAAGCAAGTAGAATATTAATCTCTGYCTTGTGTGATTCCAGGTGCCATAACGGGATCTGATAAACTTCTTGCATAGTTTCTCCATGGAGTTCCCTAGAGTAAACATTCGGTCACAGCTAGTTGAAAATCACAGTTGACAGATAAGAATGTAGAGCATCTAAGTGGTATCTCTGTTAAACCAAAGAAGGGAGTTTATTGTAACAGCCTTGGGTGATGGTGTCCTCTTCTGAAAACAAATCCAGCTGTTGTGTGTCATTGTGGAACTTAAGGAGTTGAATGTTGGCAGAATCCATACTCTGTTCCTGACTTGGCTCACAAGGAATACTTGTAGATAAGGATTTCCTAACAACTTTCCTTGGAATGTTAAAATACATGYCCTGTAGTCCATTTATAATCTAACTGCTCAGGATACAGGGACTGTTCTTCGATTTCCTGAGTTTTCATTGTAACATAAGGATGTGTGCCTAGACACAACCCTCTAGTACAAAACAAACCAGTTCTTTTTTAGACATGTTAGATCTATATCACTTGATGTAGAATTAATTATTATTAACTTTCTAAAATACATAAAACATTTTCAAATACCAATTTTTAGTAGGTGAGTATACAAGACCTCTCTCCTGAGAAGTTGGAAAATTATGGTTTTTAACCTGTTAGTCTGGGGCACCTCTCCTATGAAGAAAGACTGAGAAAGTTGTAGTTGTTTAGTCTGGAGAAGAGAAGGCTTCAGAGAAGCCTTTCAGCACCTTCCAATACCTAAAAAGGCTACAAGGGAGTTGGAGAGGGACTTCTGTTAATAGCATGGAGTGACAGGAAAAGGAGAAATGGCTTTAAAATGAAAGGAAGTAAGTTTAGATTAGATAAAAGGAAGAGATTCTTTGCTCTGTGGTGGTGGGGCACTGGAACAGGTTGTCCAGAGAATTTGTTAATGCCCCATCCCTGGGAGTGTTCAAGATCAGGTTGGATGGGACTGAGCAACCTGGTCTGGTGGAAGGTGTCCCTTCCTGTATCAGGGGGGTTGGAACTGGATGTCTTTAAGGTCCCTTCCAACCCAAGCCATTCTATGATTCCCTTCCAACCCAAGCCATTCTATGATTCACCATTCTATGGTGAAATAAGCAGCAGAATATTGGGATAAATAATCTTCTTTTTGTATTGAGGAGGTTTGGAGTGGGTTTTTTTTATTTGTTTTGGTTTGGGTTTTTTGTGGTTGTTTTTTTTTTTCCTAACCAAAGCTGCTATTAATGTAATGTTGCGACTTAAAATAAAATGAACTAATGCCCGCACCCTCCATGACCCAGATCTGAATGCAGGGAACTCTAGTGATAAGAACTGAGGACAGATGGGATAAAAATGGTGTGTCTGACATCCTGCTTGTGAAAGTATGTTCAGRGAGGCACATTTCTTGCAAAATTTTTATTCCCTGCAGACTCAGAACCAGTTCTGCTGCCAGAGCTCTCTTCCTCTCTGCATGCAGAAGAGTGTCAATGTATGTAGGTGGAACTTGTTTTGTAGGCCTGAAGCTCTGCTTTTGGGAAATGCCTCAGAGTCAGAGTGGACTCATTTATGCAAGTGTTTTGATTTGGTTAAGAAAATGTAGTTTATTTTCTTAAAGGAACTCTAATTCTCATTACTTAGTATCTGTGCAAATGTGTAGGTTTCTGGCTAATCAAGAGACTGTTTTGTGCAACTGTATGTTTCAGCAGTTGTCTGACCACTGAATGGTCAGATGCTAAAACTTCAGTATAAACTAGAAAATCATGTGTCTTTAAAAGGTTATAATTTAGTATTTTTTTAAACAAATCTCTATTTGTATAACATTARGTAGACAAAAGTAATTGAAATTAAAGTAATTTGAAATTATTTTGAGTATGTAATAATTAAGTTTAAAAAGTGTTTCTGGCTGAAAATTGAGTATATGATAAACCTTTTTCCCTTGAAATGTTACTCAGGCCTGTAGAGCCACTTGCACATATTTTGTGTTCATTGACTGAAGACAAAAACACATTCTGATTTTGTTTTGGTAGTACAAGGGCTCCGTGATGAAAACACCCCAGACATTTCTGTCCTGTAGATGTCTTAATGCTGATATTTCAGAGGGACACTAATGGAACTAATTTATATGAAGTATTTTATCAACTAATTTATTTTTATCCTCTCTTTTAATAAAAGCATGTACAATCATACTTGCATATAATGAATGGTTCTTCTGTGTGTATAAGGAATGYTGAGGTGTTTGGGCAGTGCTTCTGTGCTAACTTCAATCAACATTTAATTAAAGTACTGAACAAAGTAGAGAGTATTGTTGGGTTCTCTCTGCCCAACTCACTACCGTGGTGGAAGTTTTTGCAATAGATTCTGCTGAATAAGGAAAATTTGATCTGTGGAGATAGTAAGAAAGGAACTCTAATGAAATTGGATTCCTCTGGTACTAATTCTCTGACTCAGCACCTATCCCAAGTCTACAACTTCTGGGTTTTTTTTGCATCAAGTGTTTTGCACAAATAAAAGAAGTAATAGAAGGGACTTTAGGTTACTTAAGAATTTGCATATTAATTTTCAAATGTAGCTTTCTAGATGGAAAGCACATCTGGTGTCTTCTCTTTATTTAATTGKAGTAAAATAAACTACCTTTTTGAAGTTGTATAATGGAAAATTCCCTGCAGGTTAATTTATTTTTGTCATGAAGTAAAGCGAAGTGTTCTTTTCAGGTATGGWCATTGATTTTACAAGTTGAAATTTTTTTCCTTAATTATGCAGTAGATACCTTTCAAATTGTGCATTTTATAAATACAGAAATATGTAATTATATATGTATAGCTAATCTATTGCTAATTCTTGAATGCTTTTTTCTTTTGAAGGGCTATACACTTTAAATATTGCACTAGTGTTGCTCCTGTTTACGCATGCTCCAAAAAAGTGCACTACTGTTGTTGGACTAAAGGATCTGAACAAATATACTTTACTCTTACGAGCCCTTCTGGCTCATGGACGCCRCTAGCAGCCAGGGGTGTTTTAGGTCCCCAGTGTCTTCCAGTTAGGTGGTGGCATTCTTCACGTCCCCTTCAAGATGACTCCATAGTTGAAAAGTCACTGAAGTCCTTAAAGGACAAAAACAAGAAGCTGGAAGAAGGAGGTCCTGTATATAGTCCAACAGAAGTGGAAGTTGTGAAAAAATCTCTTGGGCAGAGAATTGTGGATGAACTGAAGCACTATTACCATGGGTTTCGATTGCTATGGATTGACACAAAAATAGCTGCAAGGATGCTCTGGAGAATCCTGCATGGAAACACTTTGTCTCGTCGGGAACGGAGACAGGTACAGAGTAAAGACCAATTTCCTTTGAGTATCCTCAGTGATTGCTTTGTTTTATTTGAACTGAATTAGTCCTTTCTGTTATCTTCTGTTCCTAGAACTGAAGTTGCTAGGGCGTTTCCCTTCTCCTCTCTATGTGGACACTAAAATTTGTGGATATTACTCCAAATGACTCATGTTTCCCATTATTGAAGATAAATTTATTTCCTAGTTGGAASAGCAGAGGATTCTCCTTTTTTGTCACATGGGCAGCAATTGTGATTTGTTCTCAAGTTCCCATACATGTGCTACATCTGTGTATATGGTCACTTTCTCTGCTTTTTCACTCCAGCTGGAAAAAAAGAGACAAAACATTGCTAATAAAGGTTGTAGCTGTGCCAGTTCTATTCCTTTTTGTTGCTTCATGGGGTTCTTTTGAACAGGATAAAAGCTGCAGGCTGAAATGCATTATTGATAATGTACTATCTCAGTTACAAATACATCTGAAATAATTTTAGCCCAGATGCGTTTCTTTTRTTTATGGCATGTAGCTCACCTTTATGAAACTGTAAAACCACAACTGATAATTTTAAAGGAAAGAAAGAAAAGGGGGATTTAAAGAAGTCTGGAGTGCAAAATGTGAGTGCTTTCAAATTTGGATAATATATATGCATTTCAATAGCAATTTCAGGTTTTGGATGAAATCGGCATATTTAATTAGAATGAAAAGTTATATGGATATTTAAAAACATTAGATGTGAGCTCATATAAAAAGACTGCAGAATTTTTAGCTGGTATAGTTAATTTCTTCTTTTATTTTAAAGAATACATTGATATTCAGCTTTAGTTCATTAGCAAAATATCAAACATGCTGATTTGACAGTTCTTGTTTTACTGTTTTTAAGGAAAAAGCAATTTATAGAGATTAAAATTCAAGTCCATCTTCTTGGCTTTATGAAAAATGCATTTCAGCTGTTGCTGGAAAGAAGTTGTTCTAGAAGAAATGGTGGAGAGCAGAAGGTGTCTGTGCTCTGGAGCAGGAGTGCACAGTGCTGTTTGTGGGCACAGCATGGCTCTTTGCAGTTTGAATACCTGTGCACATAATGTGCTGGGTTCACATCTCTGCCCTGTAAAACTTCCTGTAAATGATCAAAAATAAGAGTATCTGCTAATTGTTTTAATTGTTTCCTGATAAAATTAGGTCACATTTGAACAATGTGATGTGTAATTAAAACCCATCGCATTTTAAATGCAGTAGGAAAAAGTTGTTCCTAAATTCACAAGGTTAGACAAGTAGCAAAAGTTGTTACATKAACATGTAGCAGCTTCTGTCTGTGGATGTGTGGTCTCCTCTAGGACTACCCTACGTGATGGTCTCAGCATCTTCCTGCTCCTTTGGTTTTGCCATCTTCCTTGTGCAGGTTCAAGAGTATGCTTGGCAGCTGATCCAGCTGAGAGGTTGCTCAGCAATAAATAAAATAGTCTGTGCTGACGTGAGAAGGGATTATGTAGTACCAGAAAGAGTAACTGAGGATAGGGGAAGGTGAGGACTGCAGGACGTCTTGAACTAGCCGTTCTGGCTTGTGCTGGCTTATTGAGAGCTTTGGGGAACGTGGAAAGTCAAGTGAGACAAATGAATTCATGGTTTAAAACAGAATCAGAAATTCTCCAGAGGGGAGAGTGGAACCATGGATTTTCCTGCCTCTTTCACGTTTACTGAGCCATAATTCTGAGGAATTATATAAACAGCAGTAATAGTCTGCCAATAGATGGATTTATTAATTTGATTGCCTTTTGGTTTTGTCATCTAGTGATGATAGATCTGTCTTTCTCATGTTTAAGTAGTGATCTGGCATTTGACCTTCCTGGATTTGTTTTTTTTGTGCAGATGTGCACTTTTGGTATTAATTCTTGTTCTAAGTAAAACAGACATTTGTTTCTTTGCAGATATAAATTAGTGTTTACATTGGTGTAGACTGTCTCTAATCTAATTATGTATGTTTGTGTCTATATGCATGCAAATCCAGTGTAGGAGATGTARAGAAAATAGTTTTAATAACTACAGTAATGTTAGTTTCTCAATCTAGGTTTTGTGTTTTCTGTATTTGGAGGAAGAGAATATCCTGTCTCTGGAATGAGGGCATGGTAGGCTCAGAACCTGGGGTCACTGTAAAGCAATGCAGCCTGCAGCTGAACAAAACCCTTTACATGTGGAGTTTGTTTTTTTTTTAAACATTATTTCAAGTTTATTTCAATGCAGTTCATTTTTTTATCAGTTCAACCTTAAAATGTAGTATACTGACTGATTTAAAGGATCTTGCTCTTGAGTTGCTCCTGAACTTTAAAAAGTATAAAATAAAAATTGAAGTATATACTGCTTTARAAGTATTAAGCTGCACATGAGCTGACAGTCCTAGAGAAATCTTATCTTCATGCAGACTGACAAATGAGTTATTTCTGCCTGCCCTTTCCTTCCTCTTTGGAGGCAATAATGGAAAGATATCCAAGTAATCTAACCACATGAACAAGCAATTGCAGCATGGCTAATGCAAAGGGAGCTATTGCTTATGTAAACTCAGTCAGTTCCAAAATTCTGCTTGTACGATTGCTGGCAGCGTTTGTGTTCAACAGGGTCACATATGTACACTTAGGAGAGAAGGCAGGAAGAAGTAAAATGTTAAAAACTAACTGCTCTAGTGCTGGCTCCTGCAGCAGGATGGTTCAGGATATGGCAGTGAGGTGGCAAACAATGAGGTTTGTGGCAAACAGTGAAGTTTGTGAAGTGAAGTCCACCAGCTTTATTAACATCCCTGCAGAGGAGGGAAGAGTGGAATACACGAGCTTCAGCAGCAGATACAGAGTAGTCACAAGGTTCTGGTGCTGAGCTGCCAAGTAATGTGTGTGTAATCGTACACTATTGTATTAGGTTCCTGCATAAAGCTGTTTTCCTTGAGTTAGCCGAGGGTGCAGCTCCCTGATTTGTGAAAGCTGATCCAGGACAGTGCTGCTGTGAAAAAAAGCTGGTCCTGCTTGGTGCTTAAATCAAGTTTTCCCGCCCCACCCCCGCTTGGTTTGTACTGAACCTTTTTCTTTTGTCTGTGTATGTATTTATGGGTCAGTTTTAGSTGGATCAGTGGTGTGACTGCCAGTGCACCTTCATGGCTCTTTATACCTTGTCTCAGGTTAGCATTAAGTTGGGTTAATCCRGTGGTAAAACTGCTTCCTTGGATATGGATTTTGTAGAAATACTTGCATGCACTGTCTGAGAAAAGAGACGGGGTAAAAATAGTAACTCTGTACTCTAAAGAAAATTTTGAGGTGGCTTCTTCTTAGGGAAGTATATCTTTTTTAAAAGTGTACTTTTTTAAATTTAAAAATTTTCTTCTAAACTTTCTTACATTTTTTTTTTAAACTCCCTGGTAGTSATTTGCCTTCTATTGTTGGAATGAATGGAAAAATCCTTGAGCCTGTAAACAATGGACCAAAGCATCCCTTCTGGGAAACTGAATTTTTTCATATACAAAGAAAAGTGCCAAACTTTGAATCTGTAGAGCATGTGCATACAGTAATGCTTAAGATTTTGGCTCATTTTRTGCTAAGAAAATTCTGAATGAAGTTTTACAGGTTTTGTATTCTAGTAAATCAGTCCTGAGGRCATAGAATTGGTGCTGGTTGTTGCTGCCATTCCCCTCAATTGCCATGAGCTGTGGAAAGGGGCTGGAGGGGTGGGGGAGCATGGATTTACTTTTGTAATGACATTTATGTTGCCAGCTTTTGCCACTCACAGCTGTGTTTGTCAAATCCTGTGTGGAATGACATCTGTGGCAGGAGAGTACCAGAGTGTACATCTGATTTAGGATATGATGGGATTCCCAACAACCTGTTTTTTCCTTTGTAAAATAAGGTAGAATCAAGCAAGATCTGCACTCCCTAATATAAACTGAGCTACTAAACTTTCAGCAACTACTGAAAGATTTGAAAACAGACTGTACAGCCTAATATATATATTTGTGAGTGTACAGAAATAGCAAGGACAGTATTTATTTCATGCAGTTCAAGATTCAGTGATCAACACCGCCTGCTTTAGAGGATTACTGCTCTGGAAAAGCAGTGGTTTAAAAAAAAATTGCCAAGCTGGGCTCATTACCCTGGATTTAAATGTACATTACAATTGTTATAAGGCAGAGGGGGAGGGATCTTTCATTTTATTCTTGATTACTTAGTCCCTAGTAGCTCATGCATGTAAGAAGTGAGAGAGCATAAATAAAGATGCATAAAAGAAGTTAAGCAGCTTTAATGACAACAAATGACCACCTCCTGTTTTCAGGTGCTTTTAAGAGGTTTAAATGAGATACTTGTTCAATAATCCTATTGAGACACAGTGAGGCTTTTGAAATACTTTCTATAGTGTTGAAAAGTGGTGAAAGTCCAGCACTCTGTAGTATATAGCAACTTGAAGAAAAAACACTAAAAACTGACTTTGTCACATCCTTTTACTGTGTTATTTTAAAATTTCTTCATAGCAAATATATGTGTGTGAGCCTGAATGATATTTGGATGATTGTATCAAGTATTTTTAAAGTAAGTATTTAAATTCTAGCTTGTCAATACTTTTTTTTTCCCTTCCAGTTTCTTCGAATATGTGCTGATCTTTTTCGCCTGGTCCCTTTCTTGGTTTTTCTTGTTGTCCCATTTATGGAATTTTTGCTTCCAGTAGCTTTAAAATTGTTCCCTAATATGCTTCCCTCTACGTTTGAGACAAAGTCTAAAAAGGTAAGCAGGCCTGAATTTGTAATCCAGTGATTTTTTTTTTAAATTAGAAATTTCCTTGGTAAATTCTAATTTCTAAGAAATTAGAAAAAGTTTAAAAAAAAGGATTTATTTTCTCAGTGTCAGGGTAATGCTTTTGTCTTCCTTATATTATTTTGAAGATATTTCTTTTTAAAATATAATCATGAACCAGTGCCATCCTGGTTTTTATTTGTGCAGGTGCCAAACTATCAGGGCTGAAAGCCTCTCTTGTCTTTTCTGCTATCCTCATCTCTATTTTCTATGACTCTACAAAGCAGAAATGAAAGCTATGAGATTTTATATTTCTAGTTGTRTTARAAGAGACATTGTAACATTTGTAGTCTTRTATTTCTAGTTATATTAAAAGAGACATTGTAACATTTGTAGTCTTAAACCTTGATACAAGGTTTTTCATATGTATATTAATGTTTAAAACGGCTTCTTATGCTTTTTTTTTTGTTTAAATTTTGTTTCTTAATTACGCTTTTGCAGTATTTTTAGAGCTTTGTAAAAACCCACCAAAAGCCCCACAAGTTTTCACTTTCAGAGCTCATAGTGAGCTCTTCAGCTTTTTCAGTGATCTGGGCATCTTTGGAAAGAGTGAATGCCCCCTTKGGAGATGTGTATTATAACAGAAGTCCAGATAACTCCACATAACTTGTCTGGGTGCAGAAGTGATATTTAGTGCACATGTGTCTAGAAAAAACTTTTAAAATGAAATATTTTTTTAACAGGAGGAAAGATTGAAGAAAGAATTGAGAGTAAAGCTTGAATTGGCTAAATTCCTTCAAGACACCATTGAGGAAATGGCCTTAAAAAATAAAGCAGCCAAGGGAAATGTCACAAAAGATTTTTCAACATTCTTTCAAAAGGTAAAAAACTTGGAAAATGTATTTTCTCTTCATACAAAAAAACCTTCATGTTTTGTTTGGTCTATGATAATCATCAGATACTTTTCTTTTGCTGGACTTGAAGAAACAGGATGTAGTATTTTTTTAGGATAAATTTCTTTTTTGTAAGTAATACTTCAGTGGGTGAAGTTTTACTATTATTAAGGTGGTTTAGCTGGTGCTTTTTTTCCCTTAATTCTGTAAGTGGTATTCTGAGTATTTCTGCTCATTTGCTGGTTGTTAATAAGTTAACTCTAACATAAAACATTGTGTGCTCACTGGTTACTCATGTGGGTTTTAACCTCTTTTTTTTAACGTGGGGTATGAAAACTGGGAGAAATTCTTTCCTAATTAACGGAAACTTAATGGGGGGAACATAAATTTTCTTTGTCAAATTTAATTCTGCTTATAAAACCAGTTTTTTTAAATGCACAGTTGCTCTACCGTTGAGATCCTTTTGGTCACTGACTAGAATGTGGTATAATCTGAGGTTTAGCTACAGTGGTTGCTGTGCTTCRTGCAAAATTTTTCTATTCACGGTCAGTGTCTGACAGAGAAACTTAAGTGTCAGACATCTGCCTCTTGCTTTGATGGCCTTTAGGTTTCACAGCATATCCTTTCACCAGACTGTAGGTGAGAGTAAAATACTCCCTGGAGAGATGAAAAATACCTTCTTAAGTCTTCTCAGGATAGTATTTATCTCTGATTTCTCTATTTGTGAGGTGGTTGAATAAGAGGTGGAGCCAACAACATCAGATGCTTTGTTGAAAGTAAGGCAGTGGTCCCCTCCTTTGGGGAGAGTGGGTATTTGCACAGAAAAGGGCACATAAGCCTGGGGATTTCAGAGCTGAACTTCACAAGCCCTGTCAGATARCTTAAGATTTTCCTGCATGTCAGAGCTAAGAATAAAGTTTTCAAGTGTGGGGTAATAAGATGATGTTGATAGTGCCACGTAGATCACCTCATATAACCATAGTGGCAAATTTTGCCAGTCAGTAACTGCTTGCAAAGTCCGTGTACTTTGAAGGCTCTAAGCAGTCATCTGTTTTCTGTTYTTTTAAATCTGCAGAACATTGTAAGTGGTTAGTTATAGCAGTTAGTGGCTGAAGCATTGGCCCTGCAGGCTCTTGGAGCTTGCCACTGCCTTGCTTCATGTTCGGAACGTTTCATTTTCTTCTGAAAGTACTACTACTAAGAACTTGCATTTAGCCGTTAATTTCCATGGAAATAAATGTTTCACTCCGCATTTGCTGGAGGAAGTCCCAAGTTCCTCTGATGACTAAAAAAGAAGTTTCAAGCCCTGCATTTCATATGTGTGGGTGTGCTTTTTACGGCTTTATATTTCTCATTTGTGCCACAGAGACAGACTTCATTGATCTCATTTCACTGTACTGGGTAATAAATGTCAGAGCAAGAAGCAGCCTAAATGTTTTCCACCTTTTTGCTATTCTTTTACAGCTGCTTCTGTGATGAAGTATTTGATGCTGCAAGAGCCTGATTACAGGCTTAGCATGTCTGCTGCAGAATCCCAGAATTTCTCTCTGTTATTTTGTAGCTAATGATGTAGTAGAAAGCTTCAATTTGTACTTCTGAGAAACACATGCTTGGCTCTGTCAGAATTAATCTTTAAGCAAGGGAGAAAATACTGCTGTATTTTAAAAGTGTCATTTTTGGCTCCTGTAGTGAAAGCACTGGCAAAGTTGAACAACAAGGCCTTTGACCTTTCTTTCTCTGGCTTGRTTTTTCTGCTACACAAGTATCCTGGTGGTTAATGGGCTCAAGGCCATCTTGTTTCTCAGTTTTTACCTTTTCCTGAACTCAGTAGCTGTTCACTGAAATATTTGAGTTTGCAGGTAAAGCACGTAGGCATGTTAAATCAAGCAGTATAGGTAATGCTAGGTTTTCAAACTATACTCGATGTTGCCTAGTTTGTGTTTTCTTTACAGGGTTTTAAAAAAAACTAGAGGGATTGGGAAAAGATGTACTTCCGGTTTACACTGAAGGTGTTAAGTGACTAAAGTAAGGAGTACTAAATGGTTAAGTTCTGTAGATTTTTGAAGCAGTGATGTCACTAATAAGCTTTTGATGGCATATTTAAAATTGAAAAATCAATATACAGGTGATAATACTTTACTGTGACCTGATGAGACAAGAAAATTTTTTTTCTACTTCTTTGAACTGTTACTTCAACTTCCAGTGATTGGATTTAATGACTGGGAAGTCATTGGCAACACATCACTGAAAAGCTTGACTTTGCATTTGTACAAGCAGTTACACAGAACCTGCCATCACGAAGGATGCAGTCCTTCCCCAGACAGTGGTTTATATTTTGGAATAATTTCAAGTACAAAAACRTTTGTACTAAGGTGCTGCAAAACATTTAGGAATTGAAAGCAAAACATTATTGTAACAAATGTGGTCATGGAGAGAAGTAGGTAGGTAAGTGTCCTAATTTGTGTTTCATAGGGACACCAGTGTTGCAAAATTTTTGTCATTGGATGTACTTCTTACTTTATCTTCCTATYTTTATGGGAAATGTGCTTCTGTGTTTAGTAGCATGGCACCAGAACAAATACTTKCCAGTGTGACTCCTGCAACAACTATTTATTGTGTGTGTATATATATAGTTGAGGTATCTCATGGCAGTGCAACTCAGATAGACCTGCTTCTTAGTGTAGAGATGCATCTAATTTTCATTTTGTTAGTTTTATCTGAAGTACATTATGCAGTATTGTTGGAAACTGTCAACACCATCATGTCTTTTGCCTAAGTAAGTTGTTTGTTTTTTTTAAAAAACTTCTATCATTGCTTCCTGGTGTGCTATTTCTTATCCCAAAATTGTTGCAAAGTGCTTGACAAACAGGAGAATGTTTTTATTCAAAATAATGCTCAACCATAACATTGGCTTTGAAAAGCTTTGTGCATGTTTTTTTCTCACAGATCAGGGAAACTGGTGAAAGACCCAGTAATGAGGAAATCTTAAGGTTCTCTAAACTATTTGAAGATGAATTGACACTGGACAATCTGACCAGGCCTCAGTTGGTGGCACTTTGTAAATTGTTGGAACTTCAGTCAATTGGGACAAATAACTTTCTCCGCTTCCAGCTGACCATGAGGTTGAGGAGCATAAAAGCAGATGACAAGGTGAGTAATTCTGAGCAGGCAMTGGTTAATGATTTTGACACATAATGGGAAAGAGTGTGTGTAAATATATGTGTGCTTGTGTTTCCTTTTTTTTTGTCTTAATTGTCTTGGTTTTGAGCTAGCTTTGAACAAAAATGCTTGAAGAGCAAAAATGTTTTTAAGCAAAATGCTTAAAATCAGAAGGATCCTTATTTATTAAAAATAAAGGGACCTTTCTTTAATCTACAATTAATTGCAATGAAAATAATTATAYTACAAAGAAAACTGTTCCTATGAAACTGTAATTTGTAAGGGAGCTGATAGAAATATCAGCTTAGAGGCTGACTGGCCATGCTGGAGCTGTTTGAGAGCAGAGGCTGTTTTGTGTTATTGCAGCAGCCTCTAGTGGCTGTTGTAACACAGGGGTTTCTGGCTGTGCAGCGCTGGTGGTGCCCCTTTTTTGAGCTCTTACATGGTCAAATTTACTTTCCAATGTGCAGATGATTGCTGAAGAGGGAGTTGATACCCTGACTGTTAAAGAACTGCAGGCAGCTTGTCGTGCTCGAGGGATGAGAGCTCTYGGTGTGACAGAGGAGCGTCTCAAGGAACAGCTTAAACAGGTATGGTTTTGCAAGACTGAATACACAGACCTAATTCCAATTGTTAGCTCTGATTTTTGTCCTGATTCTGTTCTCTTTAAAGGCTTGTTAAAATAGTCTTTCTTAATAACCACATGCACCTTGTAAGTATGTAGTAGTTGTGGGTTGCTGCCTTTTGACTGGACCATGATGTTTTATTGGTGCAGATAGATACTCGGAGTTAAACATATCCAAACAATGCTTGCAGTTCTGACAGAATGTCTTGTTAATWATTGTGTTGCTCTGTAAAGAAGTTTTCACCAAGTAGATCAGTTCTTTGTCTCTTGGTGTTACCTGGTTTAGGRGAAGGTCTGTTGGAGCACATCCAGAGGKGTGAGTTGATCACAGGRCTGGAGCATTTCTGTTATGAAGACGGGCTGAGAGAATTGGGGCTGTTCAGCCTGGAGAAGAGAAAGCCCCAGGGGCACCTTATAGCACCTTCAGTAACAAAATGGGGCTTATAGGAAAGCTGGAGAGGGACTTTTCGCAAGGACATGTAGTGATAGGCTGAGGAGGAATGGCCTTAAGCTGAAGGAGGGCAGGTTTAGATTAGTTATTAGGAAGAAATTWTTTTCTGTTAGAAAAAGACACTGACACAAGTTGCCCAGAGATGTTGYGGACTCCCCTTTCCTGGAGGTGTTGAAGGCCAGGTTGAATGGAGCTCTGAGTAACAGTTTAGTGGGAGGTGTCCCTTCCAGGGCAGGGGGTTGGAACTAGGTGGATGATCTTTAACCCAACCCAAACCATTCTGTGATTTTAGATGCATGTGAAAAAAAACACTTGTTCAAATAAGCATTCAATACTTCTTGAAATACTTCTTCAAACAGAACACATCTTCCTATATTTTGTTGCAATGGCTGTAATTCTTAGCTGGGTATAGCCTGTAATTCCTGTGCTAGGATATTGACGGATAAGTAGTGGTAAAAAAAAAATAATAATTACTTTTTACTGTATGCTTGATTTTGTTGGTAAAAAATAAAATATACATCTGAAGGTGTAGATTAATTTTCTGTATTGCATTTACAGTGGTTGGATCTGCACCTGAACCAGGAAATCCCTACATCATTGCTTATTTTATCCAGAGCCATGTATCTTCCAGATACCCTTTCTCCAGCTGATCAGCTCAAAACAACCCTTCAGACACTACCAGACAGTGTTGTAAGTATTGATGGACATARTGTGTAGCTAAGTTTCAGTGTCACCACTGAAAATCCATTCAGAGCAGTAGATGGTCTTCTCAGTTCCTTGCTTTTCTTAAAAAACTATATCATAGGTTTATTTGAATCACCTTCAAATGCAGAAGTTGGGTTGTGTGTGGAGAGGTATGAGGATAAAGCAAATATAAGGCAATATTGGATTACRTGACAGCAAACAGTAATAGCATAAGAAGATTTAGAATACACCTTTCACCTCTGTAAAAACAATGAATGCTTCAGGCCCCATAAAGACACTAATACATGAAAATACTTGGTGTTGTTATGGAGAGAGAAATTCTCAGAGTAGATTGTTGGTAGTCTTGAGAGAAAGAGAATGAAGAACGTATATGATTTCAGGGTGAAAAGTTCACCTTTCCACAGAAGCAAAAACTTTTGCCAGAAAGCTTTCTCAAGACAGAGTCATCTTTTTCTGAGAAATGCAAAMATAGGGTAACATTTGGGGATTTTGACTTGATTCATTAGCATACCTGTACTACCTAAACTTACATTATACAGACAAATATATATTTTTATATATATATATACACACTTTTATTAGATTACTTTTGTTGTTTTCAGGCCAAAGAGGCTCARGTGAAAGTTGCAGAAGTTGAAGGTGAAAAAGTAGATAACAAAGTGCGCCTGGAAGCAACTCTTCAGGAAGARGAGGCCATCAGAAAAGAAAATGAAGAAAAAAAAATGGAAAGGTTGTCTGAAGCTGCAGAGAAAGCCAAAGAAACCCTTGAAGTTGCAGCCATGGTAAGTTCTGCTCACAACTATTGAGAAGTAATGTGAAGGAATGTGAAAACTACCATATTATGAGTTATTGCCTCTGGTCTGGATATTGTCTGCAAGAAACTGGACTAATCCACATATGGAAGATGTGAGAGAGTGTTAAAACTGACTGCAAYACAAATTTACTATGAAATGTTGGCTCAGTCTTACTTATCTAAAATTTCCTTCTTAACTGGACAGTAGATGAAGTCTTGTTTTTCTCTAGTAAAGGTAGTGATTTTTTTTTGTTTGTTTGTTTTTTTTGTTGTTTGTTTTTTGGGTGGTTTTTTTTTGTTTTGTTTTGTTTTTAATTTTCTGCACTCCACACTTTAAATCTTCTTACCTTTGGCTCTTTCTATTTATCATTAACCTGATAATGTTTTTGTGTGATATTTGACTGTAAAACCTGCTGGCCTGCTTTATTAGTGAATAAAGCCTCAGGAGCTCGCAGAAGGAATTCATTAAATACAAGTGGGCATGTTAATGTGAAACCATTCAATATGTTGCAATTTTTTAACCTCTTCTCATAAAAATGTGTGTGGCAACTTCAGCAACTATTTCTATTTTGACAAATCATTCTGTAACTGTTGCTAGTACAGATACTGTTTTTTTTTTTAATGAAATCTAATGAGGTGTTTTAAATTTAGAAAACGGTGGAACCAGCAGCAGCTCTTGAAGCAACTGCTCTGCAAGCTAAAAAAAGCCAGGTGGCGATGGATACTAAACCAGAACTGGCACGGGCAGGTGCAGCAGTACACTCAGAGACACTGATAGATAGAGCTCCAGTATTGGAAGGCATTAAGGTAATCTGGATAACTGCACGTTTTCATACTTCTGAATTAAAGATTCAAAACATCCATGTGAGAACCATAAGTTGCTTGTCTGTCTTCCTCTGTTAACCCTCTCACCRCATTCTGTCAGTTAAAAACASCTACTTAGTGGATTGAAAATTCACYMRTGCAGAAACTGAAGTCAGTGCAAARCATCTCAGAGCATCTCCATTATTCTATCTGCATGATTGAAATTAATATACCTATTTTCGGGGCCATTTGCAGTATCTGTAGATGGAATGTATCTGCATATTTTATTCTCAGCTTTTCAAGAAGCAGATATACTTCACAAACTCTGGGTGTTCATCTTCATTGTCACAAAGGTTATTGAAGATAGCTTTTCTACAGCTCAACTTTCCAAACTTTAAATTATTTTCGTGTAATTTATCTTTCCCTGTACATAGTGAATTTTTTTCTCAGTTGTTTTAGTTGCTAAACCCAGGAATGAATGAAGTAAAACATCTTAAATAAGATGATTAGGCACAGAATTTTGAATAGCCAAAACTCACATAATCAATCACATTATCTGAACTTACTTCTAGTGCACTTMAAAAAAATTATGTACCATAGCAAACTAATTGTTTTATCATTTAAAATCTTTGCATTAGCCTCAAAATGGCCATGTGATGGTATTGACTCCAAACATAGAAAAAGACTCTTAAGTCTCTCTTTTCTGTTAAAAGACTGAAAGTCTTGGAGGAAAATCACAAGTGTGCCTTTCACTAATTCATCTGTGTTTTCTGTTTCAGGGTGAGGAAATCACCAAAGAGGAGATTGACGTGCTGAGCGATGCTTGCACCAAGCTGCAGGAACAGAAGAAATCACTAACAAAGGAAAAGGAGGAGCTTGAGGAATTAAAGGATGATATCCAGGAGTATAATGAGGTGAAGAATGGGGCACAGAAGCTATTTTCTGTTCATGTTTAGTTTTAGCRGGAATGATCCACAAATTTAAAGATCAGCTTTCTTGGTTGCCWGGTAGTCTGAAGTTGGAAGCTGAGTGACTGAGCTTTGCATGTGACAATGCAGAGCCTCATTTGTATAACATGTTCAAAGCCTAATTGTTATCGCTGGAGTAGTTCCCAGCAGATGAGAATCTTGCTCCTGCTCTTGTTCCCGGGTGACTGGGGTAACAGGAGCTGAGTGCTTCATGCTGCTGTTCTTTCTTAGCAAGTGTAGATGTCAGTATTAGAGAAACTTCCAAGTTAAGTAAAATGACCCTTATCCAGTCTTATGGAAGATGTGGAAAATAACATTTAAGAGTTGCTTGAAAAAGGCAGCAACGTTAGAATTTATTGTTCTAATTCCATCCTTGTATGTCTCTACACTTGTATTTCATCTACAAATGGCTCCTGTCTTGAAATGCTGGTTGMAGTTAGTATCTGTTGCAAATCCACACCAGCAAAAACTTTTCTCTCTCCTGACCATTTCTTTTAGGATTTGCAGGAGATAAAGGAGCTTACTAAAACTGGTGAGCAAGAGGCAGTGGAAGAGTCAAAGGCAAGCAAGCGACTGACAAAGAGAGTGAACAGAATGGTTGGCCAGATAGACAAAATTATTGTTGAATTAGAGACAAGTCAAAAGACAGCAGATGAAAAGCTGGTTGGTGATGAAACTCCTGCTGGGTAAGTGACTTGGGAACACTGGATGTGTCTCTAGCTGTTCACCTTTTCTCTTGCTTTTGTCTGATGTGTGATTARAAAAGAACTTACTGTTTAGAATGTAGAGATGATTGATTTTAAAAACAAAATTAACAAAATTGGGGTGTACATTTTTGTCTTGTTTAAGGCTAAATATGGGTAAACTGAGGAAGGAAAAACGGATGTATAATTCCCCTGGAYGTCTTCTGAAAATCAGTGTTGATTATTGTCTTACCATCTTGCCCATACCTCTGGCAAGGGTACAGAAGAAATTGTGCCTTTAGTCATGCTCCTCACACAAGTCAATTTGCCCTGTACTATTGATTGAAAAGGTGCACAAGTGTGTGAGCTAGCCCATATTTGTTGTTATTTAGTAGTAAAGATGTTAATGGAGAAAAAAACTAAGAGAGTCTATGGTGTCTGGAGTCAAGTTGGGAGTGGCTTTAATGGAAGTGAGGAGATCGTTTTACACAGTCCCCTTCAAAATACTTCATTTCAATTTTTAAACATACTTACAGATTTTTAAAGGAATATTTTCCTGATAGTGTAATCACAAAATCATTTGTGAACTCTTATTCAGGTCTCAATATTATTGGAGAGTGTTTCAGGCAATCCCATGTTAAATGGTCATGTGCTGCTTATTAGAGACACTGAAATACCTGAAAACTGTGACACGAATTATAACAGTTTGCGACCATGAATGCTGTATTAATCTAGTTTGTGCTTGCACCATTTTGTGTGATTCAGTAAGAGAGTATCCCAGCTCCCAAACAGCATAATTAAACAGAAATAAGGATTCTGCTTTTGTTGCTTCTGAACTCTGTTTTTCAGTCCCCAGGGCAAACGGTCATTTGTTGCAAATATTGTGTAATAGCATTGAGGCAGCCATATGAAGGGTGCTACAGAGAAGTTGTTAATCAAATCCATCTGAATTTGTAAACTAACAATGCAGTGCAGAATCTGCTTGTACTGAATGTAATTATACTTTTTATTGGATGGTTTTCTGGATAATTTTRTAGGTGATTGTGGATGATTGAGCATTACTAGTTCAAATATTGCTTAGCTGTCAAAGGCTTGTCTTTAAACCTTGAAGTTGGTGTAGTCCTTATCAAGCCATGTCCAGGACATTTAATGGAAGCTTGAGAAATGGTCCTTGCATAAAAGTCTGTCTGTGCCCAGAGGAGCTGGAACTATGCTGATAAAGCCCTTCTGTTTCGTATTCATTGGCTTTACTGTCCCCTGCATTTCAGCTGGAGCTGTGCTRGAAGATGTGTCTTCAAGCTAGCAAAATACATGGGCAAGCAGAGGCTTTAGGTTACAGCAGACAGACAACTTGAACTTCATGAGATCAGTGAGCAGAGAGTGTGACATCTGAAACCTGTTAGTCCTTCCTTCCACAGATACTGGTCCTTGATAGGAGCAAATGAAGCAGATTTTAACAAAACATCTCAAATGCTCAAGTGATTAGTTCTCAGCTTTTGTTTTCTTGTGACTCATTGATTTTCTGTCTGCCAGCCTTTGAATGTAAAAGGGTGACAGAAGCATGGCACTGCATCTTTGGTAAATGGGGAGTGAGGGATCAAAGGGCRTTAKRTACACAGTCTGGGAAGCACAGAAAYCTTTATTTCAAATGCTACTGGATACCTGTATTTGTTCAAYAAAACATGTGGAAACTAAAAGCATAAGAATTCGATGGTGAGATAAAAATCTGCTTGCTGATTAGTGACTTATTTTTGCTTTTTTGCATTCTGTTTGGGATTRTAAATAATTAATAATGTTACAAGCATCCTGCAGTGCAGTACTGCCTTTTGTCAACCTTACTCCTTTGGAGTAACAGCTTGTCATGTAGAGTTTGTACTTYTTCTTCAGGAAGAATCTCATCAGCATTACTGAGCTAATAAATGCAATGAAACAAATTCGGAAGATTCCAGAGGAAAAGCTAACAAGGATTGCAGAGGCCTTAGATGAAAACAAGGATGGCAAAATTGACATAGATAATGTTGTTAAGGTAAGTCTGTGGACTTCTTAAAGAAAACCATCCCTCAAACTGTGGACCTGTTTTGGTATTAATTCTTAGTGCAGTCTTTTGCAAGAGCCTTTACTTGATGCCAGTGAGATTTTTGATATGTATTGCAAATTGATCTTATATAACAACATCTCAAGAATCGATATGGCTATTTTTTGGGGAGGGGGTGAAATCCATGTCTTACTCACATTACCTTTAAAGCTGTAGTTTTTCCTATATGTGTCAGTCAAGTTGTGTAAAATATGGTAATTTTGTTATTACTTACAAATGGGAGGGAATAGAAGAAATACCACTGTTAACATAATGTCCATATATATATATATTTTATATCAACACCGAATAGTAGCTTCTCTTGCTTGCTTGTACACTTTAATGTTTCATGGAGACCTGTATTTTCTGTGCTTGAAAGACARTAGACCATCAGTTGTCCTTTATGTCCACTGTAAATGACCTGTGTTTGTTGCCTGACTTGTCCCGTTCTCTCATTTTGCAGAACATTCTCAGATTTTCTCTGCCTTTCACCTTCATTTTCTTGTTTCTTTTTCACTTGGTAAATTTAGAAATGTCCTGAAACTTACTTCACAGAAGTCATTCTGTTACTTGATACAGAAATAGCATTTAAACTGTGGCCAGCTAGAAAATACAGTATCAGCTTTTTGAAAYACATTTTTCCTCTCTACTGCCCCAGTGGTGATTATCTTCCCTGTTGCTCTAAACAGCCGTTGCACATTTAGCAACACAGATAAAATGTACTTCTGAATTCTGCATATGTTGCAGAATAATTCTAGGAACTTAAGGAGATATGCCAAGAATACATATGTACTGCAAAAAGCTATTTAAAGGAATTTGGAATAATTTACTAGATTATTTTTTTMATTTGCTTTCTGAAAGGCCCACCCCTCCGCTACTTGAAAGTTTTTCTAAATTTGTGCCTATCTAGGACAGTGGGTCTTTTWAAATAAAATTAAAATTAAGCTTATAGATTACTGTCTTAAGTACTGTTTCAGTTGGTACTGAATCTCAGTTTTCCATTGAAACAGATAAAATGAATGAGTCTGTTTTACTAATGCTTTAAAATGTCTTTGTGTGCTGCACACATAAAGGTCAAAAGTTCTAAGTAATTTGGGTTGTATTTTTTCTTTTTTTAATACTCTGGATATGTTTGAGGTACTGGTTGATTATGTAAGAAAAAAATGCTGTTTTTCTTGAACAGGAGAACTGAATACTTTTGTTGTCTTAACAAAATTTATTATAGGAAAATGCCTCCATCATGTAAAAACTAAATGCACTCTCCATGTAATTTTATGTTCATGTAGGTAGTAGAATTGATTGACAAAGAAGATATTGATATTGGCACCAGCCAGGTTGCTGAGATTATGTCACTGCTTCAAAAAGAAGAAAAACTGGAGGAAAAAGAGAAAGCAAAGGAAAAGCAGGATAAAGAAGCTGCAGAAGCAAAGAATTAAGCTTCAGAATCTGAAGCTAACCGCAGTTGTAACCAAAATCTTGTATATCTTTCTGTGTCTAATGGCTACATRTTACTTGAGCTTTGTGATTATGGGAAGTGTTTTGAGCTGATTCTGGTAATAAATCGTAGATATGTTTTCTGACATATGGAGTGAAATTTCCGTTCGTCAAAGAAGTGATTTAGTGTCATTCCATACTGATGAAAACAGAATATGCTTCTTTAGCAGTGCTCCTGCCCACAAAAACATGTATTTGCACTCATTGCTGTGGAACAGTGATCCATTAAACTTGGAAGTTTGCTGTATAAATGAAGTGTATCTATCATGGAAAATTTTTTCCATTTATTTTGTTTCATCATTACATGGGGCCCAACCTTGCTCTGCTTCTAACTTTTAGCTTTTTCAGCATTTAATACAAGCTTTCATTTCCATCACAATATTACACATTTTCCAATCTGCTAGTGAAGATTCTGTGGCTTCAGTCGTAGCTCTATAGATTTAGAGTTTTTTAAGCTAAATATCACTAAGCTGTTGCCTCACTGACAGAGAATGTGGCATTCTGATCACTTTTATGAATTCATGGCTATTATTATTTTCTGTTGAAGGGAAAAATCAGATTTATTTTTCCCTRGAATGGAATCTTGGCATGAAGTTTGCTACTTATGGGTGCCTTAAATTTCATAGGACTAGGGAGTAGAGTATGTTGCTTCTACTCAAACTTCCATGAATTATTAAAGCATTGGAATCACAGGAGCCTTTAAAATAGTTTCAGAACATGATCTGTCACCCGGTAAAGTGAGTTAAACTGTTTGTCTGAATATCAGAACGAAAATAATCAAAAGGGGAAAATGTCTGTTGTGATCTTTTTGCATATATTTTAAAAAACATAGCTATCTTTGTGTGCTTGTTTTTCATCTAACCATTATTTACACCATAACTAGTTCTCTTACCTCTCAATTTTCATCTCAGGTATAAAGTCATTAACCAGGTATAGTTGGAGTACATAAATATGTTCATCTCATGGCTTTGCTTACTGTGCAGTCAACAAGTCATTTCTGGTATTGCCAGTRCTTTGATTACATTATTGTTTTCTAATTGCTTATAGTCACTGTCTTTAAATATGTGACTGCATACTGGCATTAGGTCAAGGTTTGCTCATTAATATTTCTTCTTARTAGTAAATTTTACAGTTTTAAAATTAAAATACTAACTCTGGGATGTTCCATAATTCATGGTAGCCTAAATTTTACACCTTTCTTAAAATCTACTATGAAATACATGTAGTGTGGCTTGAACTAGCAGGGTTATGGTTTGGGTTTTTTATTCTGTTTTTATTTTGCACCCAGTATTATAAAATGTACAAACATTCTTGATTTTGTATACACTGTAGAGAGCACATCTTACAATGGCACTGTACATGGTGATATTGAGGTGGGCAGTTAGTACTTAAAGCTTTTAGTCATAGTTGCATATTTTTATAGAAAATGTTGACTCCCAAATGTATTTCAGCATAATTTCATGTGCAGTATTTATCTAGATTGGCTAAATTATTTGTACAAACTTATTTGAAGTTAGTGGAACAAAAGAAGTTTTGACAGTCTCATGGCTTGCATGATATGGACCATTGTATTTAGTTGTTTCCAAAGCAATATGTACAGTGAGGTGTACAGTTCTAGAAAAAGTCAGTGTCTAGTTCAACTACTGAGTTTGTATTCTGTACAGTTAGCAAAGAAAGCTGCTTACAGCAAGATCCTCCTGAGAATTACTGTAATTGTATCTGAAGTGTGAAATTGCTGTGATGAAGCTGAAATTTTAAATCAGTACAATCTTTATGGTTCATATATCCCTAAACAAGGGGGCTCTTCCTCATAAATTGAGATTAACTTGGAGATTTCAGCATGGAAGTCACTTTGTAGATTTTTGAAGATTTGACTTCACTAGGTGCTTTTTTTTTTAGGCCAACACTTAGATAAAAATGCAAGAATAAAACTAATTTCACAAGAACACAGTCTAGAAACTAATTTTACATTTTATGATTTACAGCTAKAATTAATGGCTTTGAAGTACGCTAAATTTTTACAGTGGCATATTTTCAATTTGAAAACAATGTATAAGAATATTACTTGACATTCCTGAAACGTGGTAAAGATACTCTAAAATTGCTGCTACCTTTCATGGAATATCAAAAACCTAAGAATTGTATTGCACTTGAATGCATGCAGATTTAAACCAGGGAAGTAGCAGAAAAAGCTGTTTTCAAATATTTATTGATTAAAAGTTTTACAGAGCTTTAACTGTCCTGAAAGTAAATTGGCTGGTTGCAGTATTTGGGAGTTTAAAACACTTTGCTGCTGTTCTGTGTTTACCATTCACTTAAATTTTCTGTATATTAATAAGAAGGGAGCCAAAACCAGCTGATTTATTTTATAAAAAATGTCTGATTAAAATAACTGTGATACATTTGGACTTGCTTGAAATTTGGCATGTTGTGAAATCTTTRCAGATTGCATAAAATTCATTTAAATGCCAGTCACAAATGCCAACTTTCTGCTGTTACCTAAAGCGATCGCAGGATGTGCGCACCAACCATAGAAAGGATTTCATGGGAAATACCTTCCTTCTGTTAAAAGCAGGCGGACCCATGACAGCTGAATTTGAACAACACATGTTCTGCAAGCTTTAAAAGCTTAGAAACCCCTCAATTATCCAATTTTACCCAACTTTGAACCTTCCCGAGCAGCTCTGTCCTGGCGATACAGGCAACTGCAGCAGATTGGCATAGCTCCAGCTTGGTTGTCTTTTGTGTTGACCAAAAACCAGAAGCTGCARTACTTTCAGAGAAAGGATGACTTCCAAGTGTACAGTAACTGGTCAGAACTTATTCCTGAATGAATTTTTAATCAGGAGGTGTAAATATTTCTTTAAATAATTTAAAGGATATGCGAGATTTTGATGACTTTGTGACTTACACAGGCAAAGCTTCTGAGCTCAGACTTAGGTAATTGGTAAGACCATTGATGAGGTTGTTGCAGATTCAAATAAGACAGATTTTGACTATAAACTGTTCAAGGGGAAAATGTAAAACACACAAAAACTTTTTTAAAAATCCATCTAGCAACAGGGAAGAGAAGTAGAGTAGGATGTAATCTCTTTTTCCCCTCCAAAACAAGCTTGTTATAGGACCTATTTTATTGAAAAACTTGTTTCTGTTTCATCTTAGYACAAAAGATGGTTTTCACAGAGATTTTCATCACTGGCTGCATGCTGTGAGAGTCAAGCTGCCTGCAGGATAAGTACCAGAAAACTCTTTCAGTTGGAGTTTGTCAGCAGGACTGCATGCAGGTACAGAATAGTCTATTGCCAGGATATTACCTTTCATTTACGTAGGCTTGGTCTGGGGGAAAAAGTTGCATCTTTTATACAACTCCAAAATACTTGTTGTAACTTTATATCTGCATACCTTGCTAATAATTTAAACTTTAGCTACTTCAGCATGTATTTAAATACTTTTAAATTGTTCATATCAAACAATTGGATATATTTAATTAAAAGAATAATCCCATATTCTGTTCTTTCTATGTATTCCRAGTTTTGCTTTTCAGTTGATGAGTTATAAATTTAAGTTGAAAATCATTTGTCTGTGCTCTGAGCATACTGGTCCTGTGTTTGCCATAACGCAGTATAAAATTTTTATGTTAATTGGAGCTTGTGTCCTTTGTTAGTTACAATAAAAGTATTATTTTGAAACCTGATATCTCGATTATTTTTCTGTTGCTTTTGATTATTTARTTTATTGCTCTTCAGATGAGGTGCCAGGCACAGGGCTGGATGCTGATGAGCTGTGTCCATTAAAGTAGACTCCTGTCTGATTTTAAAAAGGATTTGGGAACATGCAAATGTTGAATTTATTCTCTAGTATAAACTGCTTCAACGGGTGGCTGAAGACAACCTTCTGCCTTGACATGTTTTTAAAACAATAATAAGACAAGTTGGGTTGCAGATTTTTCCTTCTGCTTAAAGCCAAATACCAAATAAAAAGCTATAAAAGTGGCAGAACATGTTTCTTTTAAGCTTTTCCTTTAAGAATTTCCTTTAATGACTGACTTAATTAGGGTGAGTAGGAGTGTTGAGCAGCAGTGTGGTCAAACTGAGTAGCAGAGGAATTGGGRTTTGAGTTTGTGAATTAAATGTGGATATTGGGATGTGCCTTTGATCATRTTTACCTGAATTTCCAAGAAAGAGACTGACTTCTGGATGCACTGTTGTCTTTGCTGAGAAATATTGGTTATATCAGAGAAATTATACTCTTTAATGAACCTTTATTACATGTTTATAACAATTGTGTGTAATTGTTAAAATCTRAAGAAAAAATGGGGACAGCTCATAGGTTAAGGCAGTTTACCAAGGCACAAGCGAAAGTTGGGAATGCACAAACAAAGAGAAAAAAAGATTTATTCTCTGCTTCCCATCATCAAGTGATGTTCAGCCACTTCCTGGGGAGCAGAGATTCAGCAGGTGTGGAAAGAGCTCTGGAAGGCAAATACTGTAAATAATGAATGTCCTCTTTCCCTCCTCCTTTCCTTAGCTTTGTATCTGAGCTGATGTCATATGGTATGGAATATGCCTTTGGTTAATTGTGTCCCCTCCCAGGATCTTGTCCTCTCCCAGCCCTTTGTTGAGGGGAAATGTTGGCAGACTGTGCTGATGCTGTGCCAGCCCTGCTCAGCAGCAGGCAAGACACCTTTCCTGATGCAAAGCACAGCTCTGAGAGGGCTGCTGTGGGGAAATGAACTCCAGCTCAGCCAGACGCAATGCAATCACAGCCGTGGATTTGTGCATTGTCTGCAAAGATGCACAGAGGGAACAGCAACTGCCTGCTCTCGTAGGGGGTAATGAACACATTGCTGCAACTTCACTGGATGGAATCTTCTTTTCCATCAGGCTGGTGCTACAGGCAGGCAGAAAATTGGCTGGGGACTCTGACTTCATGACATCACGGTCTGAAAAGGATTAATAGAGAAGTTTTATTGCAAATTATTTTGGTGAAATGTCATTTAGAGGGTGAACACATCTGCATAGTGGTGGTGAGAGATTGATAGCCTTGTGGTTGTTTCATCGACCTGAGGCTTGAGAAGTCTGTGTTCAGTTAATGCCCAGTCTATCAATAATACATTGCTTCTCTCTTGTGCCACTGTAACAAAACTTCCTTGACAGTGACTGGGCAGACAAGTTCTCCAGAGCAGAGTCTCTCTGTGCAAGGACCTAGTACAGCATTTTGCAGCAATAAGGCTTTTAAATACCAAATTGAGACAGTGACGGATCATGCCTCATAGCTTCTCTGGCTGAGGATTCTCACTTTTCTCACTGTTTATATATTTGGTATTTTCTTGAATTATTTCTCAATGCTGATGTGAGCAGGAGGATGTTTGTAGTGTGTTTCTAATTCCCCATACCCTGTGATCACTTCCACTTTTGTGTATTATTGGATATAAATCTTCCTCAGTAGTTAAATATCCTTCACAGGTCAGAATTCTTTGGGGGCTCATTAGCATGTACAATTTTACCCTTGYCAAACCTTCTGTGGTTTGCAAACATCAGTTTCTCTCAACTAACTGGYGTAAAGGATTTCTGCTGTACTAGAGATGGATCTAATGCAGATTTGCTGCTTTCCGTCTAGTGTTTCTCTCTATGTATATTGGCAGAGCAGCCCCTTCATGAATGGCCTGATTTATATCTCAGGGAATGCTGCAGCCAGAAATTTGAGATATCTCCCACACGTGTTGGGAGCGGCTGTGGATTCTCCCTCCCTCCTTTTGTCTTAGCTCCAGTCCAAGAGCCATCCAGGCTTTTTCTTAGTATTTTCTAACTGTATTTTCAGGTCCTTGATCAAGGAAGATCTTCATACTCTGCTGAAAGGAGAGCTTCTGCAAGGGCAACTGGGAGATGAGAACAAAAAATTGGCAAAAAAAAAGAGAAAAAAAGTAAAAAAAAGAGTAGTCTTTCTAAATTAAGATGGGAAGTAACAACCTGTCGTGCAGAAAGCCTGGGGATCTCTGCAGCTGGCTCTAGACTTGTAAAGTGTTTTCTTCCACAGATCTAATCCCAGAATAGTGAACAAATAAGAGGTTTTTCTTCTCTGTCCTTCCCACCCCCCAATCTTCACTTTTTCTCTATCCCTTATTTAATATGCAGAACCAAGAGGGAAAGCTTATACGGAGTCCTTGTTGCACTCCAGTTCCTCAGTGCCTTGGTTGGCACTGGTGGAGGTGGAGCTGAAATACAGTGACCATTAAGGTTTCCAGTGAGCATCTCCTCACTAGATGGTGTTCAGTGCCTGCTCTGTGCAAATTCCATCATCATCAGCCTTCATCAAGCTCTGCTCTCACCTTCCTCAGCCATAACTACAGCAGCATCTCTGTAGGCCCTGTGCAGTCACTCTGTGATTAAACTAACACTGCCATCCCTAGGTGAGTCAATATGATTTAATTCGAGGTTTACCTAAGCCACTTGGGATCTTTTTCCTCAGAAAATCCTTTGTACTCTGAAAATGAGAACCTTTTGGCCACCTAGGTTTTGGACTTTCAAATTCAAGAATTGACTGATGTCAACCCAAAAGCCCTTTTCAAATAAATGACAGGGAAGGAGGCACTAACAGAAAACCATTATTTGTACCTTTTTTTGTGCCTTTTTGTACATAATTTGTAGCTTTGTGCTCAAGAGAAATCTGACRTGGAAAATTGCTCACCTAGCCAAGCTCAAAGAAGATTTTTAACAGTGAATGGAAATAGGTGGGGAGAGCTGTTGGTAGCACTTTGGTTGTTCTTCTGGGTAATTTGTCCTGGAGTGAGTGAGAAAGTATAATATTTATTTGTTTTAATTTTGTGAAAATAAATACACCCTCAGTCAAGAGAAATACAGGTAATAGAGAAATAGAAAATTATAGATGTAGTTATTCAAGTACCACCAAGGCTTTATACTATTCCTGAAGCTGTTGCTGGAACCTGCCCGCTTGAGAAAGCGGGGGAAAGGCTTTAAAATTTCATTTTTACCCGGAATGAGCGATGCCACGGTGGCGAATGAAGCAGATACGTCCTCTGCGTTTTGCAGGAGAGCAGAGGGAGGATAAATTCTCCTGTGGGAGCCCTGGGAGCGGGATCATCCCGCCGGGATCCCCCTGCACATCGGGACCCGAGCCCGCCGGGGCCGCGCTCCGCCGCTGGGTGGCGCCCTCCGCCCGCCGGC
>NW_026623446.1:420097-444600 GCF_030028575.1 Malurus melanocephalus | reverse complement strand
CCACCTTGGCAACAAGACCATAGCACTTAGTGCTAAAAACCTACTTTACATCTAATTCATACTCTCTTATAATTTAAAACTATGACACCTTCTTCCACCAGTGCAGGCCCTGCTGAAAAGTCAGTCAGTCTTTCTTATAAGCTCCCTTCAGGCACTGGAAGGTGCTGTAAGGTCTCTCTGGAGCCTTCTCTTCTCCAAGATGAATATCCCAGCTCTCCCAGCCTGTCACCACAGCAGAGGTACTCCAGCCCTCAGAGCATCTCTGTGGCCTCCTGTGGACCCACTCCAACAGGAAAATGTCCTTTCTGTGCTGGAGACCCCAGAGCCGGACACAGCTCTGCAGGTGGGGCCTCAAGAGAGCGGGGTAGCAGGCAGAACCACCTTTCTTGCTCTGCTGGCCACGCTGCTTTTGATGCAGCCCAGCACATGATTTGCCTTCTGGGCTGCAAATACATGTTGCCGGGTCATGTCCATCTCTTCATCCACTGTTTCCCARCTTCTTGTTTCTCAAATCTTTCATTTCTCCCCCTGAGGATTCTGTTTTCTCAAGGGGTTATGTGGCTGTTTCCGCCACAGTGCTTGTTGCACCCACASTCCCCCTTCCCACATTTGATCTCTCTGTCAACAAGATAACCCTTTCTTGTGAACCAGAATAAATCTTTGCTAGCTGGTCAAATGACCTGGTATAATCAGACATTGGACTTCCCAGAATTAATCCCTCTTTAAAACCCAGCATCAGTTCTAAGAATTTCTCCAATCTCAGTTTAAAATTTGACAGTGAAAGAGGATCCAGCACAAACCTTTGGTGAGCTCTTGTGCTTGTTTAATACTATTGCTATCACTCTGTGGTTTGTGGAGGTTTTCTTGCGGAGGGGAAAATGTCTTTAAAAATAGAAAAATAAATAAGTCCCTGCCCTTGGAAAATCAAATAACAAAAAGCCAAACAGTCTCCAGTGAATTTGTCTAATGCTGGTTTCTATTCACTTGGCTTCAGTTGGCTGGGTGGAAAAGCCCCTGACAATGTTTTCTTTGTGGGGCTGCTATGGGCTGCATTAGTGTGGGTAGTTCCAGAGCTGCTCAGCTCTTCCAAAAGTTCCCTGACTCTCATCAGTGACCTGTGTCCTGCCCTCCCCAGAGCCTTCCCTCTGAGCTGGTGGTGCATAGCATTTGCTGATTAACTCTTCAGTACTGAGACCAAGGTGTGCAGTCGTACCTGGTGTGGTTTTGTCTGCCCTGACGGCAGAAAAATTGATGTGACACCACATCGAGAGGTGACACTAAACCCCCAGGAAGATGTGGTCCATTTTGATGGATTAAAGTGTTAATCCATCGAAGTGTGGAGTTTGCATCCCCCCACAGAGCCCAGCACCYTCCCCTTGCTGTGAAAGCAGTAGTGCTGGTGTGCTCTCCTGTGCAAGGGCAATTCAGCTCTTGTCTCGAGGGTTTAACAGATCTAATACCCAGTGCTATAAACACTCAGAAAAAACTGAAAGTCCACTCTCATTTCTTTGCTATGAGGAACTTTCAGGATGAAATGATAGGTCAGGGTAGAGTAGGTTACACAGAAGTGATTGATGTGATGCTTCAAATGACTTGTGAGTATTATAAGAAACCATAGCTTGGTGAAAAGGTGTGAATCAGAGAATCAGAATAATTCAGGCTGGAAGGGATCCCTGGAGTCATCCAACCTTCTGCTCAGAGCAGGGCCAAATTTAAATCAGGTTTCTCCTGGCCTTGTCCAGTCATGTTTTGCTTGTCCCTAGGGACAACARTTACACAAATTCCTGTGTCTGACCACCTTCAGGGAGACTGAAGGAATTTTAGGAATTTTTCCTAAAATCTGGTGGGTATGTCTTATGTTGCACCTTATGTCTGCTGCCTCTTGTCCTACTTCTGTGCAACCCAGGAAGAGTTTGGCTCCATCTCCTCYGCAAGTTCTCAGATTGCAGTAGGGTCTCCCTGGAGCCTTCCCCTCTCCAGGTCAGCAGGCCCATCCAGCCCAGCCTCTCTCCACATTCTGTGTGTTACTGCCCTGGGCTGTCCTGGTGGCCTCTGCTGGATCCACCCTGGTGTGTTCACATCAGTCTTGTGCTGAGGAGCCCAGGTCTGGACCCAGCACTCGAGGTGTGCCTTAGCTGGGCAAAGGACCATCTCCCTGGATTTGCAGGCGATGTCCTTCCTTGGYCTTTCTTGTTTCACGGTCTAATTGCCAGCTCATGGTCATCCCCACCAGGACCTTTCCTGCAGAGATGCTGTCAACTGCTCAGTGACCATCACGTGGTGGTGCGTAGGGTTATTCCTCCCATCTGAAGGGCTTTGCATTCACCTTTGTACCTTTGTAGCATTTCATGATGTTCCCATTAGCCGGTTTCTCCAGCCCGTTGAGCTCCTGTGCACACAACTCTCCCTCCCCTCCCTCACAAGGACCGCTCTGATCACAGYGCTGAACACTCCACTGAGCAAGGAGGGTTGAAAGGAAACAAGGAGGTCACACAGTTAATGCACAGTGTGGGATAGCTGAGTCTCACTTGCCAAATCCAAGGGGTTATGTGGGGTAAACCCAGTTTAATGACAGGCATGACAATTTACGAAATTATTATTAAGTGAATAAACTACCATGTGGTATTGCAGAAGGTCTGAAAAAATTATTAATAAGCTGTTGGTTCAAAAGTGAAAGTGCTAAACTCATCGACTATGAYGTGCTCTAAAAATAGAGACTTGAACCTCTGCATCAAAAAAATAATGCTTCCCCTAGGAAGACTTAACCAAGTCCAAGCAGAAAGCTTTCTGGCTGAAGTCCAGCAACTATTTTTTTTGTAGTCCTGTAATTAAGTTTCTTTTCATTACTTGCTGGTGGGAAATTTCTTTTTTCCCCCCATTTCTGTTAAGCTGTGGTGAGTGCTCAGTTGCCATGATGATGAGAGCAATGACATTCCTATGACTGTGAAATATTTTAAGTTGAAAAGCTGATGTGATTTTTGTACATACCAATCCTACAAGTTAAAACTGCCCTGTACACTATTTGCGCTACATGGGGTGTAGTACTCTTAACAAAGAGTTGTTCTTCAATTCACTTTCCAATTGTGTGTTTTCTGTCCTACATGTTTTCTAGATGTGTATTAAAACAATATAGATTTTTCAGTTTRTTTAACAGAGCTGGTAACTGCAGTTTAGAAAATGCTGTGCAGAAGAGCTGGAATTTGCAGACCTTTGTCCAGAGTCAATGGCTTGCAGGGTTTTTGTTTGATCTATATATACTCACACTGTTTGTCTCGGGTTTACCTGCCTCCAGCAGAGATTTAAATGCTGCCTCAATAGTTCAGAGTTAAAGTTTTTTAAAAAGGGCTCCACAGATTTGTTTGTTTCCCAGTGGTACCTAAAAGTTATATATAAAAAAAAAAAAATTACTAAACCCCTGAAATGTCTGTTTCTGAGTCCAATACATGCCTGAATCTAGGTGAGGATTTCTTTGGGATGAGGATCACAAGGCAATTGGGTGACTGCAGATCACAGTGAGAGCAGTTGATAAAAGAGTATTTTCAGRCTGTAATGAAACAGAATATAAAACATAATACTATCAACAAAAAATACAGTGATATCTTCCATATTGAGTTCCACACTCCCTGGCTCCCAGCCCTGGAAARCTCGGTTTATGCAATGATTCTGCCTATAGCTGCTGTCGAGCTACCAAGTCTTTACATCATRCTGTAACCTCCTGGGTATCGGTGTGAGCTGAAAAGTGGTGAGCTGAAAAGTGGTTAGCTGGAATTTAACTGTTGAAATAACCTCCCAGGCAGTGGTGGAGTCTCCCTGTCTTGCTGTCTTCCACCCGAGGTCTACTTGTCGTTCCTTGCATGGGATCCTTACATCTCCCTGGGGAGGAAATGCTACTTTTCAGGAGTTAACCACAAACCTGCCATCAGCAAGACAAATGTTAGTGAAGACGTGAGCAAGAAAGTATGAYCCAGTACACAAACTCCTAGAGGAGGCAGCAGCTGGTGAGGCTGCAGCGTGATGGAGAAACATCTGGAAGCTGTGGGAGACTCTAATCCAAGTGGGACAGCACAACACCGTTTGTCTGCCCCAGAAGAGCTTTTGGGGCCAGCTTCCTGGGAAAGCTGGATATGAGATAAGGGAGGTGGCTACACTGGGCRTTGATGAGGTCTGAAGCACAGTGTGTTGAAGCCAGGTTTGGGTATTGCTCCTCACCCCTGATACCAGTGAGCTGTGTGGGTCTGGATTAAAGAGAATCACAAGCGTTCGGTTGCTGTGAGGAAGAGTTAACAGCTCTGAAYGGCTTTAATCTGGAAAAAAACAGGGCTGGAGGCAGGGAACACCCACGTTTGGAAATGTTTGCCGCACAGTGCCCAATGCTCCATTCTCCTCAACAACTGCTGGGGTGAGACGAGAGCAATCAGCTTAATTTTCAGTGAAATTACCGGAGCAGTGGGGTTTCCTTAGACTCTCACCAGCAYGACTTGAGGTGCTGCAGTTTGTGGTGCTGGCTGGAGGTTGGTGCTCTGCTGGCCACGCTGCTTTTGATGTAGCAAAGGTTGCCACACCTGTGACAGCTGCTGCAGCTCAGCAGTTGATGTGTTAATTTAAACCAACACCACTCACGCTTTAGGTTATTGCGCCAGACTCCACTATAGAAGAATTTGGGATGAGGCCAGGGGACTTCTCTYATCCAATGCCCTGCACAAAGCAGGTTCCAGCAAGACCAGGATGCTCAGGGCTTCATCCAGCTGACTTCAAGGACTCAGCCTCAGTGTGGAGATGCCACAAGCCCCCGGGACAACCCATTTAACCACCTTTATAGAGACCTTTATTTTCTTTATATTTAATTATAATTTCCCAYTTTGCAACTTGTGTCCATTGCCTCTTTCCTGTCATGGAGAAAGTTAGTTACTTTTAGTTATTATTTAATACATCGCTCAATAGCTTGTTTCCTGGTAACCAGCTACTGGAGTTTGGTTTAATTTCATGCTGCAGAAGCAGAGGACATTTACCATTCCTGCTCTGGCCATGTTTGAGCATCCAAACAGGACCTCTGTACTAGCTGAGCTGCAGAGATGCTGCTCCTCCCTTGCATTGCAGCCCTGAGTGGCACAGCTGGCTGGAGCCCTGGGAACAGCCACCTTTTCACAGGGCAAGGGATTCTTCCCTGTCTGTACTTTTAGTGGCTGAAAGCACTCTGAGATCCTTGGGAATGAAAAGCTCTGTAAAGGCTGGAGTTGTTTATTATGATGATTACTGAAATAAAACTTTAAAATGCCTTAATGTAAGGAGCTCATTGGAAAGTTTACAATTTGGGGTGTTTTATGAGGGGAGAAGTTATTTCCAAGAACCACATTTACAGTAAGGCCCCCTTAGGATGATGCAAAAGGAGAGTTCCAGTATATTACAAAATTAGCATGGCTATGGCTTTCTAAGCTTTTTAGATCCCTTTGTATCAGGGGGAAAGGGGAAAGGAGAGTCAGGCAGCCAGAACAGGAATCTGTTTCTATTGGGAAACTATTAGAAAGATGYAATGTGATGGCTGGGACCCAGATAGAATTTAAATGTCATCCCTTTCCTATAAATAATGAATAAGCAGSATTGTATTTTTTAACGTAGAGCCCAGAGGAGAATAATCTCTCTTGATTGAACTGGGATGTAAAATTTTGGACTGGAATTCAGAGGTCCCAAGTTCAGGGGTCCTGGGTGGTGTGTCCCAGCTGCTGGGTGCTCTCCACTCCCACTTGWGCGCCTTGGGAGCACAGGGATGAGGATTCTATGCCAAAAACAGATTAGGGGCTGCAGTCTGTCATTTTGAGGGTTGTCCCAGATGTACTGTGACCCCCACCAGGAAAAAGAGATCTTTACTGTAAATAATTTTTCATCTTTGGAGCCTGAGTGGAGATTTTACCACCTAGATCCAGAGTCACAAGGTTGAAAAGTCACTGCTGTAAAGTTTTGCCCTGTTAGTTTCAGAGGTGGTTGAAAATTCATTCACAGTTCATTTCTGCTAAACTCTGAAATTGGAGACACTACCCTTGTTGATGTTTGTGCTGTGAACAGACAAGACATGAGCAAGGATTTGAGTCCAAAATACAGATGCTAAAATAACTTGGGAAGTCCAAAGACATGCAAAGGGACAAATGACATGCCTGGCCTTTGGAGCAGTGATGGGAACAGTCTCCTGTACCAGGTGACCAAAACTCCTCCCAGGACACACAGCACAATCCAGGGAAGTGATRGAGCTGAAAATTTATTTATTTTTGTGGGCTTTGAATGCAACACCAACAGCTTATTGGGAAAACACCAATGGCTGAATGRTTGAACCATTTTTAAAGCTGTTTGAACAATTGACTTCCTCACCCACCTGGGCACTTTGGGAAATGCCTTTCACTGCATTGGGTGAATATTCCAAATCAGGATCAGGAAAAGCTGCCAGCTCCTCCTGAGCAGCAGTGGTTTTCTTCCAAAAGACAGGGAGGAGRAGGATGCAGAACTTCACCTGGGATACTGTAAAACTGAAATGCCAYRAAGTCCAAAGGTGAGATTTTGTTGYACATGGCCTGGAAAACAGTGGGCAGGACATACCTGGGATGTCATTTTATTTTCTGCTGAGAATTYGGAAACTGTGTGTGAAGAACATATAAAAACATATAAGAACATATAAAAAGTCTTTTTCCCCCTTGAAAACCATGAAACTGGCCATAACCAAATTGTCTCACATCAAAGCAATAAAATTTCTCTAGATTTCAGGRGCAGTAGGATGGGTCAGTAGATTTTGGCACCAACAAAAAGGGCAGACTCCTGATCACATCAGCTATGAAACTCCTTTTCCTTGCCACCACATGGATTTTCTCCCTATGGATCAAGCGTATTTGAGTTTTGGGGCTTATCTACCAAGCAAAATAGCCCAGAATATTCTGTTTTGCAAGAACTGCTCTGGAGCTGCTGTTTCTCTGAACCCTGCTGAGGGAGAGTATTCCAGAGCAATTATTTCACTCTGGAAGAGAGCAGTGATTATTGCATCCTAAAATGACAGTTTCTGTGGAAGGCAGTCTGAGCAGGGAGCTGTTCCAGAGCAATGACTGTGCCATGGGTTGTTCTGCAACAACTGTTGTGGTCAAGTTCCCTGTGTGGGCAAGGTGTGAATCCCTGCTGCAGCACACCTGGCACAKGCAGCCCGATGGCTCTCCAGGATGGCTGCAGGGATATTAACGCTGCTGTCTGCTGGGTTTTTCCTCTCTGTTACACCCATGAACTCCTCTGCCTCAGCACAGGTATGCAACCCTCCTCCCCTTTCCTTCCCACAAAGGAGCTGACTTATTTTCCCAAAGTTTCTTAATTCCYCTGACCTCTGCCTCATTGGATGCAACCCCCTTTTGTTTTAACTGCATCTTGGACTTTCTGTCAGTGCTCCTTGGATTCCCCTTTTCTTTTCCCGGATGTCTGGTGGGATTGGAGTGCAGCAGGCAACTCTCAGCCCCTTGGTGCCGCAGTGAGAGCATTGCTGCCTGTCACTACCCCGTGTTTACAGTYGTCTCAGGCAGCTTTTGGTCAGCACGACAGTGTTTTCCTGCCCCAGCCAACTTGAATTAATTTGGAGCATAAGATTTAAGCAGGCAGTATCGAGTCCTTCAGTGAAATCCAAATAGATTGCAGCTGCTCTGTGCTCTATTAATCCCATAATTTTGTAATTCCAAAACAACCAGGAGGAAGGGCATAGAAAGCTGGAGTCTGGAAGGATTTTGATGCACAAAATCAAAATGTGAATAGAAGGAAGTGTAAGAAATTTTCCTGGAGCATGGCAGCAGGTCAGCAAGAGATTTCTTTACCTCTGCATGCTCTTTTATCCATAATTAATGGTTGGTGTATTCTCCATTGGGAAAGTGTGTGTATCCCTCAAGGGCAGTTTTCTGAAGCATCTCATGATTTTGGCTCTAAGGTTCTTAGCTGATATCAACTTCCAAAGGGACTTCTGTTCCTCAGAGATGGGTTCTTCAAAGTGGTTACAAGAAAAAACTAATAATAATTAAAACCACTCTTTCTTCCAATTCCTCATTAACAAAATATTCCCTAGACCTAATACTGACAGAACCATTGGATGCTGTTCAGGACTTTGAAAGCCATTGAACTCAATAGTGCTGTGGCACAAACCAAAGTGAGAATCTTGTCCAAAATATTCTCTGTTTGGTTTTGCTTTTTGTTTTTTTTTTAGTATTTTACATTATGTTGGCTCCCTGTTGGCTTCTTCTTGGATCCTGGCCCTGTTGTCCTCCAGGTGCTTAATGGTTTMTTCTTCCCCCATTTTATGTGACTTCTGTCCTTGCAATGATCTTTGGTATTTGCTGTTCACCACATGTAARGGTGTCTTGGTCTTCAAGTGCTTGACAAGGAACCAAACCAGAAACAAACATCTTGGTGGTATAAAAACCAGCCAGTTAATTGCCTCACTGGGATAAAGGGAGAGGAGCTGAGCAAGCTAATTTGTGCRTGTTCACTTTTTCCAGCTGAGATTCACTCCCAAGCCACCTGGCAGTTGCCCCTTCCTGCTAAAATATCCCAGCTTTGTGCTTGTGTGCTCCCTGCTGGAGAATCCTGCAGCCCAGTGTGGGTGTTTCCATTGTGGCTTGGCAGCAACAAGGACACGACTGAAGCCAGAGCCTGCTCCAGATCCTGCAGGAAATGAGATGCTTCTGCTGAGCGGGGCCGGGACGCGGTTACACACTTTGGCATCAGCCAAAGGGCTGCTGTGTCGACCTCAGGATTTTCTCCATGCAGTTCCTATCACAGTATGGAGGGAAAAAGATTAAGGACAAAACCTTGGGAGATTATCTCTGTGAAGACACTATATTTATTTCACTTTCCTTCCAACCACATTATCTCACCAAAATGTCACGTGGAAATGCTGAGGTGTCTTTGCCACCTATGAGTTACCCTCAAGAGCCAAATCCCCCTCTGCTGCTCATTCTCTCGTCCTCTGAACAATACAAAGGTATCAAAAAAAGCAGATTTTCTCTTTATTTTCCCACATCCAATGTATTGTTTTAAGATGGAAGAGAGCTTCTCTGTGTTACTTTCCAAAAAAGTATTTTCTGTTAGGGCATTTCCTTATTAATATCAGGACATTTCCATATTAATATATGTGGTGCATCTCAACACAGATTTCTTTTTATTTCACCCTTTACTATTCAAAAATATGAGAATCACTTCTACAGGAACGATTAATTTTTGAGCTTCTGTTGAACTTTTTGAAAAGAAAAAGAAATCTGTGTTAAAATTAATCGTTCCTGTAGAAGTGGTTCTCATATATTTGAATAGTAAAAGGTGAAMTAAAATCCCCATGGCAGTGTCAGAAGAGAATGATCTGGGGTGCCTTAATGCTGTCTCTGGCCTTGGTTGCAACTCTCTGTGGGAACCTTCCCTAAGCAAGGCCCTGTCTGAGGAGAGGGTGTTACTCTCCTTGAAAGGTCTTGAAAAATCTCAAATTTTGCTTCTTTGTGTCTCAGTTTTTCTGCCCTCAAAGCACAGGTTGTACCTCAGCCCACCTCCAGATGTTCAACTGATGCCAACCAAAGCAGCTCCTGCACTGCTAGCATTGAACACGAACTCTTGCTTATAGCTCTTGTCCTTTCCTATGTCACCTCTCTCCTGGTGATTTATTTGTCCCTTCATGCTGTCACATCTTGATTTATTCCATTGCCATTGATGGAGGGCCTTGCCTGGATTCTGTGCTCCTGGCATGCTCTGCTCTGTGGCAAAGGTAATTACCAGTAGCAGAGAGCAAGAGGTTAATTCCAGGCTCCTGTCCTCTGCCTGGACCAGGCATAAATTCTCAGTAGAATCAAMTGTGCAAGCAGCTGCCACTCAGTACAGAAATAAAAAATGCCATTTTTAAGAAAGCAGAATTTAGTGCAGCGTATAACTGGAGAGGTAATATTTAATGCTATTTTTGAGGGTTTGGAATTAAACCTTCTATGTCAAGGTTTAAACACTGATTACCTCAGTTCATTTTCATTAAAAAGCCAGCATGGTCTGAAGGGAGCAAATATTTCTAAAAGCATCTAAACAAYAAGTGTGATTTTCAGCCTGATGAAGAAACACCAAATGTATGTTTTCCTCTTTCATTATACTTGCTTTAATTAGTATTATGTTTCTAGTAAGGGGAATGAGTWTTTCCCACTTTGGCATTCTGTTTCATTAGGCAAATTGCTTGCTATTAAATCAAACTTAGTTGTCTCCTGTCTGATTTAAAGATTTTACCCATAACCCATGAAACAGGGGTAAAAAYCCATTAGAAGGGGACAAAATTTGTGTGATGGAGGGAAGTTTCCCCTTATACCCATCATAGTTTTGGTCCAGCAGCAGGTGGCTRTGCACAAAGGCTCCAAGGCAGACACATTGAATGCTTTTTGAACACTGCCAGGGACAGYGATTCCATCACTCCTTGGACTGCCTGTTCCAGTGTTTGATAAGCCTTGCAGTGAAGAAATTTTTCTAATAGCTGATCTAAATTTCTCCTGGCACAACCTGAGGCTGTTTTCTCTCTTGTTAACTGAGGAAGGGACCAACACCCATCTCACTACAACCTCCTTTCAGGTCTGTCTTACCTCACAGTCACCACTTGCAGTAGCTCATCAATTAGTGAGATTTTTGCATAACTTGCTGCAGCTGATTATTTTTGAGACCTCATGAAGGGAACCCGAGCACAGACTGCACAGTCCATGGCTTACAGCTGATGATCCAATGCCAGGGTTAGGGGGCAAGAGTGACCCCAAGGCTCTGATTTCCTGCTGTGAAGYTGCAGAAAAGCCCAGAGCAATAGCCACGGGTCCCAGGAAGTGTTCATCAGAACTGCAGCTCTCAGCAGCAGAGAGGCTGGGGGACTACCCAGCTGAAATGTCTCATCCAGCCAGTAATGGCAGCTGGGCTCACCTGCAGAAAGCTCTGCTCCAAACCCCAGAGCCCTGAGGGGTGTAGTCAGTACAGTTTCCTTCTGCAGAGCAGCCCTTGCAGGGAAYTGCTCTAAAGCAGCTGCAAACGTGGATCAAAAGCACATGGGAGGTTGCTTGAGCGTTGGGCACCTGGCCAGGCACAGCATGAGCTGGCACTGCCAGATCCTTGTAAGTACAGGAGTTGTGACAGGGATGCGGGAAGTTTRATGTGAAAAGTTGAGTTTGGTGGCAGAATTGGGGAGYRGGTCAGGAACAGCTGYTSGGGATGCAGAGRGCARCARKGGACAGTGACTGCCTGAAGAGGTTYTGCAAAMRCATCTGCTTTGAGKAACACATCTTTTAATGRATTGTTTCTTTAATGGTCTTGGTAGGAAAAGCTGCAGTTCGTTGGTGGGAATTCCTCCTGTGCGTTCCCTCCTGCCATGACTGCCTTCTGTTTGGGCTGCAGTTTGCAGTGAGCTGCCTCAAGATGGGGTAACACCAGAGCTGCAGAGGGAACAGAAGGTGTCTGAACAAAGTGTGGGACATTGTTGCGGGCAGACATATATGCCCGCAGAAGAGGACAAGAAGCTGCTTGGTGAGCAACAGGAAGCACTGCCCCAGGCAGGTGGTCTCAGTGATATCATSATCTCTACTTCCCAATTTTTGGGTTGATGGGTTGTCTTAGTTGAACATTCATTAATAAGCATAAATATGCCATTAATGAAGTCTTAACCTCATGTTTGTGCTTATTTGTCCTTTGGGCTGCAAGGAAAAAACAGTGGGATGTGCAGGTAAAAATTATAGCACCTCTGGCTGAAACTTCAAATTTGGGATTAACATAGAAGATGGCAAGAGGGGCTCAGGTCAGGAAAGCAACAGGGCAGAATCTGGTGGAGGAAAGTCACTTCTTCAGAAAGGAGCTGAGGTCTGAGGAGGCACTAGGCAAAGGACCAACAGGAAAATCCTACAAGTGATTTCTCCAAACAGTTTAATTCTGTGCATGTCTGCCCAAGCAGCTCACATTGACTTGAACCTGAACAATTTTTCTGATTTTAAAAACTACAACAAAATGCAAGCAATTGCACATGTGCTTGTCTTGCACACTCCTGTAGCTGCACGTCTGATTATAATTACAATCCTGTGAAAAAATTTTGGTGGACTCAAGGACTTAATCCCACAAGCCTCGCTGATCACATCGCTGTACGTGAGAATTTATGCTTGCAGGATTAAATGCTGCCTTCAGCGATGAAGCAATTAATTGTAATAAGCAGAAAACAAACAGGGGTGGGGGAAGAAGGGACAGGCTAAAACACACTGCCAGTGAAAGAATTTCTTTAGCTGCTGTGGGTACATATCTCTGTCACTAGGGCTCATGGCTGAGCAGGGGGCTAGCCCAGGCTCTGTGCTCACCAGAGAAGTGATGATTTACTCTGCTTGACCCAGAGAGGGAAATAAAACCTGATTTTAATTCCAGCTGCCTAAGTGCGTGCCAGAAGTGCTTTCCCTGGAGAGTTCCTGCGATTCATTGCTCTGGTTTGCAATTTTCCTGATATCCAGAGAGCTGCTGGGGCTGTGCATGGCTGCAGGCATGGGAGAAACAACTGCCTCAGCCAGAGAGTGACCACCCACCCAAGACTGCCCTGGGYCAGAGCAGCTGGGCACAGAGTGGGAGTTAGTGAGGAGAAAGAAGGGGAAGGGAGGTTTGAGTCAAGAACCAACAAAAAAAAAAAGATGAGTTGATTCAAACACTCAGCTCTGAGCACTGCTCCATGGGAGGTCTTCTGCTGAGGCAGCTTTGGAAGACCATGGTTGTGTGTGAGTGCTTAGGAAAGGGATTGCACAGCCCAGAGAAGTTGCCCAGTTTCCCCCAGTGAGCTCCATCAACTCAGCTGCAGAATTCAACATGCTTTCCTCTTACCTGASGCTGTCCTCAAAACTTTGCTCCTGTGAAAGGAACAATGTCTTTCCTCAGCTCTTCTGAAAATCTTCAGGAGGCTTCACCCAATCCCCAGGTACACAGCCATGTAAAGATGAGGTATTGCAGAGAAGCACCCCTTCTCCTATGATTCTGATGTAAATGTGAGGTTCAGAAGTCTCCTGGTTATTAAGGAGGCCACCTGCTGATAGTTAATCTCATCCGTGGTGTAAACCAGGAAAAACCTGAGCTCACCTGTTGGTGGCATTATTCCCTCCTGTAAATTATCACTGTTCTATTGAAATCAGCTGGAAATCTAGACTGGACTCTTTATCCCTTTCACCTTTCCCCCTCAACAGTGTGGATTCCTAAAAGGCATGGAAAGGAGTTTGGAGCTGACCCGCAGCCCTTTCTGCTGAGTGGAAGATGATCCCTTGCCTTTAACAAATTTTAGTGAAAATGTTGGTTATTGGCATTGCAAATTTATAGAGCAGCATTAAGCAGTTGCAGCGATAATGATTTAAGGTCACTAACCAGGTAAAGTTAGATTTTTCCTCACTCACTTATCTGATTATTTGGGGTGGAGGGAAGCAATGAACTCTTGGACACTCGGGCTTTTCTTCCCATCTGTCTTCACAAGTCTTGCACCTAGRAATTGCAGGATGGAGCAGGAGAAACCCCTGGGATATGAGGATGGGAATTTCTGCTGGCCTTTTTTTTAAGCTATTTGTACAGAATTTGTCTCATCTGTTTCCAGTTTCTCTGCCATAGCTACCTTGGAGATGAAATGGGAATTTCACCTGTAAGGGCAGCAGGAGGCAGCTGCTGTCCCGTGGTTTTATGTGACTGCTGACCTGCAYAGGCTGTCTCCCCTGAGGAGTTTGATGCCCATATTTGAATAAGTAGATCACAGACACTCAGGATGTTCTGCCAGAAGCCCCAATGGTTTGGCAGATTTTCCAAGTTCATGCCCCTTCTTGCTTTCATTGATGTCCGTCCTAATTATTTTATATATGCCATTCCTTGCTGCATGAAAGAGTGTTCTGAATGTGTGAGAAGGAGACTTTGTTGTCTCTTATTACTCATGTAATTAGGCAGTACTGGTAACTTTATGTAAAGGAATATGAAAATATTTAGGTTGCTTTTGGCCAAACTCCTTGCAAACTTCAGAACCCCTTGAATTTAGATGAATTTCATGTTTTTCTGGGGTTGCTGTAATCTGTGGAGGAGTTTAGCTAGTTAGGTACAGCAGGTCTCTTCAGGGCTTTCTGTCCTTTTGTTGTTATGTATCAACCTCTTAAATCATGAATTAAGCCACTGCCACTAATAATGGCTGGGAAACATTCTCACAGTTAAAACTAGACYAGCCCACAAGCTTTAACAGTCTGCAGAGAAAATGCTTGTCACCAGCTCTGTGAACAGTGGAGTGTGCAAGTCTTAAACAGCAATGGCTCTATAGGACTAAGGAAACAAATGGAAGGCTTGCTGTTTTATTAGCTCAACAAACTGCATTTCCCCCTGTCTCTGTTTCCCTTCCTGTGTAGCAATGTATGCCCTGTTCCCAAAATGCTCCTGTAAACAATGGGGAGGGAAGCCTTTTGTGTGGCTTTTGCTAAGATTGCAAGTTGTGTGGGCAATGCAACTCAACGGAATTTCAATGAGATTTGCAAGCCTGTGTGCTTATGCAAAGGGAAGTATTTCATAATGCCTATTCTCTTTTAATTGACTTACTTTTTTGCACGCAATTTATATAAAAGCAGAAAGGGAAAGTGCTTTGGCATGGTCAAGGCTGTCTTTGAAGAACCCAAAGAAATTTTGTCTGAGTMGATTTATTCATTCTGTAATTAAAACACTTTGATGCAAACATGACATACCCCAGAATTTGTAAAGTCTTCTCCTTAGTAATCCAAAGGTGCCATCTCTTTACATTAGTCGAAGTTCTGCTCTGAATTGTACATTATGTATTGTTTTGGGGACCAGCTGAATTATTTTGTTTTTTTTTTTTAAACTTTGAATCTAAGTCTGCACCATTTGGTTCCAGATGTTACTGAAGAAGTTCAAGTTCCTTCTCTCTGTCCTGTCTCCTCATTCATTATTGCTGTCTAGACAGACACTGATTGATTAAGAGAGTGAAGGGAGATTCAGGTACCTCTTGCAGCATCCAAATTGATGTTCATAWTGAGGAATTCAAACTGGCACTTACTCCACATTAAACAAATACTCTGGGTGAAGTGTGTGTATGTGAAATGGTCTGARCTTAAGCTAAGTAGTGGGGCTACAGTAAATTTATGCTGGCTGCTCCAGCAGATTGTAAATGTTGGTTTCTGTCCCACTGTTGTAGAGAAATGCAGCCACATTCTCCTTGCACWGGATTCTACTGTGGTGTATTTGCTTATGGATGTCAATTTTGTGCTGCCACTGTAGCAGCAGAACCAAGTCAGAGAAACCTCTCTGGAAGATCCATGTGGTTGGGCTGGTCCTTGGCAGTGGTGRATTTAGATGTGTTGGAGTAGGTGGTCATGGTCAGAGGAAGCACATGGATTTCAGAGGGCTCAGAGTGAATTGAGATTCCCAGMGTGGTAACGGTAACTTATGGAAAATCCCTTGGGAAGGGCAACCAGTCTATTTCCAGCAAAATGGCTATCCTGGATCTTGAGGGGCTTTGTTCAAACTTCATCTCCATCTGCTTTCCTGAATGTTCTGGCAGTGGAGGGGTGGCTTCATCAGACCTGTTCTGGGAATGAGGGCCATGTTTATCTGCATCCTTTTGAAACAGGCAGCAATCATTTCTAGTTTAACAGTGAAGGACAGAGCCATGGAGCTTGGAATGTGGGATCTTTGGGAAATTTGCTACAGAGGAACCCAGACACCAAGCTTGGTGTGGGAGCTCATTTTTYTTGGGAAGATACTTAGGAGTGATGGGAAAATGGGATCTGAGAATCTGGATATTGAGACTGATCTCTCTTCCCTGCCCTGTTKCAGAACAGCTCATGCTGCTTCATCATCTCTCTGAAATCCAAGGTACAAACTTTCTCAAGGACCATTAGCCACAATGTTTGTGGCATGAAATAGGATCCCTTCTCCCAYTGTAGACAGAAGGAGGACTCTGAGAAGCTGTAGTGGCCAGAAAGGTGAGTGGCCCAGGAAACCCCAGCAGCAATAACAGAGGCACCACTGGTGCCCTTGGCATCAGCAGGGCCTTTATTTTGGTCTTGTCAAATGCCAGTGGTGCCATTCTCCTGGGTGCAAGGGTAGGGAAGGGAGCTCTGCAGAGTGGTTGTGGGGCTGGGGTCCCTTGATCCCAGGACAATTCCTYCAGGGCAGAGCCTCTATGCCCTTCCATGTTCCCATCCATGCAGTCACTGCTCTGGAGCATTGGGCCAAAATACCGCTTCCAGTCTTGTAATGTGCTGCCCAAGCAAATGTAAAATATTTAATCTGGCATTGCCAAAGGGGTGCTTTATGACTTCTGCCAAATTACATTATATAAACATAATTAAAGGGTTAGCTTTGTTTGAATCTGTCATTCTAAGCAATAAAGATGTCAGATAATTTATTGTTGCATTTTGATACTCACCCTATTAAGCTAATAACTGTTTTTGTGTGTGCATGTGTGTATATGAGAGCAGTGTTCATGGAGTTTGTCTTTTTGAAAGGTGACTGAGTCTGAAGATGTTGCTGATGGAGTCCAGGAACATTCTCTGCAACAAAACTGCCTTCCAGAGTTTGCTTTTGAGCCTGGATGCCTATGGTTCCCAAAACTGCTTGGGAAGGCTGGGAGTGACAGGAGTCTGTCCCCGTGAATCTGTGGCAGCGAGGATCTGGTGAGGGGAGCAGAGAGGTGCTGGCACCACTGCTGGGGCAGAACTGGGATTGTGCTGGGAGATCTGGATGCATTAAAGGTGGGATATGAACCAGCAACCAACAATTGTCAAGCTGTGATGGGCAAGGATTCAACAACCTGAAGCACTAAAAACACGTGATACTTCTCATGGAGAAAAGTGATTTAAATGAGTTGTTTCTTCTGCACCATAGACTYTTTATTCCTATCACATTTCTTTTTGCCCAGTAGCAGGTGCTTCACAGAACATTCAGCACTTTAGCCAAGTCTTGTCCTTATTTTAGGGTGGAGGAACAGAGGTGTGGCTACCTGGCCTATTGAAGATGGGAGAGGATTTGGCTGGATATGTGTCTGTGCTGTGGGTACAAGACAGGACAGCCCTGGCACAGTGCAAGATGGAACAGAGCAGTGGCCAGAGCCCAGGGAATGTCCATCTTTATCTGGCAGGGAGCTGGGATGGTTTTGGCTCGTGATGCCAGGTGCTCTGTACAATGGGGTTGATGTGCTGGGTACACACTCAGCTTCTGAAGCAAAACAACTCCCTTCCCCTCTATTTTAAGACCTGTGTTACAACCACTAAATTGATAGAAAAACAAGTCCAAATCCTGTCGAGTACTAGGACAAATATTTTTAAGGTTATTTTAGGATTTATAAAAATATTAAACTAGAGAGTAAAATGTACTTTATTAAACTGTCCAAATTCACAGTCACATACATGGACTCTCTTCTGGGATACAGAAAGTAAAGATGCCTCTAAGAYTTGAATTACCAGATTCTGGGAGTATTTATAAATTAGTAGGTGCAATTATTCTCTTGAAAACTGCTGCGGAGATGGGCTTTCCTTAAAGTCAGCTTTTCTTATGTCTGCTGCTGAGTGCACCCATGGAGCTGTGACATACAGTTTGTTCACCTCTTCAGAACAGAGGGTTCACAGGGAGCTGAGTTTGTCAGCSATTCACCATTCCTACAGCATAAAGTGTCCTATTTAATACTGAGATATTGTTGCTGGGTGCCTGAAGAGCCCTGGCATACTAGACGATTAAAAAAAAATAGTTCAATTAAAGACCAGGGCAAAAATAGTTTCATGGGTTTTCTGTTTCAAATTAAACTCTTAAAAGCTTCTTTCCCAAATTTCTTCCATCCGAGTTTTGGATCCAGTCCTAAATACTGGTTCTGAAACCCCAAATTACACCACAGTTTGTGCCCACGTCAGTGACGGGCTGGATCCAAACAGCAGAAATAACCACCTGGAAATCCAGGGACACTCTGGGTCCCCTACCCGGGTTCAGCAGAGCCCCTTTGCCTTTTGAGTCCTCTCTGCCATCCCAGATCCCCATCTGGGCCCCCACAGCCTGTCCACCCCCATCTAATCCATGCAGGGACAGTCTGGGTAAAYATAATTTATGATATAAATGTGAAAGGATCAGTGTTAGCTGTGAGGACTGGCAGGGGTTAAGTCTTTTATGAGTTCAATTAGGAAATTAAACTCGGTGGGAGACCTGCAGCGCTTTCCAGTTGCTCTCCAAGTATCACAACAATCCTCCTCATTTTAGGCATGGTATCTAGGGGGTATCTGGCTTTCTAATCTGAGGTTTGGTTTGGGCTCATCTCTACCCAAAATATTATTTTAACCACTCTTTGTATTTCATTTCCATACTTTTTCTTTGGTATGCTTTGCAAAAAGATTCTGCCAAAGACAGAAATGCTTTGAGCCTGAAAAACATTTTTTTCTGCTGTGTATATAGAAGGCAGTGTTTTGCTTGGCTTAGCTTGTGAAATACATGGCACAACCTGCATGAAATATTTGAGGTGGTGAGGAGACATGAGTAATTCTTGTAGAAAAAAAAAAGAAAAAAAGTTCATTTTCATTCAATGGTCTCATTTGCTTATAGACACACCCAGACAGGAGGTKTGGGGCAGAGTGAGGAAGAMGAATTGATTTATGAAYTTGTAGCATTAAAACTGTTGTAAAGTTAAAAAGAAACAAAACAAACCCTCCCCAAAAAGCTCAGACTCATGGCAAGGTTTCTACATATGCAAGAAGGAATTAAACCATTAGTGTTTGATAAAAATTCATGAGACTTTAGAAGCAGAGGTTGAGATGAAAGCTCTGCTTCATATGCCCTGGCTGTGGGGAAAAGGGCTACCAAGTGCCCTTGTCCTCACGTGGGTGGGTTTTTCCTGCCAGGGGTGGCAGTATGGGGTGGAACATGAATGGGAATTTAGTAGAATTGTAGGATAATTTAAGGGACCTGCTGGTAGGGACCCCCAGACTTCCAGTTCTAAGCAGGGTCAACAGCAAGTCACCACCTCCATGGACTCCTCTCTGCCCTCAGAGTTTCGATGTGTCTCCCAAAAAAGGTGTTGAGAAGAATAGTCAGAAACAACTGAATCTTGCTCAGCCTGCCTTTTAGCACTTCAGGCTGCTTTTTAGCACTGAACTCAGACTAGAGAAGCCCCCAGATTGCCCCATTTCAGACAGGGGCTCCTTGGAGGTCTCAGCACAAGGATGGGCTTAGGGGCAAAGCAGGGTTGTGGCCACTCAGTCTGTCCCCATGCCGTTCCTCCATGGTGTAGTGCCTCAGGCTGTTTGACCATGTGTCTGAAACAGTGACCTCGATTTCCATCCACTGTCTCTTCTGGTGCTAAGGGTTTGGCTACAGGAAGAGGCTGTGACAGTGAGCATTGCTCCAGGTGATGTCACACTGCCTGCCAGACACATGCTGGGCCAGGGCAAGGGGAATTGGTCATCGTTTGTATCCTAATGCTCCCAGAGCCCTGTGATACCACACCAGAGCAAACCAAGGCAAAAATCCTCCCTCTGAGATTTCCAAATCCAAGGCACAGTCCCATGGAGGTGTAGGATGTGGGCAGAGGAAAGCAGAGGAGGAGCTGAGGTTGCTGCAACACGCAGCAGATGTAGGATTTTAGCTGGCTCCTTGACACTGCTCCTGCTGCAGCTGGTGGGCACTTTCACCCTGGTTTGCTTGTTGTTCATTGCCTTGCCTGGCAGCTTTCCTGACATGCCTCCACCTGCAAGTGAGCAGCTTCTCCTGCTGTCCCTGGCAGGGCAGACTGCGTCCCAAGTGGGGAAGTTTCTGTGTGAGATGATGGAGGGCATGGGAGAGAGAACCAGGACTTGGAGGAGCCAGCAGGTCCCTGGACCTGTCTGCTCATTCTGTCCAGACAACTTTACATTTGTCAGGGGAGCTTTTATTCATTCAGAGCATGAAATATTAGGAAGGCAATAAAATAGAAAGGCTGAGGTTCTGTGGGCACTTTGTGGGATGATGCTTGCTTGCTTTTAACAAGCAGTGTTTTTTTTTTTTAATTGGAAAGTGTCCTTCTTTAGCTCAGGGAAAAGTGCCTGGATCTGGTACCTGTGGGACAGATGGGATCAGCAAACTGATAAACTGGTGGTTTAGGGAAGTTTGCAAAGCTGCTGGTGGCATAGGAGCATCCATTCCAGTGGCCTTCATGACCACAGCACAGCCTGGGCTCCACATGAGCAGCTCAGTCGTGTCCCTGTGTCTCTTCAGTGCCTCTTGATTTTGCTGGTTGCTTGCAAGTGTTTGATAGGCAAAACTGGTGTTTTGGAGGCAGAAGAAAAGATTTATAGACTTCTAAATTAAAAAAAAACCTGTCACTGGTCAAAATTTCTTGACACTGCCATTCCTACCAGTCACCCATGTTGCAGCTGGAGGTACAGCCTGTCCTTCACAGTGTRCTGGTGTGTGATCTTTAGCATATAATATTTCTGAAGACTTCCCAGACTTAATTTTCCTCTTCCTCTTTACACAACCCCAGTGCAAATCTTGTCAATAAACCAAAAAACGGTTAGAAACTGCACTTCTAGCAGAGAGTGCTGGAGTCCAGATGAYATCCACAGTTGTTCCTGTGTCTTCTCTCCTCAAACCTATCTTTTCCTGTCACTGGAGCAAACCTTGGCAGAGACACAGATGTTGCACTGGAATGAGTGAGAGTAAAACCGCCAAGAAGAGCTTGCAGGACAGCCTGATACACTGTTTACCCTGGTTCCTCCAAGCTGAAGCAATTCCTCTAATCTCACTATCAGCCCTTGAACTATTCAGACCAATCTCTGTAACTCATCTCCAATTTGAGCTTTTATCATAACTAACAGGAGAAAAATTCCTTTTGAATGGAAGAGACATTCTCCTTTTTGGACTCTCAAAGCAGAGAACATGCACATGGCCCTGCTGCTTTTGCTGCAGGAATCATTAAATCTGTTCAATTTGGCTGTATCGTGGTGCCTCTTATGTGGCAGGCAAGCAGCGGCACACCAAAGTTTGGGCACCCTCCTGAGGGAAGGCCTGGGCTTCAGGAGGGGAAAAAGGAAATGGAAAAATTCTCTCAGGGAGTGATAGTTTGCCACTGCTTGATTAGGAGGATTTGAATAATCTGTTAGGGAGCAGGCAGGAGAAATTTTTTGGTCTTTTGAAGTAAGCAGCTGCTTTTTTTAGTGTACAGGAGCCGCCGGGCCCAGYGGAGGATGGGCCCAGGGGAGATTTTTGCTCCGGAAAGGAAAAGTATTGTGCAGCTGATCTCGATGAGCCTTGAGGGAAGGGCACTACCCCATGGCAGTACAGAGATCAAACACCCCCAAGGATGTTCCTGTTAATGGAGTTTCCGTCTGGTGTTGAGGAGAGAAGGAGCAAGCCCCGTGCCCTGAGCGCTGGGACAGTGGGGTGTGGCTGTCAGGGGCACCCAGCAGAGGTCAAAGTTTAGCAGAGGAACAGCCCRAAGAAATGAGAGAAAGGGAAGGAAATTATTCCTGGTCCTGGACACAGTGCTCAGTCCCCCTGACTCCATTCTCTTGTCAAGCCACCATTAAGTCACTGAGCAAACATTCGCAGAGCTTGGGGTAGCCACAGGGGCTGCTGCTGAGGCTGGAGCAGCCAAAGGGCCTCTCTCCAGGCCTGCAATGGCCACAGGGCTGCAGAGGCCACAGGTCAAGGACAGTSTCAGGACAATGGAGGCAGGAGGCTCCCAGGGCTCATCCTGTGCCTGGTGCTCCCTACCCTGAGCTCTCAGGGCTGGAGGGCAGCCCTGTGCTGAGCTGGGAAAGCAGCAGAGCTGGCAGGACCTGCGCCCTTGGCTTCCTGCTGGTRCCTGGAGCAATGAGGAGATGGCAGTCCATTTCCTCAGGAGGAACAGGGTAGAACTCCCACCCATGCTCAGGTGAGGGGTCCTTCCACTGACCTGCCTCCTCCTGCCTTTTCCATCCCTCCTTCCTTCAGCATGGCAAACTCCCACCCCTGATTTCCATCACTTCTGCCTCCTCTTGTAGCCCCTTCCCCAGCCCTGTTCCTCCCTGTGCTGCCCCCTTGCTCCATCAGGGGGATTCCTGCTGGGGAGGGGTGGGGATGCCATGCTGCCATTTGGGATCTGAGATCGGGTGGGAATGCTTTGCCCCATCACCGACCCGGGACACAGCCCAACATCCAGAGCAATCCAACACCCTGCCAAAGAACTGAACTCACTGTGGCACCTCAAGGAGAACTCCTTTTGTGGGGTATTCAAAGTGACAGAGGAGGACTCCCAATCTTCACTTATTTGCCTCCTGAAGAGGAAGAAAGTGAGATGGAAGAGACTCTGGCAGAGAAAGACAAGGTGAGAAAGATGGGTGGGTGCTTGGGCATGGCTGGGAGGATTTATGGTTTTTTGGAGGGTTTTTGGGAGGCAGGGGACTGATCTTGGGTGCAGATAGCCATGTCACCCTCACTCTGGTGCTGCCAGGCCTTCAGGGAGAGGATTAAAGTCCTGGCTGACTGATGGAGGGACATGAAGAAGCAGCAGAGAACAGCTACACCTCTGAAGACAAAAGAGATGTGGCAGCATGACCTGTCCCTCCAGGGAAGGTTCAGTGGGTTGSGAAGGGAAAGAGGAGGACAAGGGAACCCTACAGGCAACCTAGGCTAAAAGAAATAATAAAAGTGTCTGCATTTCCTGGGAGGATTTGGCACATCAGAGCAACTCCATCCCACAGYTTGACCCCAGAAGCCATTGGGGGCCTTCCTTAGAATTCTGGCTGTGTGACACAGAGCTCCTGCAAARCAGGTGAGATYGTGAGAGCAGGCTGGGGCAGGAATAGGGTTTCAAACAGGGATCAGTGSTGCTGTTCACATTTGGACATCCCAYTCAGYCTAAGCTCTTAGATATTTGAGAGACATGTCCCGACGGGGTGGGGAGAGTGTGTTTCGGGAGAGCTTCAGAGAGCTCCCACCATGACACCCAGAGCTTCTGTGGATGTGGATTTGTCTGCACAGCCATTTGCTGTGGACTAAAGCTCACCTTCCCTCAAATTATGAGGGAAAGTGGGGAGAAAGGACATAGGTGACAGATGAAGCAGCYAAAGCTGAACATTTAGCTGTTCATCATGTGTGCCACTGTGATGTAAAACAAGAGGACTAACAGTGGCTCTGAGGACACACTGARGAGGTCAGGTCAGGCTCCACAGTCTCAGGTCCTTTTGGGGAGGGCCTTTTAATGCACCAAGGACCCAATGATATAAGCTACAGATTTTGGGGCAAGAGACTATTGATCACGTGCTCTTGCTCCCTGCTCTCCTATCCTGATCCGGTGAACTTCCTGGGGGAAGAAATAAAACTTCCAGGAAGAAATAAAACTCTCTGGGACTGGGGAAAGGTTACACAGTGCAATGCAGAAAAGCTGTGTGTGATGCTCAGCTGTCCCCAGGGTTTGGGTGGCATTCGGGAGGAGCAGGCAGCATCTGGGAATGAGCTTTGGGGGCATGTCCCAAAACACCCACCACTTGTCCAAAGGAATATATCCATCTTCCTCATCCTCACCATTGTGCAGTGTCCTTGCAATATCAGGTTTTTTAGAGCATGGCCTGGACATAATTTTTAAGAATTAAAAATTGGGAAAAAAGGCAACTCAAGTGCTTCAGCATAGTGAACATGAGTCCCAAACTGGTGCTGTTTCTACCCAGACAGGTTCTGCCATCCACTTGGTTTGATCTTCCAAAAAAACAGGGTGTGAACTTTGATATTTCCAYGTTGTATGGCAAGAAATAACGTGTCTGCAACAGTTTTAATCCTGGGTATTACCTCTCCTCCAAACTTCAGAGATTTACTGATATACACACCCTGCCTTCCCGCATGCGGGCGGGTAATTAGGAGGAAAAAATCTTCTTTGTGTGCTAGTACACGTCCTTCTAAGCAATCCCAATTTCCATAGGGAACACATGTGGCTGAAATGCAGCTGTTGTTGGTGTCCTCTGTGCTTTGCAGTGCCTTGTGCTCATAAATAAAAAGGGAGACAAATTTCAATACCTAATCTTTTACACAACAGACCTAAATAAGGGTTCGGAGCCCTGTGCCAACACAGGGGTGAATAATATGTATGAATATTCTTACAGGAAATTTCAAAATGGTACAAATTCAATATATTGGATTGAATGACCACGTGGATTGTTATTTTTAATTTTTTAAAATATCTTTTAATGATAAAGGTTCAAACCAACAATTAAACCCTTTAATTAGAATCTTAGTTGGGAATATGACTATTATGGAAATGTTTCCATTTTATAGCTATACTTTTAAAATGAGGATACAGAAATGTAGAACTTGAATTTAAAAAATAATATTTCTTTCACTATCCCCACATCAGCCTGGTCCAGTTTCTTGCATCTCCCCACATCACACTGCCATGAGTCAGGAAATAAAGCTTAAATCTGAGACTGTTATAGAGAATCTTGTTTCTAGGTTTGTTTTAGGGTTTTTTTTGTTTGTTTGGTTTTTTTTTTTTTTTAAAATGAATTAATTTTTTTTTT
>NW_026623446.1:385610-420068 GCF_030028575.1 Malurus melanocephalus | reverse complement strand
TTTAAATTAAGAGAAAAATTGAAGGAAAGGCCTTACACTTTCTTTCAGGTGAATACCGACTATTGAGTGAGACAAGGCAGTGCAATGCCTCTGTTTCTTCTTTAAATTCTAGTATAACTGAGTTTTTGTGACATTCATTGGGTTACTAAGAGTGCTGGACACAGGCTGAAATTGAAATCTGAGTGCATAACAGGAATCCATGCTGTGGTTAAGGAGTATCAGGGAAAATTTATAACTTGAGTTATATTGAAATAATTCCAATGTATCTTCACTGGAATTAATGAGTTTATTTTGGATTCATTCTCTTGTAAGTAGGATGTTGGCAGCAGCAGGGATAAGAAAGTGGCTTTCTCTGAAACAGGAGAGAGAAAGACAAGAATGCAATCTAGGAAATAACACAGCATTGGTCTCTTAAGGCAAATCTCTTTCCATAACTTTTTTTGCCTCATTGTATATTTTGCAGGAGAAAAAATTGCAAAAATTAAACGGAAAGGTAGGCATATGTGTGTGAGATAGGATGACTCCTGTTAAAAATTTGGTTTAAATTAGTTTTAAAATTTGATATTACTCATATGATTATTCCTGAGCAAGGCAGATCTTTCTCATTGAAAGAGATCTTTCTCATACTCCAGGGTTAGGCAGCCACTCAGATCCACTCCCTGAATGCACGTGAGCTGGATTTTGTGTGTTTGGGTTTGCAAATAGGTGGGATSAGGCACCTTCTGAGCAGCTGCATATGGGGATAACTCTTGTGTTTGACAGGTAGGAAAAAAAGGGGGAATCAGTTAATTGCTTGCAAAAAATCAACCCAGAGTTTATGTAATGGCCAGTGGTTATTTTAAGGCCAGAGAGGGATGCCCTTGGAGCAGAGGGTTGATGATGAGATAGAGTTAAATCTTAAATATGTATAAAGTCCTGGACAGGAAAGGATAATCTTTCAAAATGAGGGTGTACAGCTGCTCACACTTGTTCACTAACCCTTCCAAAATGTGCCCTGCGGGAATTCCCACACAACACYAAGTAAATTGCAGATTCAGGAGGAAGCCACACTGCTGAATAACAGATGTTCAAGTCAGCACTCACCCTCTGCCCCTTGGATGGTCAGGCTACCTCAGACTTGCTCCACACCTGCCCTTCTCCCAGTCCTCTCACTCGCACCTTGCTCGATACAGACACTGTGATGAATTTCTCATAAATACAAACATAATGTTAAAGTGCATGGTGAGGAAASAAAGAGATTGGAAACACCTGGTGGGAGTTTCTGGGGAAGAAATACCTTCAAGATGRTGAGCCTGAAGCCTTTTTGTGTCCGTCATATACCGGGTGATGGGCAGAGGGTGGATAATGGGGCTGGGAGTTGAGCATCCCTCTTACACCCTCCACCTGGAGCAAATGACCTCCATCTTCGAGATGTAAAGTGCTCCTGCTGGYGCCAGGGAAGGCAGGAACAGCGAGTGGCACAGGAGCCCTCTGGGGGGCAAGGAAAGAGCAGCAGATATGCAGGGGAAAATTCCCTGGGGGAAGGGTGACGTGGGAAAGCCTTTGGGACTGCACCGGTAGGGTTGTGATAAACCAGGATTTGATTTTCTCTGTGAATGTGGCACCTTGGGTAGATTTAACTTGCTCCCTTTCCCCTCATTGCAGCTYATGTCACAAGATCCACCTGTTAAAATGTTAATATCCAATATATAGTTGATCCTTGGCATGCTGTGTGCTTCTGACTGGTGCACTTTTCRCCTCTCCTCACACCATGCCTTGGTGTGCCTACACATTTATTCAAGATTTTGAAATCAGGRAAAGGTGACATTCCACCTTTTATGGAATGTCAGTCTGGTGGCTCTTGCTCTTCTAAACCACAGTACAGAAAGAGGAGTTGAAGACACTGGGTTTCAAAATTGAACCAAAATTCATGATATCACTTTTGCGTGATATCTAAATATGAGGGCCCACAGGAAACTCTTGTCCTGGTGAAAAACTGATAAGAGACTAAAGTCTGGCATTCTGCTAGGCCCAAGGGACTAGTAGCTGTAAATTAACATCACRAAGATAAAGTTGTATAATGGTTTTCATTCTAACTTGGTTACCAGTTTGTTACAATTTTCAGCTTTTAGGATGAAATTTTCYGGGCTTGCTTTCAAACTGGGGAAAAAAAGCACACAAATGTGTGTAAACTTATTTAAGTTAAATATTATTAAATAATCTCTGCATCTAAGGAGAGAGAGGAAAATTTTCTCCCATTATTGCTTCCTATAATTCCTTCAATGAATGTTAATAGAGCAGACACAGCTGGTTTTGCACACTGAAATGTGGGCCAAAYGTGCCTGATTTCATATTAGCTATGGCTGATCTTTTTGGCCTCATGAGTTTTGGAAGTTTTATCTTATTATTGTCTTTTCAGGTCTGCATAGCTAGCAAGTTCCATGAGCCAAAACTCTGGTTTAAGAATTGCACCAATTGCTCGGGAGTTTTAAAATCTATTATTATTTATATTAGAAAGACTAATCCCAGGAAATTCTTGCCCAATTTCCCTGTGCCTGTACTCCTTCTCCTTTGGATGCATGTCAGGCAGAGCTGCTCTGTGGTGCCCCAAAGAGGTCTGGCAGCCCTGTGGCACTGCTAAAACTCATTGCTGTCAGCACAACCCAAAAGTTTCCTTCATAACTATCAGCAGCATATCAGCAAGGACAAAGAGATACAGAACAAAATTTGATCACTGGGATTGGAGATGATCCTTTGGCCCCTTCCAAACAAAAAAAACATTTCTGTAAGATGTTCTGTGGCTGGTAATTTTGGTTCACATGGTGCAAAAAGTTGTACAATGGCCGATGTCCCTGGGTGCATCAGAGCTGGCATTAACTCACTGCTGCTCTGAGGCTCTGTGAGGCACTGTGACGTGTGTGTGAATGAAAATAAAATTAATGTCATTCTGCTGTAATAATACAGATTTATGTCCGCACCAGGTATATTTTCTATTATATCAAATCCAGTCAGAATTAATTTCATGGGTTTATTATATTCTTAGTGCCACGGTTTAAAACCCAATAAAAGATGCTCAAATGTCAATGGTAAAAACAGCGAGAGCAGGCTTGAAAATCAGCCCCTTGTTGCTTATATTGCTTTTATATACAGATCTTGACATTTGAGCTGGTGGAATTTTCCAGCAATACGTAAAATTAGACCTTCTTATTTGTTTTTATTTGCTATCTACCATTCATTTTGTTTGCCTTGGTTAAGTTTCCAGTTTTCCTTTTACACAGTCCCTGCATGCTGGTTAAATGTGCTTGGTGGGAACATTCTTGCTTGGTTTGTAGGAGGATGCTTTGCTAAGGGGGACCTGCTTGGATCCCAGACTGTAAATAGCTACCACTGGAAACTTGGGATGTATTTTTCCTCTTGAAACCAGGTCCACTAGCAAATATCATGGTCTAATTATCATACCAGAGAGAGCCAGGGTAGTAGCCTGACTGCTGTATTTAATGGCTAAAAATGCAGGGTTGTAAACCGTATTCTGTCCTCTGCCAGTGGCAGTTTCAGGCATTTCAACAAYACAGGTAACCCTTCTGCACCCATTGGAGTGACAGTGATTTGTTTCTCAGTGTTGYCATACACCTCATTTAGCTCAGCCTTGCAAATCTTAAAATCCTCAGACAACTCAAAGAGTTGCTTTAGCACAAATCCTGCTCCTAAACCACTCTTCTGATCTTCAGAGCTCCTTTTGCTGTTGCTGAAGGTACCTTTTTTCATAAGCAGAAACTATTTTTCAGCTCAAATTTTTTGCTCTTTGTTCAAGAAATGCATTCTTAACCCAATTGTTATTAGCAAAGCCACTGACACTGCAGGTGCAACCCTGCTCCTGGGATTAGGAATWCTGTTGGCAGAAGGAAATGAGCTTTGAAGAATAAAATGCTTGCTTTGGTTCTAAATATCTYACATTCAAAGCCCAGAATGATTTCAGGAGTTCATTGGATTGATCTTTAGGTAAAACTGATCTTGGTTCAAATTTATATCTACCCTGTGGTGACTGGATATCCAGCATATTCTCAAGTGCTTGTACAATCCAGTGTCTTTCCATTTAATTTGAGAGTGTTTTTCTGGCTTGTGGTGTGCTCTGAAACTTGTCCTCTTTCCACTCTGAAAATTGGTACTTGTGGAGTTTAAGTTTTTGTATAGGTTGTGCCATTCCATTCCTAAAAATAAATCATAAATGTGTTTAATGGGAAGCTAATATGTCATACWGGGAGGTTCCAACTGCCCTAATACTTTAGAGGACTTAAACTCTTTTCATGAACAGTTAAAAGCAAAAAAGCATTTTCCCCATTAAAGCAACTCTCTGCTCAAGGCAAATTCAGGGGGAAAGGAGGATTTGTCCTTCCAAACCAGTCCTGGAGACAGGGAAGGAGCAATTTCATTCTTAGACCAAGTAATCCACTTCTCTGCTTCAGCGAATGTCCACTCTTGGGGAAGCTGGGCTGTGTGGGACAGCAGGGCACTTGCCTGGGTTGGACCCAGCACCCCATCTGAGCTTGAAGACCAACACTTTCTGCAGAACACAGGTTTTAATTAATAAATTGGCTGGCTCTGGGAGCTTGTACGGTCTGTGGAAATCAGCTCCTGGCAGTGCCAACAGGTCTTCACCCAGCTCTCAGCGTGCCACAGGAGATTTGCTTTTCACAGGGATATAAAATTTATAGTCCAAAAAGTGCCTGTATGGCTGGAAGATCCCAGGRGAGCTGAGAATGAGATGCCAACAGAAGTGAGGTTGTGTGGGTCCTTCACCATGTCACTCCAGAGAGGCAAAGTGTGGCCCAAACTGCACTACAACACAAAAAAAAAACAAAACCCATAATGATGGTTAGGGAATGAATGAACCAGTTCAGCCAGGTTTCCATACATGTAAAGAGGTAAAGCAACTATTGAAAAAGTGACTAAAGCCACAGGAATGAAAAAGCTGAATGTGATGACGTGAGCAGCTCTGGTTAATGAAGGTCATGAAAAGTGTTTTCAGTGACTGTTTTAAGCAGGAAAGAGTTGTAGGTGAAGAAAAGCTTTGCTCCAGGTGTTTCATCAGTTGGGAAAACAAATAGAGGTGAGGAAAGGGAACAGGGTGGAGACTGAAGACAGAAAATGTTGAGTGGGATGAGCAGCATGGCCTCATATAGCCCACAGCTGGGGTGCTGGTCTGTGCCTTGGAGAGGGTGCTGAGGGGACTCACACTRGTGGGAAGATGAAGAAAAGGGAGCATCATGATTATGGCAGAGCTTCTGTTTTTTTCTTTCAGTGCAGGCAAAGAAAAGTAAGGAAAAGCTCAGTAAAATGAAACAGTGGGGAATTCAAAACCAGTAAGAAAGTGGATGCTTTCATAGAGCATGAGCCTGGTGTGTCACAAATACACCCCCCTGCCTCTCAGCCTGGCCCAGCAAGTGTGGGATAAGGCAAATCAARAGCTGCACTGAGCACACTTTGTTTGCTCATATTTTGTATTCATTAATCCACCCATTCATTCATGAGCTGCCCTAAGGTGTTGCTAGAGTTAAATCCTGAAAAGGCTACACAAACAAACCCAGCATGCAGAACCCTTCCTCGAAGGGCTGTGCAGCAAGCAAGCCCCAGGGAAAGCCCAGAGGAATGAAGCAATCAGAGCATAACTCACTSTGTTAGTAATTTTTTTGACTCTATCTCATGGAGAGTTTACTTTGGCAACGGTGGAGCATGAAAAAATCCTCGAGTATTCCAGTTGTGAGTATTRTATATCTTTCCTGATCTGGAGAGAACTGCCTGGACGGGATAGGGCAGGGCTGTTCACAATGGATAGAGTCCATGGATGGAAGGACAAGATTTTCCTCACAAAACCATTGAAAAGCTTTCTAGCTTGACAGCAGACAGAAAATTGCCAGCAGATATTTTCTARTGGAATTAAACCTGGAGCAAGATTTGTGTAGAGCTTGACAGTGAATGTGAAGCTATACTCAGTTCCAGAAAAGATGGAATTGTTTCTGCAGTGTAATAACCTACGCATGTCTGAGATATCAMCGTCAGACCCTGCAGGGAGACGAGGCACAGATGTGGTTTTCTGAGATGCAACAAGGAAAGGCCGTTGTGGGCTGGCTGAGAGCTGACAACAAATACCTTCTCACCTACCTCAAAGGTGGGAAAACCTGCAGAACCTGCAGCTCCCACCATACTTAAGTGCTCACARGGGGCAAACATCAAGCTCAAAAAGATACACAGCATCATAATAATCCACTCTTGACACTCCTTATTGATGGGCAAAGAATGAGCATCTTACAAAGGTCTTTTGAAGAACTAATCCAAACTAAGAGTCAGTTACAGCATGTTCTTGYAAAAGATTGTGGGAGTGCTGTGGAAACAACAGCATCTGCTTTTCTCTTTTGGTGTACCTTTATGTGGCCAAGGAGTTGAGAGTGTGTCTGGATCAGCCACCCCTGCTTGGGCCACAAGAGCAAAGATGATGGAGCTGGAAGCATCTGAGAGTCTTGCAAATATCTTCAGCACATCTGTGTCCCTTGAGCAGGCAGGACAGGCCAGTCCAGACCATCCTTTGGTGCAGGGAACAAATTATGAGCAAAGCCTGGACTGTTTCTTCACGTGGATATGCACCTCCATACAACAGCTATGAGACCAGGATGTCTGCAAACATGTGTCCTCCTGCTYTACAACAGCAGATTAATTTATATTTTCTAATCATCTGAGTGGCAGGTGGTGTTGAGGTGCTTGAGGCTGATTAACTTGACAGAGGAATAAAAGGGGGTAGATTGAATGGCATTCTGGGGCCAGGCTGCCTATGCTGAGAGTGGCTGCACACTGGAATCTTTGTTCCCCAAAACTTATCTTGAACCTGATCATCAGTTGTAGTCTGTGAGATTAAGACAACCTGTATCCTGGGCCTGTATGAGCTTCAGCCTGCACTGGGTGTCCAGATGAAACATTGATGTGGGACCTGACTGAGGGTACAGTGAAGTTGATGAAAATACAGATACTGCTGTTCCTCGGTGTCCCCTGGAAAGACCCGAGGGGTTGGTTCCTCAAAGGAGAATCTGGTTTAAGCAAGTGCCTCTTCATTCACCTTGCATTGAACACACATTTTGTGCCCCAGGTCATAAGCTGAAATTCATCAAACCTACAGGATATCCCACAGCAGCTAGAGGTATTGCTTTCCCTTAAGCTTTGGTCAATGTGGACAGTAGCTCCCATGGTCATCTTTTATGCTGAGCTGTCTCAAGCCCTCTTCTCACTTTTCTTTCCCCCAGCCCTTCAAACCCTCAGTCTTGTAAGGTACATCAGTGACAAACAAGAATTAATACTCTCTGCCGGCCAAATCCTTTCAGCCAAACCTGAATAACTGTTTAGTTACATTCCTCTCTGTGACTGGGGTATTTTAYTGTACAGATGATCAGAAAATTTGTCTGCTTAGAGAAGATTTTGGCTGAGCTGGTAASTAATTTTAATTCTCATGACKGTGGAATAAACYTTTGTTTTGGCAGCTGCAGTGTCCAGCCTTGCTAATTTATTTCTTTGTAAGCTCTGAGGAGTTTGGATTAAACTCCAAGAAGTGGACCATAGCAAATGTGAGAGAAGAGTAAATCTCATTTTCCCTGTGTCTCTAAGACTGGGGGCTGCACCAGGGTTTGGTGGTGCAGAAACACCTCCTGCCCCCACGCAGATGTTCAAGCAATTAACCTTTCCTACCTCTTGTCCAAGCAGTATCTGAGGATGGAGGGAGAGCTCCAATTGGGTCAGTTGTGCAGGCTTTTTACTGATTCTGGAGTGTCTTGGTAGGCTGAATTGTACCAGCACACAGCAGAGGAATATAAAGCAGGAGAATTTTGGTGGGCTTGGTCTGTTTATCATTCTATGAAACATCTGTTTCATTTCAACAGCAGTAACAGGCAGGATGTCTCTTTGATCTACTCTTGCAATTCCTATTTGTGTTATTGTAAGTGCTTAAGTTTGGCGGTGACGTCTCTTCCTGATCGCTGTGCCCGTTGTTGCTCTCTGGCACTGACACCAGCAGCAAAACATTTCAGTTTCACTGGCAAATCTACCCAAGCTCTGCTCACAAAACTGCTCTGAAAGCTGCTGTCCCCTGGGAYGCCGGTGTGCTTGGATTTATGGGGTTGCCTTGAATAAAGGACTGAAAATGCTGCTGTTGAGAAGAAACTTGTAGTACTACTAGGCATGTTTTGTTGTCCTAGGCTTCTTTTTTTCCAGCAGCCTGTCTATATAATTTCTCTCTTTGGTGACTGTGCTATTTGGGTAGGAACATTAATTTTGCTTTTTCTTGGCAAYATTATCAAGATACCAATTTCACAAGCAAAAACTTTGGTTGAGAGTCACAAGGAGCACTGACATTGCTTCAGCAGTGGACAGTGAATGGTTAAATATATTTAATTTTCTTGTATGTTTTATATCAGAATAACTGCCAACTGACCTATAYTCCACAGACTACTTCAATTGCACACACAAGCTACAAGAATGCCTCTGATAAGCTTTATCTTGGACAGTGTTTTTGCAAAGAAAGCCACTTCAAATGAATTATTAAAAGTTTCCTCCTTCCCTGAGTAAATTACTTCATTCATTGTAAATTATTTCCCTGAAAACTTTGAATTATTTGTGTTCCTGTGAAAAGGTTTTTTATCTGTAAATTTTGTGTATTTCCTATTATTYGATGTCCAGAGGAATCCTTCCCAGTGACTGGGTTCACTCTGAACAAATCTGTGGCCAGTGCTGAAAACTCAGTAATCATAGTAAATGCTGAGATTGTTTCAGCTGTGCTTCATGTGTGTGTTCATCCAGAACTTGGCTGAACTTTAGTACAGATGAAATGGGAATAGTTTATTTTCCTGTGACTGCATCCATTCCATGGATACTTCCATGTCTTGCAGATTTTACCTTGGTTGAGTAATGCATTGAAATAAAACCAATGAATCTGCTATTTTTAGAAGAACTTGATAAAATAATAGATCATTGCATACACCCCCATTTTAAATAAAACCTGTGGTGTAAATAACACCTGTGATTRGCAGAAACAGAACCATTTTATAAATGTAATTATTTGTTGCTCCTTAATGCTGTTATAATAATATATATATATTATATATATATTATATATAATAATATATAATGCTGTTATAATAATAATATTCTATTCCTGATTTTTGCTGATTATTGTGAACACCACAATAATGTGGCTTTGTRCAGTACAAGGAAACAGTAAAACGGAAAGCTGCAGTTCCTAAAAGCTGTCATGAAAATACTTCCACTAGTGGGTGGCCAAATAAAAAGATATTTAACAAACTTGAAAACAGGCATACCAAGGACATGCCTGTATGGATGCATGCAAACAGATGTGAACTCTCTTGCTCTKAAAGCCAACTGGGCACCAGCCAGCTTCATTATGAAGCCATGTTTGTGCAGTGCTGGGCTTAAATATTCCAGCCTGCCTGGTAGGAGCCTGTTTCAGCTCCCCTCAAGTAGCCAGAGAGCTCATGCAAGCTTGGTGAGGTGCCGAGGACAGCTCGAGTCAAGCTGGCTTGGAAGGCAGACAGAGGAGCCTGCGTGTGTCTGCTCCCATCTGTGCAGACATGCCCTGAACCAAGCTGGGTGAAATCGGGAAGCTTAATTAAAAACCATGTTAATTAATTCAATAGGCCAAATTTTTGCCTGCTCTTGACGTGGATCTGTATTGGACAAGAAGAGCATTTTTCCRCTTCCCAAGCAGACAAAATATTGGAGCTTGTCTCTTTGAAGCTGGAGATGACAAAACTGACTTAGATGATTTCTGCTTGAAAGTGTCTTTCTTTGCCATCTCAGGCTGGGTGTTCATGTGGTTCCCATCCCCACAGTGCCTGGACACCTCGTGGAATTTGATGTTCAACTCTGACAACCCCTGTGAGAAGGGAACGTGCTGGTTTTTCCCATTGGGTAGAGGGGAAACGGAGTCCCAGAGACAAAAGGGAGATTCTCCCAAGGCAACATTCTGCCTTATGCAATGACATCCTGGACCAGCTCCTCCAAGGAGTCAGGAAGTGTCTCAAGACTCCTTTAGAGCTTCCCTTTGGGTTTTTTTCATACAGAAAATGTGGTGCCTTTGCTTTTTTAAATGGAACAAGTCACACACTGACCTGGCAGCAGGGGCAGGTCCCACTGCTCCAGGGCCACTGGTGGGCATGAGTGGCCAGTTCGTGGTCTTTGCCCTGGCCTGTGGCCATTCCCACAGCTTCAGCACAGACTGGGTCTGCAATAACTCACTGTCCCAAGAGGGTGTCCTGGCACCATCTGGGGACCACATGAGCACRGAGCTGTTCCCAAACCTCATCCTCTTGGGATGGGGAGAATATTCCCTGGGCACACAGCCTCTCCTGTGTGTCCAGGGCTGGGGRAMAATCCTGTTTTATTTGAATTTTTAGGCATCTTWTCACTTCATTTGTAAAATGCTCCCATGGCCTTCCCAGGGAAATGAGGACGCTGCTTGACCTCACGCTCGGGTGGGACAGGATGTGGGAAGGAACACCGCACAGTGGGAAAACATCTGAATTACGAGCCCCTTTGGGGGAGAGTGACTTCATACTGACGACCTACAAGCAGCAAACCAGGCCAGATTAGTGCAATAAACTATTAATTGAGAGGAGATTGCCATAAAGTTACAAAAATATTTCTGTGCTGTTTTTCCACCACTGCTGTTAGGGAAACTGAACTATCAAACCACTCACCCTAGACAGGATAATGCCTTCATTCAGGTAAAGCCTTTGGACTGGCACAGTTTTTGTGACAGTACGCAGGGGGAAGAGCTGGGATGGGATGTGGAATAGCAGGGACTCGGACATCTGAGCATTGTGGAGCTGGCAAACAGGGCACGGGCATTTACCTCATCTCAGGCAGCACGAACAGATCTCCACTGCTCTGCAGGTGCAAGGGGGAGGTGTGTGTTTAGGGCCTTTCTGAATTCCCAAGGTAGGCAGATACGCTTTGAAGCGGCTGAGGTTTCTGAGCTGTTCTCATGGCTCCTCCGCTTGCCTAAGGACAGGGAACGGGGCTGGGCTTCAAATGATGAGTTCAATCCTGCCCTCTTTGAAGTCCCTGGCAGAAATTCCCAGTACCAGCTATGAGGTCTGTGTGGCTGAAGGGGCTGCAGCAGAGCAAAATGCCTTGTCTGGCCAGTTTAACTGGAGAACCTGGGACTGCTTGGCCTAGGGGGACATGATGGGGCACACCAGCTGGGTCAGTCAAGGCTGAGGTGCAACAAGCTGCAYRGACCAGAGRACTCACTGAAACACCCTGTTAGAAYTGAATACACTCATCCCTATCTCCCTTCTCTGCAGAGAGCCCACACTTTGCCGCTGTGACCAGTATTTGAGTCCTGGAGTTGATATTGAAAACAGTTCAAAGGTTTGAAGTGTTGAAAATTAGAAGAACAAAGTATTTCATAGAAACAGAGCCAACTGGATCTGGAAGCCATAGAAGAGAGAGAAAAAAACATTATCAGCCTCTTGGCATGGGGATGTTTGTGTGCATGTTTTCTTGGCTGTGCTTCTGATGGATGCCTTGAGCTTCTGTGCATAGTGCCTGGCCCATCTGGGGTGGGGAGATGCAACAGGGAGAGGAACACATGTGGCTGGTGCTGGTTGGTCTTGACTTTTTGGATAGGTAAAGTGGCCCTGCATCCTCCACCCACTTCTGTAAGCTTGTCCTGTGCTGGGTTTGCATGGTGTGGCACACAGCTCTGTAGAGTTGGTGATAGACCAGCAGGCTCTGGGACCAGGCCAGAGAAGGGTCTGTGGAGTGTCACAGCCCTGGATATGTTGCTCTGACCCAAATGTGCAAAAATTATTGTAAAAATTGACTTTACTGCATAGTGACTGGTGACACCGATCAAGCACCCCAGATGTTGTGCTTGTCCCCTGYTCTTTAACACAAAGGACACCAACAAGGTCCAGAATCTGCTTTCATTTCCCAGGCTGCAGTGGCACAAGCTGCCCTGGGTCCCTGCTGCCCAGCATTTGCTCCAGCAGCAGCTGTGTGCAGCACTGCTCTCAAGGAGAGCCTCTGCTTTGTCAGCTGGATGGATGGTCCCAGCTGGCCTGAAAAGCAACACGGCTCCGCGATGTGTCCAATTCTTCTTAATTTGTTTCTTGTTATGTAAAATTTCAGSCATATGTCTGATGCCATCTTACATTTAGATCCATTTAGAGTAGATGCTTGAGGGGCTGCAAAATCCCTGAGACTGCTCAGCCAGAACTTTGCCCTCTGCCTTTTGATTGCTGTTGCTGTTCCTCTCTGTAGCCTATTCCTCCCCTTGCCAAGACAGATTTGCTGCTATCAAAGTCCTGCAGCTGACATATTTCTAATCATCCCTCCATTGCAGTCTATCTTCTGTAAACAAATAGTGAACTCCTTTTGGGATTTGGAGTCATTGTTCTAACTTCCTAATTATTTATCTTTTTTTGGCTCTTTTATTGCTTGGCAAGAAAGATTTAGTGGCCAGGAGACATTAGTACACTTGCTCTCCAAGTTCCTGCGCTTTAGTTAATCACTCCAGCTGAAACCTGTTGATACTGGATGATTTCTGGAACTTTATTATGTGAGCCTTTACAGTACATTTAACAAAGGAGCAATAAATGAGCTCGGTGGCAGGCATATTTCTGTGATGGAAATTGCTTTTTCCTTTGGGACAGGATCCAAAGACCACTGAAGTGAGTGAGACTCTTTCCAGCAGCTCAGAGGGTGTTTGCTCTGGTTGCCAATGGAGGGACTGTCACCCAGTCACTGATGGCTGGGACTCTTTGCAGCCTTGGCCACATATTGGTCCCTGGCAAGAACTGMTGGTGACAAGCCTGAATTACTGAACCTGGATCTCTCAGGGGTGTAGGGGAGCCTGATCGATGTGATCAGTGCTCAGTAACTTTGCTTAAGAAAGCTTTTCCCTGAGGAACCTCAGTATTTACATTGTTKTTCTAGACCAACTTGTAGAAAGCAAAATTATTTTTAATGTATTTTTCCCCCTGCTGCAGCTGTGGTTATGAATTGCTACTTGCACAAAACCAGAGCACAGCCATTAGCTGGGTTTGCTGCATAAGATTACTCAAGGAATCTCCAAACCACCTTTGGCTGATCTCAGGTACATCCGCTGTAACAAACTGACTCAGACTGGCCTGTTTTGACTGTTCACATTGGCCTTCTCCTTTAATCTCCTCAGGTTGTGCCATCCTTGTACCTACATGCTGAAAGCTTTCTTTGTTAAAGTGGTGAAAAGGAATTACTCATTAGGCTTGTTCTGCTGTCCTGTCCTGGCAGGCTGCCGCTCCCAGCTAGTCCTGGGCACCATCTTCTCAACTCCGAGAAAAAGGGATTCCTCCCACCATTTTTCAGGCATTTTGGTGTCAGCATTACATAATTCATGTATTTTTCAAGCCATGTTAATATTGCTCTTTTCCTTGATTGCTCCTATTAAAGTGCTATATCAGCATATTAGTTTGTWTTCTTTCCCATTAGCTTCCAAGGGTTTGGCTCAATCCTTTACATATGTTAGTGCTCTCATCTGACCAGTTATGGGTCAGTGTGTGAATAATCTTTATGCAGGAAAATCAAACAACCACGCAGTCCATGGGGAATTGTACAGGGTGGTATTAATGAACTTCATGAGAGGAAGGGCAGAGGAAACACAGAGTATTGGTGCCTGGATTGCCCACTTCCAACCAAAACCATTTGATGATTCTTTGTTTCAGCCCCAGGGGATGTTCCTGGCACTCTGTTCTCTGTATTCTTGTGGCCAGGGATCCCTCTTCCTTCAGTAAGAAGAGACACATCCCTCTGGAGGGAATTTGCATCTTCAGTGGCTGTTATTTGCCCTCTGCAGAAGTCCATCTCTGGCTACTGACGGCAGGGGTAGCTCAATGGGACCCTTATCACACCCACAACCTCAGGGAAGTGTCTGCCATTGCCTTCAGAAGTTCTGCATGGACTAGAGGTGTYGTGGCTCGAGGCCCAAAGCTTGGACTTGGTCTGATGCACAAAAAGAGTTAATCATTTCTGTCCGTTGAAGAGCTGGAGAAAGCAGTAACGCTGTGCTTTTCTCACTCCTCCCCATGCCCAGGCCTATTAAGTATCCATGTGGGATATGGGAGACTCCCATGAGTGATTTTCTGCTGCTTGATGGGACTTGAACTTGCTTTTCCCAAAGAAATGTCCAAACAAAGCTCCCAAAGCCTCTCCCAGACTCTGAAACTTTTTAAGATGTTCCCATTTGTATAAAATAATTAAATTGCCAGTGGAACAGTGCAAGTCTCTCCCCTTCCCAGCCAAAATCCCTAATAACAGGGTGTAATGATTCAGGAAACCTGCCCACACAACCTGTGGCTTTTGTTTGAAGGTCTGAGACCTCAAAGCYTACCTGCGTCAAGAGCCCTTTCCTGGCTGGGTTCTGTCCATCAAACAGGGTCTGTGAAGCAGCGTGGTCCTTCCTTCCAAAAAAAGCATCAYGGACAGCAGCTTGGGACCTCCAGAGAAGTACTTTACTCAAGGAGGTTGCCTTCCCTGTGGGCACACCAGGCAGTTCTCCACAGTGGATGGCTCCTGTTTAAAGGGAAAGCTTGAAAAAAAARGGGCTGGTYTGGAGCAAAAGCTTTTCCAGCTCAGAGGAAACTGCCTGGCTCCAYAGTTCCGTGAGGACAAAAGGATCCCTCCAGGAGGGTGAACTCTGTGTGCTCCAGTTCAGTTTTGATTTTYAAGCTTGCATTCAGCGAGGCCATGGGTTTTCCACACCCTCTGTGCCATAGGTTTGCTGCTAAGGACAGCTTGATTGGTCATGAAGACTTAGGCCCATTCTGTAGCAAGTGTAATATTTCACTCCAAATGATATTTTCCTATTAGAAGTGAAATAAATAAACAGTAAAAATTTTTGTGCAGTCAGTAAGAAGCCCTGTATTTCATCGGCATTTGAACAGGGATTCATTAATGTCCTAGTTATATTTTAACACGTTTTTCTAAGCATTAAAAAAATCCATTCACTTTGCAGTAAAATATTTTATTTTCTGGTTGGAGGTTTCTATTTTAAACACACACATTGTGCGCGAGTTTATATATTTTTATATACATATGTGTACGCATATACATAAAATATATGTATATGTGTATATGTATTTTATATAATATAGGTCTGTGTGTGTCTGTATTATATTTGGCCTGTATCCACTCTGGCCTGACTGCCCTGAGCTTAGAAACTAAACAGTTGCAGGCTTGGCTGGTGTTGGGATAGGGGACCACCTGGGAACCTGGGTGCTGCAGGGACTGGCCAAGGAGTCGTGGTTAAACACGTGGTGAATTTTAGACCACAAAAATTGCATGAGTGGAAAGACTTCATTTGGCACCATTTTTGCTGTTGAGCTGATGGATGGGAGCTTAAAAAAAATAAAATACATATATTTAAAAAAAAAAAAAAAAATCCCTCCTCCTCACAGGTGGGTGGGGCAGCTTAGAAGTCTGAACAGCAGAGCCTCCCTACCCTCCGGAGCTTACACTCTGAGRCCTTGAACCTGAAAAAATAAAAACAAATATGCTTAGCAGAATGCATGTGAGAACTTGTGTAACTGTGCAGAGGTCTGCAGCCTGGGGGGAGCTCTGAGAGCTCTGTGTAGGGAGCCAGAGCAATGCTGGCCCCGCATCTGGGGAGGCTCCAGCGAGGAGTGGAGTGGAGTTGAGTGTCCCCTGCCTTTTGCCTTTCTGGCTTGAGTGTGGTGAGAATGACACCGGTGCTGCACCGGCAGGGAAGGATGAGGCCTTGGAGCTCCTCTTCTTTTAAGGACTGAAGCTGCTTTTACTTTTTTATATTAATTTACATATAAGTATGCCTAAAGACCAGAGTGTGCATGTTTCCTGCCATCTTGTCCCTTTGCAGGAGGAGCACTCAGAAGGGGTAAGATCATCAACCCAARAGATTTGGCAGAAATTCGAGGGGAGCATTCTCTTTTTTATTCCCTATAGATAGAAGTGTGCCTGCACTCAAAGGAGCCCAGGGGACAGCAGCACATGGCTGTGGGACAGTCTTGTCCTGACCGGCTTTTGGGATGCTGCTCATCACCCTTGGGGTCACCTCTGGGGTYAGAGGGGTGTGTTCTTGGGGAAGCCTTCCAGAGCTGAGATGCATCTGCTGTGTCTGGGTGAAACCTTTCGCACAACCTGCTGYCAATGCTGCGGCGAGGATGATTTCATAGCAGATAGCTCACAGCTCGTTATTTATAGCTGTACACATAGCAGGGGCCGGCCCCGGTGCTGTGTCTGGCGGGTTTCACCCCCAGCTCATCGCCTACAAAGGCCCCCCGGACAAAAGCGGAGATATGAATAAGGGCCAAGGATCATTACCTTGGGCAACAAAAGCTGTCCYGGAGAACAAAAATAGCACAGAAAGAGCCCACAAAAGGCAGAAAATCCTTCCTTCCTGCCAGCTCCTCTCCGGGCCTTGCCTCCAGCGCAGGGGAGTGCAAAGGCAGGCGATACCCTGGGCTGGGGAGCTCCAACAAAGAGCCCTCGGCACAGCCCCGGCCCCGGGCTACCTTCGCAGCCCCGCCGTGCCCTGCCCTGAAAGCCGCCCCATTGTGCGGGGACACAATGGCGGAGAACCCCACGGTGACACTGAATSAGTTACAATGCCAACATCTGTGAGACAGTTTCTTTGCCGGGCGATGGAGAAGAGGCAATAAATTGCTGATAGGCTGACTCGGGAGAGCAGTCACCCATGGCAGGGCCGGGGCATGCGGGGACGGAGCCGCCTATTTAGCGCTGTCGCATGTGTCCCCAGCTCCCCGGCCGTGCCTGGAAACGGGGGGTCAAATGCTGCGGCCCCCCTGTGACAAGGAGCTGGCGAAAGTCAACAGAGAATTAGGGACAGGCAGCAGCCACCGAGCTATTTAACTCATCTTCTTGTTGCCGTCTGCTCTTTGTTCGGCTTAATGTGAATTGACCCAGCGATTGTTGGACTGTCKAATTCTTCAAGCTGGAGCCTGGGTGCCTGCTTTTTGGCTTCTTGCGGGTTTYATTGTGTTTTTTATTTTAATGAAATGACTTTCTCCAGCTGCCTCATCTCCTCTAAAGGGGTGAAGCAAGCCTGCAGGGGTGATAGGAAGTATTGACAGCTGGAAGTTTGAGGAATGTGGGTTGAAAAAAAAATTGAATGCAACTTAGGTCTGGCCAGAGCAGATATCTGAGCTCCMCTCTGCTTGCTCATTAGAGTATGTAGTAACAGGGAATGGATATTTTCTGTTTTAAACACAGCTACATGTGATCATAAAACTGTATCTACTCTTAATACAGCCTTGTTCTCTATCTTGTGGTCATGTGGTACCACCCGGTGACTCCTGCAGCCAGGTCATTCCACCTGCCTGAGACACACCAGGTCTTTAATAAGAAKGCAGAATTTAAACCTTGGGCTGAGATTGTATTTTCTTTTTCTGACAGATGTCGAGCTATCGGTTATCAGAAATGAGTTGCCTACTAAAAATAAGCCCTGGCATTTTTGTTTCCCAGTTTCCTGAAGATCTTTTAAAGAACACAGAAGCACTGATTAACTATCCTGCTGCGAATTAATTATCAGACTTTTAAGAGGCCRTGTATATCCATACAGCAGCATGATCCCATGTATTTTTAAGCATTCTTTCTGCTGCATTATACCTCATCCTCYTGGGGCTACACCCCATCCGACTTGGGAAGCATTACAACTTTCAGCTCTTGTTTTTTTGCAAAGATCAACCTCACTTTTAACCATTGAACCTGTATAAACTTGTGGGTGAGCTAAAGCAAGTTTCCCCTCTGAATACGAACGTCAGTATTTAGTGATGTGCAAAATTGTTTTTGGCAAAGTTCCTCTCCAGTCAACACGCTATCTCAAGTTAATTATTATAATTTGACCTAAAACTGTTACATGTTCTGGAAACTCTCTGAGTCTGAAAGGAAATCCTTTGAGTTCTTAATCCCTTAGCATGCCATCTAAAACCAACTAAAAGCTGATGCATTGATCTGTCTTTTGATCTTTTCTCTCTGAGACGATAATAAAACTGCTGATCCATGATACCCTCAATTTGTCATCAAAAAACACTGCATATTTATTTATTTGTTGTTATATGGATCTTTAATACAACTTGAGCTCTCTAAATCTCTTATCTCTTAGGAAAGATGCAAAAAAAAATTACAAAGGATCTTTAATAAAAATCACTTCTAAAAAGTCATTAATTGATGGAGCTGCAGCCAGTAGGACCAGGAGGGCCCATTAGATCATCCAGTCTCATCCCCTATAAAATATAGAGGTCACAGAACTTCATTGGTTTATTTTTGTAYTATGCTCAATACTTTGTGTTTCACTGAATTTTATCTTTCAGAGAAGWATGCAGTCTTAATGCTAACATGGAAAGAGAGAGATAATCCCCCTGAGTAAAAGGCTGAGCATGCACAGAAAGTAGGGATGCAAAAAGAAATAACCCCTCCATTCCCTTCTATTAATATGACCATTTATTTAATATATATTTTGTCTTCTTTCATCCAATGCCCATAAAACCTTCTGAAATTTGACTTCTTTAATTTCCTTTGACAAAYTACTACATTATTAAGGAAACTGTGGAAACAGCAGCTGATATTCAGACTAAACAAGTTATATTTCATTCAGTTTCCTTAAAATGGTCATACCTGTTGTTATGACTCTCATTTTATTGCGTCAGTGCTTATATTTGCCAGTCTGAAACGGTGGTCCCCTGTACTGCAGTGGAATTATGGAATTGTGGTCCCCCACAGGAGTTGCAGCCCCCTGCACTGCAAAGGATAAGTGTGATCCTTGCTTTAAACAGCTCAATTTTCTTGTTCAACCCCTGTACATATCCTTTGCCTTGTCAGCAATGAAACCCTCAAGCTGTCTGATTTGGCTCCACTGTGTTGGCATTGGAAAGGACTGAGCCACACAAAGGCCTGAGTACCTGAAGGGCTTGTTCACTTTTACTCTGAGAGGTACAACTGGCTCAGTTATGCCCTACGAGGCTCATCCTGCACCTGGGGTAGCTGGTGTGATAACAGGGTTTGCCCCTTCTCATGTCCCACAGCAGTGGACAAACTGCTTTRCCATGACACAGAGCCACAGAGAACAGAGAGAAAACACTGGTTTTGTCTTGCCATCTCCACATATTTCAATCTGTCCTCACATGGCTCAGAAGAACCTCTTGTCTCAGGGGAAGGAGCTCCTGTTGAGTCTGTTTGAGTCACTGGACTTCTGGAAGACCAGTGTGACCTCCTGGGTGRGATTGCAGTTTGGTCTGACTAACTAAACCCCCTACTGTGGACCTGTCGTACACTGTGGTGTGAAGCTCACCCTTTGTATGGTGCATTCAGGCTAAAAACTCCTTGAAAAGAAGAATTCTTTTCTAGTGAGAATTAATTCAGTGCTGCCTGGACATGCTGAACTAATGCAGGAGGTCAGAGTGTCTCATCATGCTTGGGAGTGAGGTGGTGTGGTTCTTTTGTCATYGTGAATGCATCGGTGGGTTCGTATCTGCTCAGGCCCAGCTCTTCCTCTTCTGTAAGGTCCTGTTGGCCTGGATCCGTGTCTGAGCTTGCACTGCTCTGTTATTTCATCTGGGCTCGAGTTGGTGGCATGATTCTCCTAAACCATTTCTCCAAAACCCCTGAGAAYTTTTCCAATGTGGAAAAAAASCAATTTTGGCTCCAKGTTAACCATAGGGTTTTTTCTCCTCTCCCTCACAGCATCACTAATGATCTGTCCAGAACTCTTAGGGGTACCCATTGCCAGCTGCAGGCTGTGGGCACAGAAAAGCCAGCATGTCCAGCCTGGCATTGCTCTGCTGGTCCCCATGGCCACCCTGCTGTGTCTGTGCAGTGACACTGCTGTTTGAGTCAACCCTCCTCAACCCTCTGTAGTCCCAGGAAGAAGCATTGTCTGTGGAAGTGGCTTCATTTGCCTCTAAACCTACTTTTTTGCTCCTATAAGAAAGGAAATCAGAGCTGCTAGAAGGGTTAAGCACCCACTGCACTCACTGCCTGCTCTTTGCTGTTCCATGCATTACCTTTACAAAATATTTCAGGGGATTTTGGTGTCTAAAGCAGTTGAAGTATCTGAGTCATTGCATTAAAACCACTATAGTAAAAAATTGAGGCTGTCTTGTATTTCCCAAAGGGCTGATTTTAAAAAAACTCTTTCGATATTCCTTTTCTTCAGGGATGAGTGCTGCAGCAGGCAGCTTTTGCTTTCCTGCTCCCATTTGTGATGGTCACTTGGAAATCCTTGGCTGCAAAGAGGTCTTGACTCTCATGCTGGAGGATTCTCCTTTAGATTTTTCCAGGATGGTGGTTGAGGAGGGCTCATGGAAGCAATRCCTTTGAGTTCCCTCACCCTGAGGAAGCAGCTGAATCCCAGTTTGTTATTTCTTGGCTGGGTGCCGTGGCTGCCACGGTGTTGAGAGTTTCCCTTGGGATGTATTTTTGGTGAAGGTGCCAGTGGCTGCTGTGCATCATGTTGCCACATCATGTTCAATTGGCCCTGACATTTCATGCTGTTAGAATTCCCTGCCCAAAGAACTTGTGTATCCCAAGTGGATTTGTGCAGGAAATTGTTTTTTCCTGTTTTATCCAAGGAGGAGGTAACTCTGGGCATGCACAGTAACAGAACTTTGATCACCCTCTTAAAAGTGATGAAAATGTAATTGATTTCAGCAACTTTTTTTTTCATCAAATAGGAAATTAAAAACAAGTTGTACCTTCAGAGTCACCCTGTTGTTAATCCAATATTGTGGCAACACAATTACAGCTGCCCCAGTGTGGGGTTGGCACAGCAGGATCCGGATACTCATGGCATTGAGGATGGAAAGTTAGAAAACCTGGCAGTGCTGTGCAGAAAAGCAGGAAAAAGCTTGGGAAACTGTGAGATAATGTACAGAACTGGAGGGGCAAGATGGACTGAAAGCTGCCACAACAGTAATTAGTGCTGTGCTAATAATCAAGGATCATCAAGATTAACATTCTCATAGTTCAGCTCAGTTTGTACTTGAGTTAAATATGTCTTCCWGCATCTGTGGGTTGGGATATAGCTCTAGAAATTTGTCCTGTGTACTGGGGCATTGACTTCTGCCATTTATTACTTGTAACTCCATTCAGATCTCAAGGATGTATTTAACAATCCCCTGTGATGTGTTGCACTGGATTTGTTGTGACGGGAAACAGAACAACAATCAGAGCATCCCAATTCAGTTTGTCTTTTCTGCTATTAGATATCTCTGTGCCTTGGGTTTATACCCATCCTTTTGTGCCAAAGAGAGAGCTCAAAATATACAAAATCTGGTTGCAAGCAGCARGTTGGGAGCTGGCTTGGGTATTCGGGCATGTCTGCACAGAGGCAGTGTGGGTCTGAGGTAGGAGAGCTGTTGTCTTGGAACACTGTCATGAAAATAAATATATTTGAGCTCCTCGGGGAYCAGATTAACTGGTCCCTTGTTCCATATTAAGTAGAATTTGTACATTTCCCCTGCCTTTTTATTGTGTCTCTTCGGGGCTGTATCAGCAGCTGCTTGGGTAAGTTCCAAGCGAGCGTGGCTGTGCAGCCACTGAGCACTGAGAAAACCCAGCCAAGCAAACCCCGTGCTTCAGCTTCTGCTATGGATATTGAGGGGGGACATGGAGATGCCTAGGCTGGGTTTTGCTGTGAGTGTGCAGGATCCATAGTGCCAGCTGGGATGCCAAAGWAGTTATAGCAGCAGATTCTGGCAGAAGAAAAGCTTGAGCTCTTGGGGGATGRCCCCTTTCTCTCTCTGGGTCTGGCTTCTGTGGTGACCCACTGCTGCTGAACCCAGTTTAGCTCCCACAGTGGCATCAGCCTCCAGAATCCCAACGCAGAAGGAGCTCCATGTGGCCTGCCTTGAACAGGATYCTCAGACTTTGCTTGGAGAAGGTGTAAAAATGTTGGCAGTTGTGAGCTCCTTTCCTAAACCCCTTGGTTTTAAAAATGCTCCCATTAGAGGATGGCTCTTTTCTCTCTCCTAACCAAAGCTCTGCAGCACTGGGCTGCCTCCAGAGCGTGTTTCTCCTCCCTCTTTTCATTAGTTCAACCATTTTCCTCCTCCAGGGCTTGTCCAGACTTGGCACAAAGGTGCTAACACACTTGTACTGACACATTTCCAAATGAAAGATGACATATTTTCAACTGAGCAGCTTTATCTTTTCCTGCTAACACCTGCTAAAAAGCAGCTCCTTCTGTCCACACTGGGATTTGAAAACCTGCTTGTTCAAATATTTTAGCTGACACGTTTCAGAAATGCTCTTTTTGCTGCCATCAGGCTAGGCAGTGCACAGTGGGCTGTGTTCCCTCCCCACCTGCRAGTGGGGCTGACAACAAAGTCTGGCTGATTTAAATAGTGCAGAATCAGGTTCAAATTGAGTGAAAAGCCCTGTTTACTTTCACTTAGCATCTGGGCTGGGGTGGGAGAGAAAAGCTTCAAAAGCCAGGCCATTCACTACAAACACCGACCTCCTGCAATTTAACACCTCTTTCAGCTGACCTTCCAAATGAGAACAATTTGTCCTGACATCCATCTTCCTCTTCTATTCCTTTCTGGTGGTTCTTTAGCTCAGACTCATTTCTCTTGGCCCATCTATGTGTATCTAAACCTAGTCAGAAAGGTGATTTTTTTTTTTTAAAGAAACTGGCAACAGGTATCTCTGGCAGGGTGCACTGCCTCCCAAGCCAATTGGATTCAGCTCCTTCCTCCTGCTTTGAATAAGGTCAGGTCAGAATTACCTGAGGTCTCATCCCAAAAATCCTTCAACCTCATCCACATGTGGAACTGCTTGKGTAAGTAAAGGAAGAGCTGTGGGAATGATGGCTGCAGGGCTGGGCTTGGGAGTTTCAGGCCTTTTGGGTAAGGAATCATGGTTCACTGCTTTCTGCACTACTCACACAGGATCCAATCAGCAGAACAACTCTGCTAAAAAAAGGGATGAGTTAAGGCTCAATAATGATGCCCTGTCTGGGCTGAATCTCCCCGAAGTGAGCTCACTGACAGCACTCGGCCCTCGGGTGATCACGGTGGGTGTAGCAGATCCCTTCTTGGGAGTAAGGAAGAGCCCAGTGTGGAGATTAACAGAGTCCTGCCATTCGTTTAGGGAATGGATAACAAGATCTTCCACCACTCCTCACGATGCATAAGGAATGTAAGACAAGGTGCTGGATCCTGMGTCCAAAAATTTAGGGAGAGCTCTGATTAATTTCAGAGAAAAATCTGGTAGAACCTTGTGCGGTCTTCCAGATTWTGCAACACCACCTCTTACCTTGTCCCCATCCATGTCATGCCCCAACCACACCTGCCCAGGCCTTGTTTTGCCAGCCTGGAGCTCCATAGCACCTTGCTTTGGTGGGAGCTCTGCTGAACTTGGAAGCCTTTGTTGGGAGGGGAGCACAGCCAAAGGGAAGTCATAGAGCCAYGGAATCTTAGAATGGCTTGGGTTGGAGGGGACCTTAAAGCTCATCAAGTTCCAACCCCCCCTGACACAAGCAAGAACATTTTCACTAGATCAGGTTCCTCAAAGCCCCACCCAATCTGACCTTGAACACTTCCAGGGATGGGGGAAGGTTTCACAGGTCTCAGAAAGGGTGACAGATAGATGGGTGGTGGGGCCAGGTGGGGTTAGCTTCATCATTGCCAAAAGATAAGAAACCTGGTGAACATTCCTTCCTTAAGGCCATGATTTGTATCCATGTGTTTGGTGGTGGGAAAAAAAAAACCCATTCACTGAATATAATCTAGAAAGAGGACTTTGCTTCCCAATATATTTCCTTGAAGCTACTAATGTTCAATAGTATTAACAGGGAAAGGAATGAGGGAAAAAATCCTCTCTAATTACAACTGCAGTGAGAATTGACTGACATTAACTGGGTTCATTGGTTTTCTAACATTGTCCCCTACAGCTACAGATGTAAGCAGATAACTCTGTTTGTTTCAGCTTTCATAGCTTCAAAGATAGTTTTCATTTCACATTTTTTTCATTTTGCATAGGAGCAGGATAGAACTGTTGGAGTGGAGTCCTAAAATGGAATTTTTAAATGTTACTGGGTTTGGGTCAAGAATTTAATTTAAAAGAATCTGCACCATACCATTACACTCCTCTCAGATACAGATTCCTCCAGCTTCAACAGCATCTTCTCCAAATAGATGTTCAAACATAAATGTTGTTGCAGGATGGTTGTGCTTTGATGTAGTGACACATTTTGAGAAATTGGAGATTTTCAGTGTGTTCCCCTTGCTGCCTTGAAGTCCCTCTGTRCACAACATTTGAAATCTCATTTCACAAACCTCTATTTCTGACAAACTTATCCATGGYTCAGCAGTCCCATAAAGATGCTTGGATACATTCCCTCACTGGATTCACTAATTCCCTCACTAAGAAACTGAACCTCTTCTCCTAAATATATTTGTAAGGCTGTAAGTCCACTTTAGCCATTAAAAGCAGATCTATTCACAGAACAGATGCATTTTCCAAACAGATTTATCTTAGAGGGATGACTGTGCTCAAGTCAATGGAGCTAAGCCAGTCTGCCCCCATAGGCCCCTGTTTTAAAATGAAGTGATGAAAATGGGTGACACAAATGATAATTGCCTGCTGGTTTTCATTGCCCTGAGCTCACTGGTTGCTCCGTGTGTTTTTTTGATCAAAGTGAGGCATGGATGGGAATGGTTGGCTGTTCCTCACAAATGTTCCTCTCGTTCCTCTCGTGGTTCCTGTGCTCGGTCCGTTTGTTGCAGATGCATCCTTGACTATTCACACGTCGTTCAGATCTGGAGTTTTGAGTAACCACAAGTTTTGATTTGATGTGAGGAAGGGCAGCAATCACGGTGCTGGGAAGCAAAAGGCACTGTTTGTTTTCTGATGCTCACAGGGATTCCTGTTTTGCAGCCACAATGTGCGTATTTCATAGCCGTGTAGACAGCTCCTGTCAATTAATGTGAATTACGGCTCCAGAAGGTTCCTTCACCATAAACCTGCAGYGCATTAACTCCTGAGTTTCAATCCCTGCCTGTGGCAAATTCATTGATGCAGATAGGGATCATTTTGAACCTCATGACTGGRAAGACTTTCCTCATGTGGGAGGCCTGTTTCTGATGCTGGGGGACACTTTCGTGTCTCTTGGGGACACTTTGCATATCAGATTCAGGCTGCAAGCTCCTCCTGAAGCGTGTGGCTTCTTGCCTGCCATTCTGTTCCCAGCCAGAGAGGGAAAATCCCTGCCCCTGGCATGGCAATAGTGGCACAGGCTGGAAAACCTGGCCTACCCATTTGTGTGGAGAGCAGCTGAAGGGAGAGGAGAGCTCCTCCCAGCACAGCCCAGGATCCCCCCAAGGGACAGCCCAAGAGCTCATCTAAGGATAATCCAGGAGCTCGCCTGGGACAAACCCCCAGCTTTCCCCTCTCCTTCCTCCCACCTTTGCCCCAGCTCAGGTGGTCTCCTGGTCCCTCCTGAGCTCTAGGGCTTGCCAGCCCTCTCCCTCTCTCTGAGCTGTTCACTCCCAGCCCAGCAGGCTCTTTGAGAGGTAGATTAGTTTTTTATTGGTCAAGTGGATGGAATAGGCTCATGGAATAGTCTGTGTGTGGCTAGGAGGTGGGAGATGGGCTGAGGGGTTGTGTGAAGCCCATCTTTTCAAAGATCATGAGTTAAATTGGCTTTGTCTTCTGGCAGTGCAGCCTGGGAACTCTGGACTCTTGAAGACCTCTTGGTAACGTTTGACAGCTGCTGGGAGAAAGGATTTTCAGGTGTAAACAAGAGTTAATCTTGGAGAGCAAAGGGAGATGGGTGCCTGCAGGGGCTGTAGCCATGCAGATAACGCCCCAGCTCGTGTCTTTTAACAGAAAGGAATGCAGGGTTTGCTTATTTTCACAAGCAGAAAGAGTGGAGAGAACTCTTTCTTTTTGCCTCCACAGACTCGGTGCTATGTGTGGGCATTTAGGCAGTGTTCTCAGCACTCCACTGTGGAGGACAGATGGATTTCAGGTGGTGGTCCTGAAGTGGGGCTCAGCTGAGCTGCCATCTCCACTCTGCTGCAGRTCCTTTTAGAGCCCCTGGTCCTTTACCAAGTGTCACTGTGATTCAATTACCACCTTTGAAACTCAGGCTAGGGAAAGCACTGATCCAGGCATTGATTGCAGTGTATGAATCTTCTGCCTAGGGGACTCGTAAAAGCACCTGGGCTGGAAGATAAAGCAAAATTTGGAAGGCTGGTTAGAAATTTCTCCTGATTGTGAGGAAAAGGTAACTTCTGCAACATGGATTTTTCAGGCTATMGGTCCAAGTTCCTTGCAACACCATCTCTCTGGCTTTTCTCAAGCCRAGGCAAATCTTTCTGAATCTGATCTTTTGGCTTCCCTGCTTGCTCCCCCTGCAGAGTTTTCCTGGGCAGCTGGGTAAGAGTCAGTCWGCCAGAGGAGCCACACCAGCTGCTCTGTTCCACAATGTCAATGCAAAGCAAACCAGAAAAACTGGCTGAGCTGCTGAGGGAAAGAGCCTCCATGGGCTGGTGAATCCTCTGGTKGGGTAGAGTCAGTGCAGGACAATTGCCAGCACATGGACTGGATTACTGATGGGTGCTACCAGTGCCTTTACTCTGATGTGTGATACCTGAGCTTGTGTAGGTGTAGTTCAGATGAAGACAGGAACCTTCAGAGACCTTGGATGGTGGCCTGTGTATGGATGGAGGTGGCTTTGCTGTGGTCTGCAGCTCACCAAGTGAAGTCCAAATGGATCTGATGCTCACAGGTTTGTTCTCTGGTGCTGCTCTGAAGCTGACTGACCTCTGCTGACCCCTGCCACAGCTGAAGGATAATTTCTTTGCTGCAATGAAGTGCTGTTGCAGCTTTTTCATCTCCCAGCTGGGTTACAGATTCGGTGTGTGTAATTTGGACCTAACAGGTGCTTTGCAYGGAGTGTGTGTAGGGCATAAGGAGCAGTTTGAGGAAAYATCTWACAGGMASAGCTAGGTTTGTTAGCTCCTTCTGRMCAAGAAAATATTCYCAAGTGTGTGGTATTGTCARCKKGAGCATTTGCAGCTCATCTATGACCTGCTTGCACAGGTAGAGTGCCTGCAACCACTGGAGAGGGAATGTGTGCTTTTCAAGTGAATACTATGAGACAGCATTTGCAGCTGGAACCTTTACAGCACTGGCTTTGGGACAGCAGTTTGATGGGGAGTGGGGTGCAGGACAGACCCCCCAGGTCTGGGGAAGTGCACAGGGAGGGCAGTTGTGATGGTGAGCATGGCTGATGCATACACACAGGCACAGCCTGCTCTGGTGTCCAATAAGCCCTTTGTAGGCAGCTTGCYTTGCTAATTCATCTGGAAAACAGCCTCCAGAAATTCCCAAGACAGTTTGGAGCTCCCGTTAATGCCCAGTTCTGTGGAATTTTCCTGGGAATGTGCTGCACTACCATTGCACAGAGCTGCCCTGGCTGTGAGAAGCTCCCACTGAGGTGGGTGTTGACCCAGCCCACACATTTATAACCTCAGAAAGWTTTTCATTTATTCAGTGGCCACCGAAACTGGTTCCTTTGCTATGGCTTGTCTGTTGTGGGAGACTGCCTTGTGCTGGAAAGGATATTATCCGACATGCCTTTACTAGCACCATGTTAAACRCTGCTTTGCCCAGCTGTCCTTGCTKCTGCCAAAGGCAAAGTAATATTGAATTCTGTGGTGGTGTTGATCTAATCACACTAACGAATATATTTGCTAAGGCCAACTTTTCCAAGGTGAACTTTTCCACTGTAGACATAATCTATAGYTCCAGACAAGTTAAGGAGAAATAAATGATTCACCTCTAGCTGGTGTCTGTGCTCACTGTGGTTGTAATTACCAGCTGCTTTTACAGAGGAGAGCATTGACCCATTTACCTCAACAGCACTGTTAGTAGGAACAATGGGGGAACTTGGAGAAAAACTTACTGCTTCCTCAGTTTCTTTTCCTGCATCAGGACAGGTGGGATGCAGGCATTAGGAAGATGGTGAAAGCCTTTGTAGGCACAAAGCAAGGAGCTGAGAAGCGTGCTCTTGCCCTCTCATTCCTTGTTTTTGCAGGCCTGACCCTGTGCAATGCATGCCCTTTGAAGTAACTCAGTAAATTTTCTAGCTTGAGTCAGGAAAGTGGATTTTGAAAATTGTTTCACTAAGCTCTAACTGAGGCCAAAATGTGCATAAGGGTTGCTACTTGTATCTGCAGTATGGGATCAGTTATCACTTGGTCAACCCAGCTCATGGCTGAAATTTTAGCTTTTCCCAGGATGGAGAAGCTGGGGCTGCCCCATCCCTGGAAGTGTTCAAGGTCAGGTTGGATGGGGCCATGGGCAATCCAATCTAGGGAATCTACCTGGCCATGGTAGAGGGGTTTGGAACCAGATAATCTTTAAGGTCTCTTCAAACCCAAACTATTCTGCAATTCWATGGTTACCACTCCAGTACCAGAGAGATCCACGTGTAACGGCCTATTTAATCTTACAGAGATTTATCCATTTTATTAAGCATGACAGAGATGGAACTTGARCTGCATTCAAACAAGCCAGTAACAGTTGTTCACTCTTAACTTTCTCCTGSAAGCCAAAATCAGCACATCACTTCYTGTGGGAACCACTTCTGAGAGTCACAGGGGGAGTGTGGCTGATAAGATGCACAACTCTGAGGGTGATTGCAGGACTTCCCTGCACACAGAGCTGTTCCAGGGCAGTCCTTGTGATCACAAAAGGCTTTGCATGGGATGGTCTGGAATTTGAGGGAGGAATACACTCACTCAGCTTCTGGCAGCATCCCGGAGCGTTTTAGAAGGTGGAGATGATGAAACAGTGAGTGAGGCAGTTGGGCAGGATCTGAGGCACCGCCATCGCTTATGCCTGGATGCACTAATTGGTAGGAGACTGGAGGCAAACTTAAATAAAAACACACTGCACAATTATGAGAGATTAAATCCAGCTGGATTTGTTGAAGCTGCAGGAGCGAAGGGAAGAAGCACACGGCTGCAGTTTGAGTAGGTGCTACAAAAACTCTGTCCATCAAAYTTCCCTGACACTGAGTATCCCACCGAGGCAACTCCTGGGTACCCATCTGAAGGTGGCTCAACAAATGACCCCTTTAGTTTAACTCTTGGACCAGCTGGGTAACTCTGTGAAGAATCCAGTAAAAGTATTTTTAGAGATATAAGTGGAGGGGTCTGGAGGTCAGAGCTGGGTCCTGGAGGGCTTGTGTTCATTTCTGATTTTTCACCACAGCCTGTGCCATAGCAGCAATTTAGAGGGCAGGGGTTGGCTGCCAAGTGTTTAAATAAAATAATGCTTAAATAAAATAATGCTTCAATAAAATAGTGAAACTAGAACCAAGAAGCCCAGGAAAGGCTTTCCACCCATGTCTGAACAGAGAATGTTGTTGGCAACCTGTTGAGAACTCACAGAATSTGCAATCTCAAAATGAATCTCTGAAGAACAACAATCAAATCATAGAATCATATAGGTTGGAAAAGACATTTAAGGTTGTCAAGTCCAACCATTAATGCAGCTCTGCCTGGGCCACCACAAAACCAAGTCTTTAAGGGCCACATCTGAATGTCTTTCAAATACCTCCAGGTATTTAAATGCCTCCAGGGATGGTAGATCAACCACCTTACTGGGCAGCTGGCTCCCAGCAAGAACACTGGGTCATTTCAGAGGAGTTCTAGCAACAAATCCAGCAAAACTAGACATAAGGTAAAAAAGTATTTGGTGCTTTCATAAGGCTGAAGATCAAGTGTGAAGCACAGAAGTGACTGAAATAGCACCTCTCACAGAKGTTTTAGTGGCCAGTCACTACCACAAATTTAAAATGCTGTTCTAYTCCAAGCAACATCAGCATCAGAAAGAAGGGAAGAGGGAGAAGTGCATTTAGAAYTGAACCATTACCTGATTTTGCAAAACTTACAGATATTTTCATGTCTGAGGTTTGTCTTAAAAACACCTTTTTCGCTCTATTTGAAATGTGAGTGAAGAGCAGAATTGGGAACTGTCATCTTTGCTTCCTTTCTTTGGGACCTTAGATATTTAGGTTGTGAGACTAAATGATTTTTAGGTGCTGTGAAGGGAAGCTGTCAACATCTCTTGGAAAGCACCATCCAAATTAAACAATGAGAATTCAGATAAAAAGGTGTCTAACTGATAACTTAGACTGGAAAGTAATCAGAATTAAAAGTCCTSCTTCTTTGGGCTGGAATTGTGAATGTGTGGGTCTGTTAGTATAGAAAGCTGCTATAAACCCTATACCCTGTGTGTGTCTGGCACATCAGAGTGTCTTTGCCATGCCCACTGAAGCAGGACTCCTCGTCTTCCATGGAAATTCAGTCTTTGGTGTCAGAGGTGGGCCACCACCAGGGAGCTAAGGAGAGCTGTCTAGTTGGCCAGACAGCCCATTTCACAAAAGCCAAGGTGGAAGCCCAGATGGAAATCCATCCCTCAGGCTCTCCCTGAGCATGGATTCACATGGGAATTGCAGTTCCTAGGGTGTTCTGCATCCACCCGCTCACTCAGTCCAGCACTGACCAGGATAATCACAATAAACATTCTTTGAACCATATTTTATAGAGGGAATGGCAAGTTTTTCACCTTAACTGACTGGGCTTAGCTTCTTTCATTTTGCAATCTGTTTTCCAAACTACAGCAGTGTGAGTTTGCTCCTCTTAATTCTGCAGTGAGAATAATTTATGTGGAATGCACTTTCCCTCCYGTTAAATACTTTTTCTTAGCATGTCAAGCGTGTACATTGCTGCTGGCAAAAAGCAACCAGACTTGTAGAAAGAAAAATTTCTGAAGAATGTGTGGGGTGTTTGGGTGGAGCAGAAATGAGCAGATGTTCCCACAGAACAACAGGGTTTTATGGTGAATGAGCAGAGGTAAAGCCCTGGCTTCAGGGCAGCTGGATGTGTTAGATGTGCTCCAGTGTAAGAGTCACAGATGCAGCAGGACTGCAGGAAAAATAACTGCTGGGATGTGACTGAGCCCTTGAAATGCTGTGTCTGGGTGTTTCCTGCTGAGGGAGATTATTGGGATGGTTGGACATGGGATTATTGGGATAATCTGTGTCCGGCTCACATCCACCCTCAATTGACAGTGTTTAGTTTTCTGAAGCAAACTGACTAATGTGGGCTTTAATGCCAGGCAGAAAAATGCCTGTAAAAAGTTTCAAACTTGAGCATTTGAAGATGAGCCACCTAAATCCACATTATTTGGAAACAGTAAAATTACTTTTTATGGCTTGTAATTAGTTTTGTAAGTGGGTGGTCAAAAAATATGAAATATCACTTTCACTTCATCCAGACAAGGTCAAGAATCTCAGAATCTAATCCCCCACTCCGTGCCAGTGTGGTCCCCATGTCCCAGCTCCTAGGGCTACTGCTGCAATGTGGTCAGATAGTTAACAAAGCCATTGCTTTAATTTGCAACATATTGAACCTCTCAGCCCTTCTGAAAATATGTGCCTTAGCTTCAGTGTCTGTAAACTATGGTAATTAGCTGTAGGAACCCATCTTTCAAGTTTGACATCTTTGGCACCATCCTAAAAGATTACTCAGATAGAGGAAAAGCCCCTCCYGTGCCCCCACTTGTCACTGGACCCTGCCTACTTCTGTGTTCCTGGGAGATGTGCTGCCAACTCGCCCTGCTCCTTGAGCTAGCATTGTCCTACTAAATATTAAATTTGCAGAAGTCTTTCAGCATCTGTAAGATGTGAAAATAGAGMTCTTAATGATTAACCTAAATGATTCTATGATAATAATATATTTTCTGCTGAAATTCCCACTCTGTACRTTAGATGCCCCACCCAAAATCTGCTCCACTGGTGCCTGAACTTTGAGGTACCTAAGAGGAATGGTGTGGATTGTGCTTCTGGAGTGTTRCTGAGAGCTTGGTGATATCTGATTTCCCCTGACTTGTTTGTATCTTGCTCATGCGTGCATTCTGCACAGAAATCTGACAAATTTATAGCTGAACTAAATTAAGATGTTTTGCCTCATCTGATAGTTAATGTGAACCAGTCACACCTTTGAGGCTGGAATTAAGTGTTAGGTTTCAGTCACTGTAATTAGCAGTTGCTTGAAATGATAGTTAAATCCGTTTTCTGAGCCAAACATATCACTCAGGTACTGAGGAAAGAAAAATAAACACAGATCAGATCAGAATTAGATTTGATCATTTGGCATTATATGCAAAATAAACTGGAAACTTTGAAAGGCAAAGGGATGTGGAAGATCTGTCCCTTTGTAGCCATGATTGTCCCTTCTCAGAGGGATAAGAAAGCTGTGTTGTGAGCCATGGGACTGTGCTTGCTTTGTCTTGTGTAGCTGAATCCTGAGGGATGATGTGGACTTTGCAAAGGAGTGATAGGAACATTTTCAGGTCCTGCACTTGCAGAAAGGGGCTGTTGCTTTGCTTTGCTTTGAGTCAGCTGTGAGAAACACCCCAGATCAAGACCACAAAACTGCAAATTCCTGAGTGAACAATGACAAACCAGGTCCTGAGTGCCCACACAGCTCCCCAGGACACACTGAGTGGGAGAGGCTGCTCTGGAGATGTGCTGCSAGCAGGCAGGAGCTAAACTCACTGCTGGTACTTTCAGACTCTTGTTTGGATGCTGATATCCCGACTGAAACACCTTGTGGTCAGCCAATGACAGTCATTTTAGACATAGCTCTTTCCTGCTGAGAGTGTGAAATGTCCCCTGCAGCTCATGGACACTTGGAGACCAAGGACAAAGCATGGGGCTGTAAGAATGGTGAGGTCTCAAATTAAAATTCTGTGGTTTTTTTTCCCCTTTGCAGGATGATCACAGGCTGACTTGTCAGTGAACAGCCCCAGCTGCAGCATATTTCAAGGGTCTTGGTGCTTGCATGGAGTCACAGTGATGTGCCAAACCACCCTGGAAGTGTTTAAAAGGCTTGTGGCACTGAGGAATGTTGTCTGGTGGTGAACACGGTGGTACTGGGCTGACTGGTGGACCCAGTGATCTCAGAGGTCTTCTCCATCCTCACTGATTCTGTGTGTCTGTGATCAGCAACACTTCAATACCGGGAGGCAACATTGCACCTGAGCACTCACCCCTAACGCTGCATCGCTTGGCTGCTTCATTTCTCAACTTTAGTGTTGCATAAACAACTGTTTTTGTGCCCTGTTCTACGTGCTCACACAYGCACAGAGGCCCTGCTTCTCCAGTCCCTCCCACACAAGCGAACCTCTCTCAACTTTGCTGGAGATTCTGCCTAACACCTGAAATGATGGTGTTTTACAGTGTTCTGTGACAATGAGGATGTGTCCCCCTTTTGGAAGAGCTGCCCACTCTCCTTGGGCTCATACAGTTCTTGTATTCTTCTGTGTTCATAAAATCCATGAGATTCACTGATCTGGGCAAGGCAAACATGAGTTTGTACTCCTGACATGAGGATTGTGATGTATTCAGACAAATACCAGCCAACCAAAATTATTTTGGATTCTGTAACCCCAGAGAAACCTCTTTTGCCAATAATTTCTTGCCCTTTCTCTACCTTGTAAAAATGTCTTAAATTCCACTTTTGAGTGGAAGACTTGGAAAAGTCATGCCAACATAATGTTGTTATGAATAAAGCACTTACCTTCCTGTTTTCTGAATATCCAGTCACAGCCTTGCTTTTGCACACCAAATTTCTGAAAATTAAAATCACTCTCAAAGAGTAAAAATTGATAGAGGGGTTTTGCATGAAACAGACTTGGTATCTGAAGGCTCTCACTGGCTCAGGTGTCTTAACTCGTGTTTGTAAAGGAAAAAAAGTGATCATCACACATAAATAGTAATTGGGATAAAAATAGAATGTGTATGTATCTCCTACACTCTKAGACCCTTTTGATGAAAAAATCTCATCACAAGTAATTAGCAATTAGGGGGTAGAGTTGGAGGTGAAGGGAAGTGCATCCAGAATGTTTCAGCCCATCTGGGACTTCCTCCAGCTGAAGGCAGAATTACAGTCTCAGTGGTAAACATCAATAAAACTGGTAAGCAATACTAAAATAATCAATTTTCCCAGAACTTTTACCTAGCAACAGAACTCTTCCTATGCTGAAATTGTACCTAGCAACCATATAGATATAACCATATATTAATAACAATGTATTTGTTAACTAGTGGGGATAAAACACTTGCAGAGAAAAGTGGAGTGATACCCACTTGGCAGAGCTCCAGGTACACCCTCCTGTCCTCTCCACAGACATTGATCTGAGCAGAAACACCAATTTTCTGCTATYATTGAGCTGTAGGAGGTCCAGCTCCACTCATCCATCATAAACCTCTTTGCTCAGCCTGTACAAGGGGAGATGGGAGCTCCTTGGCCATCCTCTYTTGCAACCTGGAGTCAGCAGTCCTGTCTGGATCTCAGTGTTGGCTCA
>NW_026623446.1:325512-385480 GCF_030028575.1 Malurus melanocephalus | reverse complement strand
TTTCTTTAAAACTTATTCTTATTTTTTATTTAAATTTATTATTTTTTATTTAAATTTAATATTCACTATGCTGAGCCAAATATGGTGTTTTCAGACCTTGGTAGTTGCCTTGCCAGGTGGAAGTTCCTGGTCATCAGGACTCCATTGCACAGTCTGTCCTTTCTTGAGCTATTTCAAAGAGATAAAACTTGCAAAGGCATCACCTCATTTTCAGGTGTTTTTGTCATATGAATATTTCCTTGGGTAGTTTGTGAAGGGCTTTTTGGCAGATGAGTGTCATTGTTTGGGTGTTTACACACCCCAGGCTGAGGCAATAAGGGTTGTTCTGAGTGGAATGGCTTTTTTTGAAGAGGGAGACTCTGCAGGGCTCCATCAAGATGGTCCAGGTATTCTCCAAGAGTTTGACCATAAATGCCTTTGGGAGGCATTGGAGAGATTTTGCATGTGTGAACCATAAACCACCAACAGAAGCATTCTGTAGGAATGTACATACTGACGAAGGCATTTCCACAAAAGCATTTTACAATGCCAGATCAAACAGGCCAAAAATGTACCTTGTGCTTTTCTTGTGTGGGTTAGAGTTGGCTGTATGGTTTCTGTCCAAATGGAATATCACCAGAAATTTGGATTATGTGTATAATAAGAGCTCTGAGATGACATTCAGGCTACCTCAACTTTGAATTTCTCACATGCAGGCTGTTAATGAGTGGCCCTTCTGACAGCAGCACATTCCCAGTGTGTGAACTCATAAATAACTGGAAAGGTATTGCATCTTTCTTAGGAAACCATCTGTCAGCTTGGAACTTTCCCTTCTTTAATGAAGATGAGTCAGCCTTCACCACCCCTGCTCCCATTTCTGCTCTTCTTTGGTTTCCACATTTYCTTTACCAGCTGAACATCTCAGTGCCTTTATGCTGATGTGCTCAGCAGTTTCCTAAGGGCTCAAGGTCCATGGTCCTGTGGTTTCCCTCTTGCTGGGGTTCCCTTGACTGGCCAGGAGGTGTGTGGTGGAGATCAGACTCTGCTAAGGCAAGACACTGCCATCAAATGGGAGAAGAAATCCCTGGGACTGCCACTACGTAGCCAAAGTGAATCCATTGGACAGATCCAAGAGCTGATCCGGTCCTGCTGTACCCTCAAAGAGGTGCACAATGAAGAAAGGTGGGCATCATTTGTGTAATGCTAGTGTTTAAGTGCATAATTTCCCATGTGGAAGATGTGTGTGACACTCCAGGACAGGAAGGTGGTGGTTTTGGAACCCATGCAATGAGCATCTGTCAATGCTCTTTAAGTTTATTGCTCCAGAAAGGCCTCAGGCACCATCACCCCCAGGCCTGCCACTGCCCCTGGGACAGACAAATGCTGCCAGCAGGCACAGGAGGATGAAAACAAATTTCTGTCTCCTGTAGTATGAAGAGATTACCTGTCAGCACTACTAAARCAGGTTTAATRCCAGGGTTGTTGGYTTWTTCAACCTCRAAATGAAATTCAAGATGATTTTAGTATAGGAGGTAATATAAAAGCAGGTCTTTATTGGAGCTTCAGGGGCAGTAGTGGAAGAGTATCCACAAAAGCCCACCCCCACAGGGYTGAAYACAGTTTTASATGTTTTAGGAAATTAGCAAAATTGATTAAAAGCACCAATTAGGAGGACAAGTGGTAATGCAGCTTCCCCCAGGTCAAGCCCTCGGTACTAGCTGTACTTGTTTATGAAAATGTGTCTTGAAGACTTTGTTCTCAGCTTTGGTTCCCAGGAAGAACCAAGATAGGATAWGGGCCTTGTGCCCCTCTGGGCATGGAGCTCTGGAATGTGTTTGGTCTCTAGCTGGGGAAAAGGSTAGGGAAAAATACTGGGAAGGTTACAAATATATAAAAGGAAAAAAACCACTTGGGCATCACTTCTGCTTGAAAACTTCTGCAAAGTCAAGCTCATTTGTTGTTTTCTGTCTACTCTGTTTTACTGGTGTGAAAGTGGTAAAATTGCCTGAAACCAGTAAGTTTTCTGCCTTGCTGAGGAGTGCAGAAAAGTGCCTGATGGAATTTCAACAGAAATAATGTCTTGACCAAATTATTGGCTACATTGGGAAAGAAAATAACTGTGCTACCCAGGTAAGACTGGCACTAGGAACGATTTCTCTTGTGTTGGGTTCAGGCTTTTTTGGCAGAATCCGAGCTACCAGAGAGCAACATGCTGGCTCCTGGGAAGGTGGCAAGCTGCTGGCTGCATCCTGGTTGTCCAGGCAGCTGTTTTGGCTGTGGAAGAACACGTCAGGAGTGCGTGACAGCAYTTCTTCAAGGAGCTTTGTGCAGGCTGTGAGCACAAAGTTGTTCTCCAAAGCAGATATCTCCTTGAAGCAGCTTCAGTGAGAGCTTGTAAGAATTTTTTTGGGATTTTTCCCCAGTTCTACCGGTCTGGCAGAGCCCTCAGGGCATGTGCCATATTTTATATTGCCTTCCTCAGCCTTGATTTTCTGCCATCCATACTTCAGGTTCTGCTCCTCTCCCGTTGAGAGGTTTTGCTGGTACGAGTCAAAAGTTTCACGCTGCTGTTTGCAGCCTWTTCTTTAATACAGTCTGTAGCATCTAGGAGCCTCTCTTTACACCAAAACCCATCTTGCCTTTGGCTCAGGGTGACCTGAAGCCAGACTCAGTGCCTACCTGRCATGTAAGGCAGCCACCTTTGGTGTGAGGCAGCAGTGACACCTCCCACCCATCTCAGTGAACGTGCAGGGGGTGGCCAGGCAGCCTCAGAGTGTGCATGGAATTTAGCTAAATGCCAGCAAAAAGTGCTGTGTTATATATTAACAAGGGTGTGTTATCACTGCAAGGGATKCATGCTGATCATCCAGCTTGTGCTGCCCAATATAAATTTTAGTTTGTGCTGCCTGATTTTCTGGTGTAGGGAGTGCACCCTGGTGTCCTGGAGGTGGTGATGTASCTGATGGCCTCCTGGTGCCAAATCTCCTCTTGATGTCACTGTGTCAATTTGGGGCCTGTATGAATGCAGCACTGGTTTGGAAGGTGCACTTGGCTCTGTCCCATTTTTCTGCTCTCCTCTCCCAGCAGGAATCTTTCCTTCCTGATGGAAACACCAGTTTTGCCTCCACTGGTGAGGAGCCCAGAGCAAGCCAACAGTTGGTGGGTCAAACATGCAGACTTTGGCCTTTAGGAAAATCATTCCTGGGCCAATCCCATTTGCACATTTGGTGAGTTATCTTTCTTCTGCTTGCATACTTCCCCATTCCCCTGCTCCCACCAGACACCACCACCCAAGAAAAAAAAAAGTGTCTGAGACACAGCTGGTCTTGGGTGGGCACCAGAAGTGGTCACCCAGTGGTGTGTGTGGGCATAAATGTCCCCACAGGGCTCTGACTGCAACACTGCACACCACAACGATGATTTCTTTCCTGGTTTTAGATAATGATCTTGTTGGGGCAGGGCACAACGCTTTTTCTGCTTGACATGTTGCTGACACCTGAGATGCTGTTTGTGAAAAACAACTTGWTGGTTATGAAACAGAGAAACTAAATGAAAGCTTGCCTGGCTGAGAAAGTGAAGGAAACAGAGGGTGTAAGCAAGAGTGACAAATCCTTTCCTTTTCTCTTGGTGAGCCAATGGTCCTGTGCCACAAAGCTCATGAAAACAMTTCAGGTCTCAGCATCTCCTCTGGCTCTTCCCTCGCACCCTCCTGTTGTCCTTTTGTACTCCTTTTTCTTATCAACATGACACATGTCTCCATATTCCCCTTCTGGAGATTATACAGCCCCTGGGAGGATGAACTTGCTCAGAAGAGTCATCAGCAGGAAACACCTCCTTGGAGAATCTGAAATGGCACCAACCACCAGGAAACTTGGCTGTTTTGGTTCTAGCTGCCKTCTCCTACCGACACTTGCAGGGCTTCAGACTGTTCTTCCTTTTGCCAAACCCTCCCTGTCTCGCCATGGAGCCATGACCAATGGAAATAAATCACAATTTTGAGGAATTTATTTGAATGTTGCTACGAAACAGGTCATGACAGCCAGTGAGAGGCTCTATTTGTGCAGTCACCCACAGAGGAAAGAAGGCATTTGTTTTGCTTTGAAAAATAACTCTTTAATGTGTAAAGAGCATTTTGGGTTTGGGTGGAAGGCTGCAGCCACTGCAGGGGAGGTGAGCTGCAGTGGGATGTTCGCTCAGTGACGCAGCCCAACCGAGCAAATTTGTGAATTTTCCTAGAGCTTATTTGTGCRTTGCTCAATGCACATCACACGCTGCAGCCAAATATCCATCCCGAGCTCAGAACTGGATGCACTGTAGGATGATTAAAATAAAATATTACCCTCTCCTCCCTAGCCACAAGCAAACACGGCTGCGGGTGAAGGCCAGCAGAGGAATGGTGACATCATGAAACCCAAGAGGGAAAGCAAACACCAAACCAGCACTGTGTGCAGGTTAGTCTCCACACCAGGACAGACTTTCCTCTTTGTGACTTTGACTTCTGTGCTGTTTGCCCTGAGGATTTTCTTTGGGAAAGCTTTCAAGCACAGGTGYGCTGCACGCCACAGCTCAGTACAGAGGGATCTGGCCCTCTCCTSCTTTTCCAGTTGGGCTGGTGGCACATGGAGCACAGCATCCTCACCACCCTGCCATGATGGAGCAACTTCCACTTGAGTGGAAGATGAGCCAGCAGAAGGTCACTTTGCCACGCTCTGCCTGCAGCCCTGGATGGTCAGGGCTTGTCCCCTGTCCCCTCCTGTTGGGGCAGGGCTCAGGGCTGGCCACCAAAGCATGTCCTTACAGCATGGAAGCAACTCATTTCAGGTAGTGAGACCCTTCTCACAACACAGTGGTGCTAAAAGAGGAGCATTTTTTCTTACAATGGCAAGGAAATTACCCTAAACCCCATGTAATTTTAATTTTTTTTTTTTTTAATCTAGAACGTAACAGTGGTGGTGCCAGTCYCAGTGCCACAGATATACCCTCCCTGGATTATGCCATTCCATGCCCAGCTGCTTAAAACACAAATGCTTGCTACTGCAGGCAGGCTGTTCACTGGTAGGCAAACTTGCACGCCAAAATCCAGGTGTCTGCGATGCASTTCAACAGGATCACTTTAGGAATCTGTTTTTATACCAAAGTGCTGGGATTGGTCCAATGTTTCCCAAGCTGCACCATCCCCTGCACTGCCTGCTACCAGCAAAACCAGGATTTACTGAGTTCCTCTGCTTAACCCCCCAAAGCCAAAGCCAAAGGTAGCCTCCCCTTGCCCGTTGGAAGCCAGGCACAATGAGGTTCTGGTTCTGTCCCACTGGGCTGGGAGAAACCTCCCACAGGAAAGTTTAATCAGCAATTCCTGCCCTTTTGCTACTGCCATGGCCTTAATTCTGTATGAGAGCAGGGCTGACACSTCTGTGCACACAAAGGTTTGTGTGGCTATAAATATTCCCACTAACAAACAGAGAATGATGCCCTTCAACAAAATTCCTATAAATTTATTATGAATACAAAGCCTGAGCTGGCCTGGACTCCCAAATCAGCACTATAAAAATTAAACTGCCCAGGCACTGCAAGTCCCAGTGCCTGGAACACTTGGTTTTGCAAAGGACCCTCACAACTGGGAATGAACCCCAAAATTTAACAAGTTATTTATTAATTTTTTTTTTTTTGTAGAAGTAAGTTTCCCATGTTAACAAAAGCAGAATAGTTTTATTTAGTGTTCATCTCACACCTTGGACAGCTGCAGCTGTCAGGCACAGAAATACAGTATTAAAATAAACTGAACAGAGTTGCTCATTGCAAAAATCACACTATGCAAACCTGTGGATTGTAACATCAACAGTATAAAATGTAACAAAATTGGAACTTTAAATTTTTTTTAAGCTTTTAAAGATAATAGTCCAGGCTATAAAACTATATAAGCATTGAATAAGAAATGTTAAAGTCAACAAGTCTACAACAGATACATCTTGTAAAAACTCAATAAATTATATATATATTTATAATATCTAGTAACATTTAAAACCATGCACAGTTTTGTACATTTTCTTTTTTCAGTACAGGAAAACTCATTGTTTCGAGTACTTGGAATGTACACAATTAGCAGACATTTGTAAGAAAATACCAAAAAATTCTTTTTTTTTTTATTCCAACAAAACAAAAATCTATAGAAATCTACCTTCTCAAACTTCCATTGAAGTAACCTCAAACTATAAATTATTTATTTTAGGATAAGGATTTTGTGGCTCTAAGAAGAAAAAAGATCTTTAAATGAGATGCTGTCATCCTGTTATTCTGCAACATTGATATGTTGTAATATGCACCAGAGAAAAATGAAAAGAAAKAATTCAGGATGCAATTTGCTTTGCCTCTTTCTGGTAGTACATAAAGTCTTCTGGACAAAAAAAAAAACAACCCACCCACAAGAAATTCTCAGCCCAAACCTTCCCCCCCTGTCAGCTTGATCCATGCTAACATTACTTAGTTCATTCCTGTGCTTTTAAACAGCTATCTGGCATTGAGGAACAAAATAGCACAGCAYTTTAAACACCAAAAATCAGGCATCACTGGCATTTTCCAATGTGTTAGATGCAAAAGAAATACGCAGCTGTAGCAGCTCTCCTGCAAACAGTGTCACTATTCTGCTCACATGGCATTTCTGAAGCCCAAAATACAACAGTACTGGCAAAGGGGAGAGAAAAAAATCCTACCCCACATCATCCAAAGTCAACATTTCATTTTGCTGCATACTTGTTATTAAATCGACCACAAAGAATACCTTCATTTGAAAATAGAAAAATAAACACCCACACCCCCTTAATGCACAGTGGTTAAACTGATGGAAGAATTCTTGGCCCTGTTTTTCTGAAATATGTAAAAATCATCTCTCTGCTGCTATTTGTTTGATTTTAACCACTGGTGATGTATTGAAAAATAAACTTACCTTTGCTCACTGCAATCCAGGATAAACTAATATTTTTTTTAATGAATACATATATATATTTATAACATTAAATGTAATTTGTTAAAGGACTGTACATCTATACATTCTTTCAATATTTCCCATAAACACAAAGGAAAAACTTGATTAATATATTTTTTCTCCATTTTTAATAAGTTAAAAAAACACCCTTAAGTTTGGTGAAATTTAAAGTTTACAGTAACACTATGCTATTTAAACCAATGAACAGATATGTTAATGTCTATAAATAACTTTACAAATATACATGTTAAGGTACAATTTTTAAAACAAAACTGTGAAGATATAAAACAAACAATCAAAAACATCTTTTCTTTTGCCCAGATCAGTATATCCTAGATTGCAATGCTCGTATTTTGAGACTCTCTCTCAGTACTGCTTTACGTTGCATTAGTATTATACATTCTTTTCTTTTAATATATTTATTTATATATATACACATGATATATTTATAGATATATACACAGATTCTCTGGAATAAACCTTTTTGATATAAGTTAAAGGCTCTTGCCTACAGGTACCCGTAACTTCTTTCTCCGAGTCACTGCACGTAGATGGAGCCACACCTCTGGCGTCGAGGGGCGGATGGAGGAGCTGCTCCCCCCACTCACCCTTGGCAAGCAAGAACAGGCAAACCCCAAAAAAGCAAGATTTTTTTACTCCCCCCTCCCCCCCGAAATGGCTGTTCTCAAAGGTCAGGATGTGGCTTGAGGTGCCGTGTGGGCACCCAGGAGCCAGATCTCAGGGCAGCCTTTGCTGTCAGGTGGGTGATGCTCTGCCCATCCCTGAGCTCTGCTCCTGCCTTGGCACGGCCCCATTGCTCCCATCCCTGTGCAAGGGCTGCTGACGCTTCAGATGACTTGACCATCTCTTTCCGCTCTTTTTACTTTCTTTTCTCCATGACAATTTGCATTTCACTTAGCTTTGTTTTCTCTTCTTCCAAAAAGGATTCCTTCTATGTAGCTGGGTAGTATGATCATGAAGCTATAAAAACGACGACAACAAAAATATAGATATTTTTATAAATATATGAATCCCTGCAGGCAACGTGGCTTTTCAGCTCCACCAAAAAGGTTCATGTACAGATTGCATAAGCGAAGAATTTCCACATTCTTTACACCTTTTTTTTTTTTTTTTTTTGTGTTTTTTTTTTTTTTTTTTTTTAAAGGAAGATTTCTTTTTTTCTTTTCTTCGTATTGCAGGCACAGAACGGTTACTCTGGCACTCGGAACGCAAGCACGGAGCTGGGGGGTCAGCACCCCCCAGGTTCAACATTCTGCGTAGTAAAGAAAAAACCCTAAAAAAACCAAAAAGTAAACAAMAAAAAAAAACAACCAAAAAAAAAAATCATCTAGGATAGATCATCTTGGCAAGAGATTAGTTCCTTCAGGCCAAACAGTGCTTCTTGACTTTTCATACAGCAATAGGGAAAAAAAAATATTTTAAAAAAAATTATTTAAAAAAAGTTAATTTTTTTTTTTTACCCTGAACAGCTTGTCAACAACACAAATCTCCAGGCACCGTCACACAGTTCCTCTTGAAGATCCTTCACTACAGTTTCACGTTTGGTGCCCCACGGGCACTGCCACCCATCCGTCTGTCCATCTGTCCGTCTGTCCGTCTGTCCATATCCGTGCATCCCGGGGCCCTCACGTCCGGATGACGCCGTTGCAGGGCGGGTGCTTGGGCAGGCAGGGCTCATCGGGCAGCAGGTCATGTGCAAAGACCGAGTCATCCCCTGAGGAGCAGGTGCTGTGGGTGTCCTGGCCGGCCGGCGAGTACTGCTCAAAGGGCACCGAGAGGTCCAGGTACTCCTGCCAGGGTGACAGAGCCGTCAGTGATAGGTGTCCCTCACTCCAGGGGCCGAGTGACCCCTCCCACGCCCCTCCCGCCACACTCACGTCGGTGGAGGTCACGGTGAGGACCCTGTCCAGGTCTTCCACCAGCTGCTTGAAGGTGGGKCGCTGCGAGGGGACGGCGTGCCAGCACTCCCGCATGATCATGTACCTGCACGAGGGGACATGGCACAGTCACACATGGTCAGGCCACATGGCAACCGCCCCCAAAACACCTGAGAGGACAGCTGTGGCCAAAGCTACTTCAGCCATGGTGGCCTTGGTGTGTGGCCAGCTGGGGGAAGAGTTTTGTGGGATCATCTGAGGCATGGCCRTGCCCTCAGAGCAGGAGGAGGGCCTGTCCTGAAGGTGGCACACCAGACCTGCAGCCCGGYGAGGGCAGACACTGTGTCACTCAGCAGCCATGGGCTGAGGAAAACCCACCTGGAAATGGCCACACAACATCCCAGGGGGGATGTGCCAGCAGCCCTGACCCTACAGCCCAGTGGGGTCCCACAGAGGGAACGGGGAACRGAGCCCCCAGCACACACTCACAAATCATGGGTGCAGTTGGCTGGTTTGTCCATCCGATGGCCTTCCTTCAAGAGCTTGAAGAGTTCCTCAACGGGAATTCCTGGGTATGGAGACCCTCCCAAAGTGAAGATCTCCCATAGTAGCACTCCAAAAGACCAGCTGGAAACCAAAGAAAGATCTTTAAAATTCAATGAGGTTTTTTTTTTTCCAAGCCCCCCCATATCCCTTCCCCCTTGCTTGGCTTTATTTCTGTGCAGCCATGCATAGCTAACAAAGTCATCAATAGCATGACTAATTGCCTAGGCCATTTTTACTAGTTACTTGGAGATCTCTGCTGATCCAACTCAATAGCAMAGAAATCCCAGGCACCAAGTCTGAAATTGAAATGAGCATTTAATCAGATAGGTGACAGCCCATCTATCACCGCCAGCTCTTTGTTAGGTCTTCCACCAGCTCCACTGAATGGAACAAATCAAATTATTCATGCACGGCTTCACTGAATTGCAGGCTTGGAACCACAGGCCACTAATTGTGCAAGCTGATACCAAAACTTGCTTGTTACAACACTCATTTCACTGGCCAAGCCGGCAGAAAAATACCCCAACAAAAATTCAGCAGAGCACTAATGTTACACACTTCAGTCCTGCAGCTGTGCTCTGGTTAAAAGTCCTTTTTTTCAGAAATATCTTTTGTCTTCTTCTTTTTTTTTTTCCTAAAAACAGGGATTATCTGTCTCTGTTTCRCTTTCACGCACACTCACTCTCCTGTTCTCTAGCTTTGATTTATCTGTCATGCCCTCTGCWGCATTACCTAAGCATGGAAACTATGATTTAAGATCAATAAAAGACAAAGTATCTGAAAAATACAGAAACAGAAAAGAATCATTTGTCCAATTGCAAGTGGTGAGCTTTGGAGAGCATGCAGACTGGCTATAAAAATGCCATTATTGATCAAATATTACAATAAAAAAGCCAGTGTGCATGTGGAGCTGCTTCAGCCCTTACAAAATTCAGATGTGTTACTGATTTACATGTAAGGWGTGCTCTGCTGTTTGCTTACTGTGCAGAGGCACTAAAACAGATGGGATAGGATTAGGAAAAATAAAGAAATAAATGAAATGGCAAAATCAATYTGAGACTACATTTGCTGAATATTCTCTGATCAATTCTAACAGAAGGCAGAGTATTTAGCTCATTTCATGTCCTTGACTGAAGTGTAACTKTCTGGGGCAAAGTGTGGAGGATGTCAAGGGTAATTCTTTTTTCATGAGGTTTTTTTAGCACCGTGTTTTTCAACTGTTGGACGAATCACCTCATCTATAAAGTRGACAAGAAATACCTGCCTGCTTCCCAGTAATTTTTCAGCAGCTCCCTAGAGGCCTTCAGATGAAAGCAACCAGATAACAGCAAAATAAAACCACGTGTGTGAAGATGYAGCTTGGAATCGATTCCTGTACTTTTGCATCCCCAGCAGTGAGAGAGCCCTGGTTGTGCTTAGCAGCACTTTTGTCTGTCAGATGCTATAGGTGTCGATTTCCCTGTCATATTTTTTTTTTTAAAGTGTGGGTTTGCTTACACATCGCTCTGGTGAGTATAGACCCGGTCAAACAAGGCTTCTGGAGCCATCCATTTCACAGGCAGCCGACCCTGTAATTAGGAAGACAATGGGAACATCCCATCAGCATATTCCCCCAGCCACAACGGCACCATCTGAATCTTCTTTTCTAATCCAGTTTGAAACATTTTCATTAACAACCACATCTGCCTTCCCGGTCACTGGGCAAAGCAGCAGTGGCCACATATAAACAGATTAGAGCATTTGATCCCTGGATCTTCGCTGACAATCTTTGCAGTAAATGCTCTCTGTAGAGGGCTGTATTTCACTGCCAAGGCAGGTTTAACGTATCAGTGCATATAWATCTTTGCATGGGAACAGCACCCACTGCTCATGGATGCAGTGAACTCTGGCAGAGCACAGGACATCACTTCCCATCCCTTYGGTTGGAAGTTGACTCCAAATCCAAACCCAGCTTAGGCTCAATTTGAAGGGAAACTTCCAAAGAGTGAAGGCAAGGGCCAGGTCCTCTAAGAAACAAATCCTGATCCTGCTGGAGGCTAAAGGAGGAGCTCTGTTCCCATCCTACATCAGGATCATAAACACAGACTATCATATGAGAAATACAAGATGAGAAAGACAAGATTAATCATAATTCTCTGGGGCTTTGTTTGGCCCCTGGAGGGAGACAGAAAATGCTGTTTTTTGTTTGAGCCCTAATATGGGGGAATTTTGTCCTCTTCTGACCCACTGTCTCACTGAGGGAGACAACTAGAGATGGGACACACAGGCAGGATATTCAAATGGGATTATGCTCTCAGCTGTCCCACATGGCTCAAACAGGGAAAATCCATCTGATCTGTGATTAAAATTCCCAAGAATTGTTATTAATTCATGATTAAGAAATCCTGGCAATTAAGAAAGATTTCTGATATGCTATTGAAGTGGATCAGTATGGACATGGCGGGCTTCAAAGGACTGCCTGGACATTTAAACCCCTCGCAATCCCAAGACCGGCAGGTTCTGCACTGCCCTCAATCTTCCCCTGCCATGTCCTCACTCTGTCCTAATTCAGGTTTTTCCTCAGGGCTCAACATCTGTTGYAGGCTCTGAACCAAGACACAGGGCTTTTCTCCTCTCAGCTCTTCATTTGCAAATTCATCTCTACAGAAAATATAAACAACTCCAAGCCTCAGCCCTTGTTTGGGACCATCTTCTTGCTCTTGGAACTGGGAGTCAAGGAGTTCAGATGTGAATAGGAAAAATACATGAAAGACAGACAGATCCAGGTGTACAAGAAATTACATTCCTCTGTCAGGGCTCTGGTGAGAGAGAATTTGGCTCCCTGGGACCTTTATGAACAGCAGTGGAGCAGACTGGAAAGGGCTCCATTCCTGTTTGGGCAATTTTGCTTAGTCTAAACCATCCTGRCCAGAGCTGAGACCTCAAAACCAGCTGCTAGCAGGACCAGGATCTGTCAGGAAAAAGACAGATGGTGGATAGACTCCTGGGACCAGCCCATCTACAGTCCCTCACTAGGTGAAGTCCCTGTCAGATCTCTTCCTCCTAAGCCCCTCTAAAAAGGGAGATGTGGGACAAGGGCTACTCGCTGCAGGGACGACTGAGTTCCCTGCCAGAAGGAGAACTGCGTGTGCTTGGCAGCTCTGTACTTACATTGGTGGTTTTCTTGTAATAGTCAATGTTGTGAACGTCTCTAGCGAGGCCAAAATCAGCTATTTTCATCACATTATCTTCAGTGACTAACACGTTCCTGGCCGCCAAGTCGCGATGAATGCACTGCGAAAGGTGAGCGAGTCAATAAATCAGGGCTCGTTAGCCGCTCGCGCTGGAGCCAGAGGCACCGCGGGGTTTATGAGCTGCYGTTTCATTGACTCCCAGGCTCATAAAGCTGCGGGCACTGCTCTGCTCCTGGCTCTCTGTCAGCTCCCCAGCGTGCCTGCTCAGTGGGAACCACCTCCTGGCGACACCTCACCGGCCACCTCGGAGCTGACGCGGCCACGCACGCGCCTGTTCTCTCCTAACGGGGCGAGAAAGACAACTCCCCTCTTCTGTGAGCCCTTACTGGGATGTGCAGCTGCTTTTCTGCACTGCTTCCCCCAGGAAGAGGAGTGTTTGAGGAGGAAAAATCCTCAAATTAAAGTATCCCCAGTGCATACTCACAGAATGATCTTGTGCATTTACAGGCATTTTTGGGGTGCTAATGGTCCTGCAGATGACAGCTGCACGGTTCAGGAATGCAGCTACCATAGAGGGACCTTGCATATGGATGAAGCCTTCAGCAAAAAAACCCAAGGTACTTCACACAGCAAAATTTGGCCTCTAAAGGGGGAAGCCTGCAATGTTTTGCCTGAGGTTGTCCCACACACAGCATTCCCTGCCTTTGAAYACGTGGCTTTGACCGATGCCGCTGCCAAAGGAGGTTTCCCCAACTCACCTTCTGAGATGCCAAGTACTCCATGCCCCGTGCCACCTGGTAGGCRCAGGAAACCAGGTCCTTAAACGTCAGCTGCTCCTCGGGCAGCTTGCAGGTGTCAAAGGAATAGTCCATGCCAGGTGGGCGACGTGCCCTGAGGTATTCCCGCAAGTTCCCCTTCGACGCGTATTCCACCAACACRTAGAGTGGTCCTGCAAGGAAGAGCACATCAGCATCCAGAGGAGGAAGAGCTGACCACCAAAAYATCATCTGGGATATTCTGGGCAACCAGTGAGTGATCACAACAAGGGACAGCCTAATCTGAGCCTGCCACGACCCTGTGAGCASTGCTACCTACCGTCCTGCGTGCAGGCACCGAGGAGGTTAATAATGTTTTTATGCTTCCCAATCATTTTCATCATTTCCATCTCAGAGACCAGGTCGGAAAGGTCCTTGTCTGTGGCATCATCTRGAGAAGGTAGAAGAGGAAAGCATAAAAAGGTCAGGAAGAAAGTAAGCATTTAGGTAAATAGTTACAACTGCTGTGCAGCCATGTGGAGCTTTGATGGGGAAACAACGCTCARAATATGGATGTATTTGGCTTCATTCTACTTTGGGAAGAAGAATCAAAATAAAAACAAAAGCTACTACCATGGCAATGAAAAAAGACAAAAAAGTAATTAAGTGGAGGTCAATGTTCATATGGAAATCAATATTACCTTTCATCTTCTGTTTCAACCTCACAAATATTAAAAAAAAAAAACCAACAGGTTTTGGTACCTGGTACCTGCTTTTCTGATAGGTTCCCTCCCTCATCTCCAGGGGACAAGAGTTAACGATGGTGGAAGATGASAGCTGGGAGGGAATGTATTTTTAACATGAAAAGTTGTAATTTTTCTACGAAAATAGAAAAACCTATCTACAAAAGTAGAAAAATAGGGGAAAACCTCCCCAAAGGAATGTTTTGGTTTGGAAAGATGAAGTGCTCCTACTTCCAAAACCAGCTTCAGAAAGGACTAAAGGAAATGTAACTGAAACAAACCCTTTGCTGATAAGAAATACTACTTTTTTTCCACAACATTCCCCCATGTAACCTCAAGCCCAGGTTGCTCACTGCCCTGCTTGCTGCAGCTGAACTCCTCAGCAGTCCATGGTTACTGTGTCTGGGGGCAGGATGAGGAATGGAGACTTCTCTACTGGTGCCCAGCGATTCCCCCATTTCTGGRGTCCCTTTAACCTCTCAGGAGTCTGGGATCAGATTTCCCCAGTGAAAAAGCTCCTCAAGGAGTCTGTCAGCCGAAATCCTGCGAACTCCCTCTGAGGTTGCTGCACAAACTTTTGGTAGAACAGGCACCTCTGGTTATAGGAGAAGTAAGGAGTGGGCTGATTCAAGGAGCTGGCTAGAAGGGAAGGGGGTTCCCCTTCTTTGTCAGGAATGTTATTACCCCTTGGCAGAGRACTGGGTTAATTCCCAGTCCTCTTCCTGATGGGATTTGCACTTTTGCCTGCTCTCCAAGGACAGCCCTTGCCCCCGGGCTATGTGGGCAAAGGGGAGGAGAGGCTGTTTTTGCTTTCTTCTATTGTGTCTCATTTGTGTAAAAGACTTAAAAGAGAGGCAAAGAGAGGAAATCCCAGCACAACAGGCTGTTCTGTCCTCTGTGGACTCCCATACCTTTTAACATCTTGACAGCAACAGTGATGGCCTTGTTTGGCTTGTCCTTGTCAATCCCAATCGCTTCTGCCATCACCACTTGGCCAAAACACCCCTCGCCAAGAGGCTTCCCCAGGGTCAGGCTGGAGGGAGGAACAAACACATGTGTTAGGGTGTCCTGCTGTGGGGACACTCTCAGCAGCCACAAAGGTCCCGATTTGTGGGTTTGACTGACCGAGAACGTGTCAATTCCCACTTGGGATCCGGAGGCAGCTCCAGCTCGGAAACATTGGCCAGCATGGGGCCGTCGCTGGAGGAGAGGCGCGTGATCCGGACCAGGGGCGTGTTGGAATTCATGGAAGAGTTGGACTCCAGCGACACCTGCTTGGGTAGAGCAAATGAAGTGTTATTGCCAACTGTATCCCAGGGCAGGCAGTGCCCGAGATGGATCGCTGAGGAGGTCTGAGCTCTCTTTGCCCGTGGACAGATTTCTGGAATTTCTAACTGGGAAACGCCCCCACTCGTGCAGAAATGCACTGATTTGGGCACCCACAGGTGTTCAGCAGGTGGAAAGGAGGGAGCCAGGCAGTGCCCTCCAGCATCAGGAGGTATAATCCATTCAGTTGTTCTGCTGCATTTTCCACAGCCCCTACAGGCCATTCTCTCGTCCTGGCACCATCAATGCCCACCACGAGCTCACAGCCAAAGCCTGAAATCTGTACCCCTCACTATGGGGTTTCACACGGTGCCTTTTGCTCCTGCTCCTCTGCAGTTTCCTGAACATCTCTAACTGCACAGAGGATCCTCTGCCACCTCCACGAGAACAGCTTTGGGCTCACCAGTGACCTCTGTGAAAGCAGGAATGAGCACAACCAGTGCTCCTTCTCCCCAAATCCTTGAGGAGCCTGGACTGGGCTGTTCCCCTGCCAGATGTGCTTTCTGTGGCACCACAGCTGCACTGCCAGCCCCTCCTGGGCAAGGCCAACAGCAATGGGGGCTGCTCACAGACCAGAACCACTGCCACCTCTGCCAAAGCTCCACTGGCAGAGAAATAAATGAAAAGGGGTTACACTTCTAGGCTGCAGCCAAATTATGTCCCTCTTGGGTAATGTTTTTCTGGTGGAGCTTCTCACCTAGAGACAGAATTTCAAAGTGGAGAGGAAAAAAAAAGAAAAAAGGAAAAAAAAAGAGGGATACCATAGGGGGAATAGGAATCTTGTATCTACTTTCTGTTACCTGTCTCTTGAGTGGGAATTTGGAGACTTTTTGTACAGTGGGGGTGTTCATGGCCTTTTTGTTTGGCATTTTCATCCTCCAGACAATCACCAAGACCAGCAGCAGGAGAAGGAAGAAAAAGCCAGTGCCATAACTGAGAATGCCAGTGTACACTGAGCCCGAATCATCCATCTCCATGAGCTCCTCGGCTGCAGGGTGACAAGAGATGGCAGTCAGGACAGGGCAGGCAGCCCACACACAACCACACACACACAGCACAGAGAATTTGGGGAGGATTTGTTCACCTACRCCAATTTGCTCAGTGACTTCAGTGAGGGGACTCTCCCAGGCCAGTGGTTTTCTGCCTGCAGCTGTAGCTAAAACATTAGATCAGTTTGCCCTTTTTGGGGTAATTTTACTGCCCCCCTCTTTGATGCAGCCCTTGAGTTTTTAAGAATCTTCAGCCCACAGATTGAAAACCACTGCTCTAGGCTGAAGGCCTCTTCACACATCTGTGCTGTCCCTCTGACCCAGATCCTGCTTTTTCCACACATCCACACAACGTGGCTGGATGCCTTGAATGTGCAGGACTGGGGTTTGCTGCACTTTGCMGATTCAGATTCTACAGCAAAGATTTCCACCGAACCAGTGCCTGCCCTGAGGGACCAAGGGGCTTGAACGGCACCCAGCAGTAAGGCATCACACAGGGAAAAAATCTCAGGAGAAAAATCTGCTTAATTATTTCATGAAAACTTAGTTCTGCTGGGAAGAGGTCGGAAGATGTGGCCCAGAGAGCTGAGAGAGCCAGGAGGGTGATGGAATGAGTCCATCAGCAGTGTCTTCCTGCTTGTAAGACTTTTCAGAGACCAGCAAAGGTCAGCTGTGTTCTCCCCCTTGTTCCTTTCAGGACAGGCACGCAGACCAGAGGAAGGAGCCATGGTGGGACTGATTTTCTGTCCCCCAAAGGTGTGCTGGCATCAGAGGAACAGTCAGCAGTGGGAAGCTTTATAAAGAAGTCATGCTGGTGTGGTCAGCTCACTAATGGAGCAGTTCCTCCAGCGAGCAGCAGGAGCCTTTCCCTGGCAGCAGCTGGCTCTGGGTCGGGTTTTTGGTGGTTGTGCCCAGGAGAGCAAGGAGAAAGGGCTGTTGGTGACACTGGGTGGGCTGTATCCTCTGTGGAGACCTGCTGCTGCACAGGAGGCTGTCCTTCACTGCATCTGACTTCAAAATAAAGTTCTTCTTTTGGATTTCTGGTGGGTTTTCTCCTGCTTATTTTTTGCTTCAATAAAAGGTGTGAATTCATGAATTGTAAAAGTTGAGCATGAGTCAGACAAGACAATATCGTGATATTCTGAAAATAACAGAGACATCAGTCTTCTAACCAAAGGAAATGTTTTCTCATCCAGTGGATGTCAGAGGGAGAAACAAGATCAGATCAGCTATTACAGAGCTGGCAAATAAACAGGAAAGATCAGCAGATCCCACCGGCAGCAGGGCTGTGGAAGAGACCTTCTTAAGCCCCAGTAAAAGCCATTACATCCAAATCACCCGCASAGATAAAGTCAAGATTAGAAATGCCAAAGTTTCCGGTTCCTAAACACATCCTGAGATGGATGTGTTGTGAGATGGACCCAAAAGTGGGTGAGTCAAAGTGGGYTCTTTAGGATTTTGGGTGCCTTTTTGGTAAGGGTGCATGGAACATACTCGAGGTTTGCTTCTGCACTCTCTGCAAGGCACAGCACACGTGAGATCCAATATGAATATTGCTGGCACATMCCTGGGCCATGCTCGAGCCTGCCTTGTAGCCAGAGGCAGATTCTGCAGGTGAAGGGGCAGCACAGCCTCTGTCCCCCTTTTGCAGAGCAGATCTCTCTGCTGCACATTCTGTGCTGGCTCCATTGTCAATAAGAGCTTTGCACATGAAAGGGCCACAAAATTGAGGTCACTCTGGCCTCGGGTTTCAAGCCCACTGCAGCTTTCATCGATCCCAGCTGGAGCAGGCAGCATGCAATGCCCCTGGGAGCCAGGACTCCTGTGCTCTGCCTGCAGATGACTCTCCTTGACCTTCTGTTTGAGATCGCTATCTCAGCCTGCTCATCCGTGAAGTGGAAATAATGCCACAGGCAGGGAAGGGTGTACTCACACCAGACACTTATGCATCTAATTTTAGGTTAAGATATGAGGTCAGACAGAAAGGATCTTTCATAAGATGATCCACAGTTCATGTCCAATTTAGGTGCCCTGGATCATCTTATGGGGAGGTTTTCTTCTCCCACTGTCAGTGCAGGAAGACAAAGCTCCTTATTTTGGCACTTAACAGTCCTAACAAAGGCTGTGAATACTTCARTGTTATTTAGATTAAAAAGAAGATACTGTGTATTTTATATCATTACTGCAATCATTTAAACTTTGAGACGAAATGCAGAAAGAGTCAGCTGCAAGTATGCACCAGGGGTCTGCAGCAAATCCCAGAGAAAAGCCCTCCCTGGAAAACACCCCTCTTCCAACCAAGGGGCGTCTGCGGGAACTTGGCATTTCTAAAGCAAAACATYGAGGCATCCTGGAGAGGGAAGGAGAGGCCAGCACAGAAGGAAATACCTGGTAGCACCGTCAGCCAAGCAGAGTGATGTGAGAACCCAATAGAATTCCCTGCGAGACAAGTATATTCCCCAGCATCCTCAAAAGTAACATTTCGCAAGTACAGAATCTCTAGCTCCTTATCCGTTGTGTTAACACCTGCCGTCTACGGGGAAAAAAAACACACACATATAGAAAGAGGGAAAACAGAGAATAAGCCACATTCCCAGCAAGTGTGAGGACACCACAGGCAAATTTCAAAAGCAGATTAAGGTGGATCTTTTTTTATTTATTTTCCAATGGCCCATCTTCCACATTTATTTATTCATTCCCCTTTGCAACCTGTAGTCAAAAGCAAAAAAAAAAAAAAAAAGTTCCCTTCACCAGGTTCTTACTCTGTCCCACTAAAGAAGCATGCAAGCAAAAGCATCCAAATGAAAAATTGCCCCCACAATATGACTGACTTTGGGTTAGTGAGGTGAGTACAGGAGTGGGGGAAGAAAGATGGGGAATGAGGAGAGGAAAGACAGAAAGAGAGGGGAAAGGAGGGGAGATGTAGTGGGGAAAGATTCAAGTGCTGATCAGAGGAATATACAAACATTATGGTTCATGAGTTCATTGAAAAATATAGAATTCTAGAATTTTTTAGAATTTCTTCAGTGGGCATCTCAAAGCCATATATTGATTACACAGACCTTGGCACCGCAGTAGAAATCTGGGTGATAACCAGAGGGTGTAAGGAACTTTCCTGCACTGGCACTGGACAACACAGCAGCCAAACCCTCTAGGCTGGAATCAAACCCCAGAGCCCATGAGATTGTTTCTTCTCTCTGTTACCATGTTTGCTTACATGAGCCAATGGTGGTATTTGTTTCTCCATTACTTCTCCAAGGGACAGAAYTGATTAAATCAGTTTTATAGGTGAAAAGTTCAAAACAGTTTGGTTTTCCAGAGCTTTGAACGTCACAGGTCATTAACATGCAATTCTGTTATCAGCACTCAATTGTAAGGAAGGGAAAGGAGTAAAAGTATGAGGAGTTGATAGMAAAATCTGACAGTCATTTTATTGTGGGAATTTTTCCATGGCAATTGCTGTATAGGCGTTACAGTCTTGTTAAAAAAAAAATTAGCAAGAAAATAAGATAAAGCCATTCAGCGTCAGTTGACAGGGTATAATACAAAATGAATAGTAATTTTAATCACTAGATTCTTAAAAATGTTATAGCTCATTCTTGCAGTTGCCAGGGCCTTGGGACAGAGTCTGTGGTTTACCTGGTTTTGGTTTGCGAATGTGGAGCCAAAATGGCTTTTCGGCTATGCCTACGAAATTGTTGGCTCTACACAGATATTCTCCTTCATCTTGTTCTGTCACATTGAACAGATTTAGGTTAGCATCGGCTTCAGCGTTTTTACTGATCCAAGACTGCAGGAATAGACAGAAACCTGAACTTCAGTAAACCAAACAATAGCTCCATCGCACCTACATCAGCTAGGATTGACTGCTGTGGCGACATCCCCAGCTCACCCTGTGGTCACAACCTAACCCAGGACCTGGGTGATGAGGAGGAGCTGCCCTTGGCCCCCAAACCATGTGCAGGTGAGCTCCCTTCCCTTCACACATATGTTTTTTTGTTGATTTTTTTTTTTTTTTTTTAACAGACCAGTTTGCCCCTTCTCCATCTGACAGCAGTCAAAGGCCCTATGGTTTCTTAATAACTCTGCAGACAGGAGCACCAGAGAAAGGGCTTAAGCAGAGATTTGGGTTTGCAACCCGGCTCAGCAAATACTGTTTCAATTATCAGATTCCAAAATAGAATTTGGAAACAAAATATAAGCAGTGGCGGTCTGAAACTCGCTGCTGACTTTGCCTTTCAGAAATTAGCTGTAATTTTTTCCACTGCTTATAGGAGCCTCTTCTTTACTAAATAAAGTGGTGTATATAAATCAAACAAACTTCAGACTTCTAAGCACGGGGTTTATTTCTCTTCTTCTATGCTGCCACAACAGCACATAGTTTTTTTCCCCCTAAACACTAAACAGTTGTTTTTATTTTGGCTGAAAATGCACAACTGTTTTAAGTGGCCTCAGAAGAAGCTTCAGTTGTGGAAATGAAAATAAAACAAACCCTCTTCTCTGGTCTTACACTCTGCAGCCCAGCCTTGATGCCTTCCATTTCCAAGCCTGGTCCTGCCAATATGACTTGCAGCTCATTAAAATCATCGGGGCAGCCAGCTCTGATAGGTTATTAGGAACTGAATGCACAGGAGGCACCAGAGAGGAGCCCCAGTGTCCATGTCTGCTGACAAACACCACCAGTTTTGACCTGATCTCATCTCTAAGGCTTACGTGCAAGCCTGTGTGCCCTGACTAGTGGGGAAACGTGCTTGCCTGCTGTTGCTGCCTTGTTTATAATTAAACCGGGCATGTTTCAAAGCAGAATGTACAATTTAGCCTTTGACAAAGCTTGGGCACAGTGTTGCCAGCCCCCCTCTGTAACTGGAATGCATTTAGTGCTCTTCTGCAAAGAAAAAGGGGTTTTCTTTGATCACAAATTAGCCCAGGCTTTCAGGAAYTGATGCAGGTGATGGCTTGGTTTTGTCAGGCTGCTTAAAAAATGGGTTGAAAGTAGAGCATTCAACTTATCCATCTGGACTTGGGTGGGGTTTGACACCCTCCTTTTAGATGTGGGAGGTAATTTCACGTGCTGGGTACCCCTCTGTCTCCCTTGCTGCGATGGAGACTGGGATATTCCCATACTTAAACTGCCCCACAGCAGCTCCTACGCTCCACAAAATCTCCTGAAARCAGGAGGGAAGGGCAGGCTGATAAAAAAAAAAGCCTTATCTCCCTGCAGGCAGCACAGCATGGGGCAGGAGAGAGCCTATTCTGTGGGCAGGGGGGTCTGTTAACAGCACCCTGCTCTGGCCAGGATGCTGGGACAAGGCAGGAGCAYGGCACAACATGAGGGGAACAAGTCTGTAAAGCCAATGGACTGACCCTGAGGTGACAGTAATATTATTTTAGCAGACCTTTATTTATAAAAAAACAAGAACACCACATGAAAAAAAATAATGATAAAAAAAAAAATCCCTGCAAATCTGAGCCTGACAGAGCTCTGTGGAGGCCCAGTACTGGCACACAAAAGATGCATCCCAAAATGGAAATGCTCCGTGCCCCAGCGGCGATGGCGGCATTAATACAATTCAAAGCATTCCTGATTAACCAGAAGTAGTAAATAGACGTGTGCTGGTCCTATTCAGCAAAAAACATAAAACCAAACAAAACTTGTGCTTTCAAACGCCTGCCTGTGCTCCCCTTCGAGGAATGCGGGGCCTTTGCTGTCCACAGAAGAGAAGGTATTTGGCAATTCTAATTACCTACCCACCCTGCTGCCGCTCCAACTTAATTTTAAAACACTATTTATACGGACTATTTATATGTTCTTTGCCACGGCAAAATGGGGGCTTGTGCTTGTGACACAAGGCACTGTTCGCAGCGGCTCTGCAGACTCCCAAAAGGTAGCACTTTATCCCACGGGGACCACACACAGAGCTCCGAGACTATACGAGATGGCATGTGACACAACCAGCTATTCAGAGCCTGGTACTGGGCTGTGAAACCAGGGGGAAATTCAAATATGCATAATTCAAACACATTTGGAGAGGTGGCGAGAAATAAAAAGTTTTCTCGACTCGAGAGGAGCACATGTTGCCAGTCCTGGAGAACTGTCTCCAACCATTTCTTCCAACCAATCTGTTATTTCAATCTGTGTAATTATTTCCAGGGTCTCTGGCTTTTATTATGATTTATTTGGCTGCGTTACAGTTTTGTAGATACCGTCTAATAAGTGGTTGATTTTTTTTTTTTTAATACTTCATACAAAGAGAAGCAGGGTGTGTGCAGCAGGATGTGCACAGGGAATATCCACACACATGACAGCCCCAGCCTGAAGCTGCAGAGACAAAATTTGCTTTCAGCACTAACTRCACAGCCAGAAAAACTCCTTTTGGCCCTATATATTTTAATAAACACCATCACATGATGCCTTTAACTATTTTTTTGAAGGATTTTAGAAATCCAATGTGCTTTTCACTCCCTATTCCCTACTTTTTATATTTACACTGATTGTGGGGAGCCAAACCCTATGACTTTGTTCAGGCTGTAATCAGAAAGTTCCCTTTCAAGAAAGTATTTTAGCAAAATAAARTCTTACTATGTAGTTTTTGCTCAATTAAACAAAAAGAAAAAAAGCTTTCCTGACCATTGATAATAGCAATGKTCACAAATTTAGTGTCTGGAGCAAGATTTTGCTGCCTCTCTGGGGCTGGTAGCTCAGCATTATTTGGTATGCGTACACTGCAAAGTGGTTACTTGGAGAAGGAAAAATGTGTTATAGTTGGGAGACTTTTATTTTAATAAACCCTGAAAATACCTCTATTTAAGCTGTAAAAAAGTATTTTTACAATTTTAGGTCAAATGCAATCTGACAGCTCTTTTATTATGCTGCATTTCTCACAACTGCCTCAGCTTTTACGACTTCTTTGCTTATCTGTGCCACCACAGTAGTAGTGTTATCTCTGGCAAACAGAAGAGTTTGGAACATTGATTTCAAGACATTTTTGCTGTATCCCCTCCAAAAAACAGAGTATTCCACTGGGCAGGCTTACAGAAGGACTGCCCTGAGGGTGAGAAGAAGGAGCGTGTACCAACCTTGAGCACCGTGACATACGGGGTCCCGTCGGGTCCGTATTTGCTGCCATTGACCTCCACGTGTTTCAGCCACTGGATGTGAGGCTGGGCATCGCTGTAGACCTTGCAGTGAAACTCCACATTGCTCCCCACCACCACGGTCTGGTTGGCAGGGAGCCCTGCCTGCAGGATTGGCCGGTGGGGTGACCTTTCTGAAAAACAGAAAACAGGAGAAATCTCAATTTACCTGTCTTTTTTTTTTCCTCTGAAACGTTCATCTTCTGTCTTTTCAGGGGAAAGGGTACAAACTAGGTTCTGTAACCCCTGAGCACTGCTCTACCCAGTGCTTCTCAAGCCAAACAGGGAAGAACCCCCTGGGAAGGGAAGAGGCATTTCAGCCCTGCCATTCCTCCTCTGGCCCCTCTGCAGACCCACTGGGTAATTCACTGATCACAGATGAGAGCCTGAGTCGTTGGCCCAAAAGAAGTTTGCTGCTAGTTTTAGAAGACATGTGATCCAAAGCTTTGGGGAAGAAACCAAGCTCCTGTCTCTCACATCCACGCAGCTATTTGGCCTCAGAACAGATCAGCTGCTGAGGGGAAGCAGTGAAATCTCACCTAGCACATCCAGCTGGTACGTGTGCCTGATGTTGCCGTAYTTGTTCTCCACCACGCAGGTGTAATTCCCTCGGTCCGACGGCACAACGCTCTCCATCACCAGGCTCCACTGCTGGTGCCGCAGCTAGAGGAAGAAAGCAAGCTGTGGTCAAGCACCATCATCACCAGTGAACAACCAGCGAGCTTCCACACACTTGGCCAGTGTGAATGGACCCCAGAGCACACCTGAACATCACAAGAAACTGTTACAAGGTCATTAAAGTCTTAATGAGAAAATGCAAAAATGATGCACCACAGCGTAACACACTGGGATTTCAATGGAGACCTCTGTATGTTTCCACAATAATCACAGCAGCAAAGCCAGCTGACAACTGAATGTGGCACCTCTCAGTAGAACAACAACTTCAGAAAGCATCACATAAGATAAATCTGATCTATAATTTAAAATGTGCGCTATGGAGGTGATAGTTTATGGCTCCTGTCTGAACAGAAACAGGTTGCTCCAAYTGAGTTAGTCCCCTAAATTCCCTTGAAAAACAGGAGAAAACATGCCCAGCCTTAAATCTGCTCCTTAGGATGCTTGATCAGCCCTTCTGTTTTGGCAGTGAGGTTTATATTGGTTGGTTTTCTGGAYGTGGCTCATGTCCAGGGCTGATGGTGGCTCAGTAGCAGGAGGGAAAGCACAACCCAWGTCTCCACCCTGACCTGCTGCCCTGTGAGCTCAGCTAGAACGTTTGYTTCTAATGATTATAAAGGAAATAACGGATATGGAAAGCAAATCTTGAATTAATATAGAAAGCAACCAACAGTAACAACGATGACTTCAGGGTACATAGCATATGAAAGCTCTCCAAATCTCTGGATATTAATTTGCTGCCTTCTGCTGCCCAAAGCAGAACATTTAACGATATTAAACATTTTGAAGGTGACCCCAAGGACACAGAAGCTGGAGATTTACAATAATGCTGCAYTATAGAATGTCAAGGGCTGATGGAAAAAACAAGGGTGTAATTGCTCCTGGAGATTTCTTGCTGCAGCAGGTGAACTCAAATATGAAGTCATTTAACCTCTTTTGATACACATAAATTGCATCCACATGCTTTCCTTAAAAGGGCCAAGTTCCAATCAAAGCCAGAACTCTGCAAAGAGGTTTAAAACCATAGGACTAGACATCTTAGTTGCAAGATAAGCAAACAAAGCCATTTTAACGATTTGTATGTAGACCTCTGCAGGCCTGAAAACAGCACTTCTGAGTGCCCCACATTGAGACCACTGAATACAGCATTTCCTTTCATTTCAGAGTATGGGTAACAGGAGGGTTGTGGCCAAAATTTTGAACAGATATCTCAGCTGTGGCAGATGTCTGGTCAGCTCTGCCTGCACCTCTGCCCACCCAGGACAGCACMGGTGGAAGAACTCAGCACAGAACCAACATTATTCACTCTGTACAGCACCATCCCCCTTGCTGCATCTCTGAAACCGTGTGGCAATGACAGAGCAAGAGAAGCTGTGAGAACAGAGAGCCTGGACCCCGAGCCCMCAGCTGAACACACCAGACTGTCACGGAAGTTTCAATGCAAATTTGTGGCTGCTCGGTGGCTCATTTCCATACTGGCTTGTCTCATAGTTGTGTCTAAAAGCTTCTTTTGATCCACTTTTCAGCATTGCAAAATGTTTGCAACTGGAACCTCCAGGAGCTACTCCAAGGARACGAGGTTCCAGACACATGGATGACTCCCTAGTCTGACCTATATTCTAAAACCAAGTCCAAATTAGGTGTTTTTACTGAGGATGCACTTTCAAAGACACTTTTATGACACTTTCAAAGAACTTCTCTTCGTCAAGTTTGTGATGGGAACTTTGAACAGAGAAGAACCTGGGGGCACAGACTTATGGGGCAGAACTTGTTTGAAAACTCTGGAAGACTCTCTTAGTTTTGAAAACTTTTGGAAAAAGATAACAAAAAAGGGATGTTTCCAAGTTAGGATAGCCACTGCACTCGATAAAACACTAGAAACATGAAGTGACATAGTGCAGGCATTAATCAAGTGKGTGAGATACTGGAAATCCCTCTGGTTTATTTGGTGTTGTCATTCTTGGCTCCTCGTGAAACAAACATTTGCAGACACACTTGGAACCTCGTGTTTGCCAGACTGGTATGCAAGTCAGTGCAACGGTCTGGGGAAGGGATAATCCCCCATCTCCCCTCCCCCTCAATCTTCCCTTCTAGGGTCATTTAACACACACAGGCTTACGATATTAGAGATTCCAACACGGATTTAACCATTAATGCTCTTTGGGAAATTTCATATGATAAGTCATATGAATTTCTTTTCTTTACCAGTTAAGGATGAGCTGTAACAAAACCAGGTTAGCCTGCCCATCATGTTTTCAACACTCACCCTTCTCCCTTGCAGGCTTTCCACCGTGCAGTCACACGGGTCTAATGCCATGTGCAAGGGGCAGACGTGCAAGAGCAGTCAGCTTTCACTTGCTGACAACAGACTTCTCACAACCAACATTTAAMCTCTTTCACACACTGAAAGCAAATGAGAACATTCCCAGCTCAAGGATTTCTGGGTTAAGACCAGATCTCGGGATGAAGTAAGCCAACCAAACTCTGCCAGATCTGGATCTTGCCCATTCTTTTCAAGCTGCCTAATCCTGTTATGAAGTTAAGTTGTAACAGGGAATTTAAATCTTAAATACATGAGATACCGAGCAGGTTTTTCAATCTCCTTTTCTGGTTCAAATCTCAACTGATAGCTATCAGTATATTTATACTGGATGAGATTTACACTAGACTACTTACACCTAACTGTGGCTGGTGACCAAAAGCAAGCAWATAAAGGAAGGAAAATTACAGAGAAAGATGTCTTTATATCAAGAACAGGACAAAGAACTACACCTAGACAGATAGAGAGCTTAAGCCAATCTTCCTRTAATTGTCCTGACATTGCCTTCAATAGCTCTTTTAAACATCSACTTGTTGCTGGAAGGTGCCCCTAGAGAAACAAAGCACAGTGATGCCAAAGACTCACTACTGTGTTTCAGAAGATGAAACATGTCAATTTAAACTCAGAGATAGATTAAAACTACTGGAAAGTGGGTAGGGGAATTGCTTTCAGCTTTAGGATTTTTTTTTTCTGCAGGCATAATTTAGTGCAGCTGATGTGACACAGTTTAGTAAAAAGCTGCTGGAACGGCGCACGCAAGCCTGGAAACACTTCATGATGATCCTTAGAGCCTGCAATCAGTAAAAGATGCTGGTGCTTTGTCAATGTCATCTGCTGAGGAGCAGTTTACCCATAGGAGCTGCTTCCCCACTTCTTTTCCCTCCGTGGCTTTTCAGAAGATCCAAACCTGAGCGTGTTCTCAGCCTCATCCAGGCTGGAGCAGGGACAGGGCTGAGGAAGGAGCTTTAAAGGCTTCACTGAAGCCATCACAAAAGGCTCTTTCAGGAACAGGTCTGAGCTAACAGGAAAGAAACAGCCCARAACTGTGGGGAGGGAGGACTGTTTTGAATCCTTCTCTGGTTTCTAGAGCATGGCATGCTTTGCATGCCCGGTCCCCTTTCAAAACACTACGGATGTGGCAGGCATCAGCACAAAGCTATTCTGGGTGCTGATGAAGGTGCCTTCCTACAAGTCACCTTCCCTCCTTAGCAGCAGAGCCCGGGGATATGCCAGGGGTGGCAGAGTGCAGGCAAAAATTGCTGCTCAGTAGTCCTTCCTGCTGTGATGATTTTGTTCAATCAGCTGCACCAATTTTATTGTCCCCAAATAAAACCAGAAAAAAAAAAAGAGTCTGACTGTGACCTCAAGGGGGACAAAATACTAACAAAAACAACCACAAAATCTGAGAAAAGCTGATTTTCCTTTTAACATCCTGCCATAATTCATCATATAAAGTAGCACAGAAACTTCTGGCTAATTAAATAATTTGACTGCAGTGGGGTTTTGTGTCCCTGAGCTCCATCTATAGACACGAGCCAGAGCATTTTCCAGAACACCCCATGATAGAGAGGAAGCAGGGAGAAGAAAGCAGCCAAAGAGCAGATGCTATTACTCTGGCTACAAGGGAATCCAACACTTGACCAAGGGTCAGTGATTTATACCACAAGAATGTTAATGACTACCAGCACGATGGTCCAGCTCTTTGGTGAGGTCTTTCCTATACCTTCAAAGGACACTGAATAGGTTTTCTTTGAGAGCTGGGAGTAGCTGTGGTTTGGTCCAACACATCTCAATGCACTGGGCTCACCTCCAGAAATTAGGACAGAAGTTTCTGCTMCTGCTTTTTCACCACTGTTCAAAATGCAACCACAAACCCAGCCCCATTTTTACCCACTCCCTGAATGACCACTATAGACAGACTCAGAGGGAATGACTCTTTGATCCCAAAGGACAGCAGTCCTTTTTAACACTTTGGTGCCAAGCAATTCCTAAGAGTGCAAGAACCACTTTCATTTCTACACAGTCAGGACASTGCTCTTACAACTACTGATGCCAATCACTGTGCAATAAAATTTTCTAGCTGGTAGAAAGAATAAAAACTGAGATCCAAGACCTTACCTTAATGCCCCCAATCCTGTGCTCCCCTTTGAACTCCTTGCCGTTTTTCAGCCAGTAGATGGAAGGGGTTGGRTTTCCACCCGCTGGACATCGGAAGCGAACGGTGTTGGCGGCGGGAACTGCCAGCAGCTTCTTCTCCATCTTATCTGGCCGGGTCCAGAAGGGGACACCTGAAAAGGAAAAAAACAGGCTGAAAAGGTCCCTTCTGCTGCAGAGGATATCAGCTGGTGARCAGATGCATTTGAGGAGTCTCTGGCATGTGCAGATTGACAGTTAAATTGCTACCTTCTGCAGTTAAGATAAATGACACAGAAATGCTTTCCAGCTAAATGACTCTCATAGACATAGACAGGGTGTTTGTATTTCAGTTTTGTGATGAAAGGTTCGTGACCAGGTTCTTGTCTCGGTAATGCCAGTATAAATCTAAAGTGGCTGCTTTTAAATCAACAAGTGGAGCAATCCCAGATCAGGATGAGAATCTGGCCTCAGCGTGTAAAAAGATACAGACCTACCTTTGGGACATTAGTAGCCAAGAAGCATAAACAGCAGAAAGATGTTAGAACTGTGAAAGAATGTTGATGGGCCAGCAAGGGAGCAGAGAAAAAGTATGAGCTGAGTGCACTGGAAAATGTTCCTCCTCAGCGAGTACAAATGTAGTGTAGCCTCCTTAAGGGAAGGAAAGAAAAAAGCGCGCCAGTGCCAAACTGGTTTATCGTGTTTATGTTCTCTAAGTACGAGTGATTCTAGTTTTAAAGATTCATGTTACCTTTGAACAGGGATAAGTTTTAAAACACCAGYGTTAGCATGAGATACTTTTTATAATCTGCCTCAAGTACAGCTACGTTCCTTGGCTGTGTTACAAACATTACATATTAACTCCAAATTAAGGCAGCAGCAGCGGCAAACTCATTATACTGGGAAGAAAGAAGAAGTTTTTTTTTWWAAAARAAGCCTCCCAAGCTTTCATTCCTGCTTAAAGAAAYACTGCAGAGCTGCACATGCTGTGTTTCCCCTGCCACATCCAGCCCCCCAGATGTGTGCTCCACACCAAGGGAGATGGGGACAGGCAGTGCCTGGGCTGTAAAATGGCAAGAAGGAGGGCAAGGAGTGTAAATGGCATCTCCTCCATTTGGGTAGGAAAAACTCACAGATGTGGAGCAGCAGTTGCAGAGGCAGGTTTGCTTCTGGCCAAGACAAATGGAAGCTGCTGGTCCTCAAAGAAGTGCTTTGGGGAACACGCTGGCCACCAAAGCTGCTGGGAAAGCATTGCTGCTGGCCACTCCTACAGTGGTGACAATGCTCACAAACACCACCCAGCATCACAGCCCATCTCAGTGCTGCTCTGAACCCCTGTAAACCCCTTCCCTCKAATGACAARGGTGTACAAAGTTTCCCCTCTCATKGCAYCCTTTGGGGACAGGAGCTGCTCCCTTTCTCCATCACTCCTCGGTGCACTCAGCCCTGACGATTTGGCTCCATGACACCCATCCACTGCAATTCCAGGTAAATCAGAGACTGATCCCACCTTGGTGCAAGTCCCAGCGTCCCCCACACAGGCTCCCTGCTGCTCCCAGCTCCAAGGATATTGCAGGAGAGGTCACAAAACTCAGCCAAGGCAATCCACACTCCCAATGATATTCAGCACCTGCCAATACTCTCCTCATGGCCCCCTCTCCTTGCCAGGCCCCCTCGGAACTGGATGTCAGCAGMTCCATCCAGGAAGAYCCTCATTTTCTAGAGATGGCCTTGSTGGGCATGTCACTCTCATGTCCCATCTGCTTTCCCACCTCTGCAGTGGGATGGCTGGATGTAGGTGCCTCAGTAACCATCCCAGGGAGGGAAATCCAGTACAGAGGGTTTGCATCTGCCCTCAGCCTGCCTTGCACAACAAGCTGTGATTCCTATCGGAGCCAGCCCCACGTATCAGAGGGATCTGTGCTCTCCCATCCCGCTCACGCCTCCTTTTTCAAACAACGAAACTGCTCAAGGCCCTTTTCTTGCCGGGATTGCACCGGATCCAGCAGGAGCGTGGCTGGCACAAACATGGCAAAAGGAGGAATCCCTGCAATTCCCATGGTCCTGCAAAATCCCAGCTACAAACTCTGCTGTGAATGCACGGCACATCCAGGAGGCCTGAAATTCTCCATGGTAATGTGGGCTAAAATGGGACATCATGCTATGATAGTAGATGGCTAKCATAAATGAGACATCTACTATTCCAAATGGTAGAACTGCACAAAAATGGGGAATATACCAAAAAAACATTAGAAGATGGTGTGCAACTGCTAAAGGAAGAGCAGGTCTTGATGGTAAAAGGATGATGGTGCTATAGCATGGAGGAAGGGCAGAAACCAAGGGAGGGCTGGGCAAACCCCCAGGCAGCAGCAGGGGAGGGAATGCAACACCACCATCACGCTTGGGGTGGTGTTGGAAAAGCTGAAAAGGAGGGGGCTCCAAAAACCACAGAAATGTCTGGTCCTTGGTTTCTGAAGCCTGGGCTATTTTCTGGCCAAAGGTTTCCTTTTGGAGAGGCACCCTGATTTCCTGGGAACTTCACAAGAGGGTAACAGGGGAGAGGTATGGGAAAGGACAGGCATGGATGAAAAAAATCCCCTTTTGCCACCACTAAGGAGGGCAGGCAAATAACCTTCTGTTTGTTCTTTAACAACATATCTACAATAAATCTGATTTCACTGTGTTTTGCACTTTTGCACTCATCTGGGCACTGGAGTGTAAGCAGATCGCATGGTGACCCTGCAGGACCAGGTTCCTTCTGCTTTTTGGGGCTCTTCCCTTTCCACACCATCTGCGTGGGCTGCAGGGTAACTTTTCATCACATTCTCTCACTCAAAAGATGAGTTTGAATCTCACAGGACATCCATCAACCCACTGGCTGCAAACGCTGTCACTGAAGCCAGGGGGAATTTTGCTATCAGACATGAGAGAGGAGCAAGATGGAGCCCAGGAAAGCTTCCAGAGGGGGATATTCTCCATGTGGAGCAAAGGCAGGATTCACTCCTGCCTCCTGCAATCARACACAGCTTCTTCCCTGAGTGCTTTCCCTCATTTGGGTGCTCTTCTGTGAGATCCAGGGCTTGATTGCACCCCTGGATTAMTGTGCCAAGACTCAAACAGGGCATTGCTCTCAAGTCAAACTGGAACTGGAAGAAAGCGTCTCCACATTGAAAACAGCGCCTTTGTTCTCACTTGCAGGAGCAGCGAACAAAACATCCCTGCTTTTGGTTTGCTCTGCCCTCCCTTTCATTACCACTTTTTAAGGGGCTGAAAATGTTGCTAACTCTTCTTTTCAAGCAAAGCTTGCAAAGCTCCAGAGCGTTTTGGGAGCAGGGGGAAAAAGAGGAAGGATGAAAGACAGGAAAAGTTTCTAGACTCGCTCTCTCTAAATTAATTGCCAGCAATGGTTTTGCATGTGCAGGTGTGAAAAAAAAGAAAAGGGACCCGCAAACATTATCACCGGCCCTTTCCCATCATCAAACACTAAGCCTGACGGTCCGTTTTGTTCGTCAAAGACACCGGCCACCCATCCAACTGGAATGACCAATTAAAAACAAACCCAGAGCAATACTTGGAATAATTAATACAGCCAAGCGCTCATTTAGCAATTAGGAGCTGCCACCAAATTCTGTGGCAGGCAGAATCAACCCTAATTGTGTAATTTCCCCAGCTGACGCCTCCGAGGACACAGCCAGATTTAATTGGAGATTATGGGGGCTCTTTGAAGGTGCTGGGGCTGCGCAGCGGGGGCCCCAAACAAACAGATACGAGAGGGGTAGGGAGCACTGGGGCAGAAGCRCAGTGTGTGAAAAGGGAGTTTTGTTTTTGTTTCGGGGCCAGGAAAAACAGCTGTAGAGAACAGAGGTATTGGAAAGCCTCTTTCTGCAAAGGCAGATCGTGGCTTGTGACAAGGTTKCACCAAATGGGCTGATTTGAAGCTGCTGAAGTTGCTCCTTATTCTTTTCTGCTGCCCATCCCTAAGGGATGCCCCATTTCCAAAGTGCCCTTCAGAGAGGAAGCTTAAAGGARAGTGAGCAGAGCAGCACTTCACATGGAATTCAGTATTTCCAAACCTTAAAATCAACAGGRTTGGATTAAAACTCAGGATGCTGTTGGAACCAGCTTTCCAAGCTCTCCACTATATAAGGATGAGAAACTCTCTTGAGCAACACAATTTAGCCAGGAAAGTAACTTTTCACTGCAAGGGGCCAGGACACAAGGGTTTTACTCAGTGATGTGCAGTGTGGCAACAGTCAGTGAGCCAGTCCAGGATGGATACACTCCCCTAAATAYGAAACAATATCAGTTATAGTGACTACATCCCTTTAAGSTCCCTTCCAACTCTATCTATCCTRTGGTTCTATGATATTTTTCTTTTGTGTTAAAACGTGTTTATGACCTTTCCTCCTCTAACTACTGACCACAGCAATGCCTGATGCCCAAGCAGGGGCTCACACACCCCATCAGCAAGGCTCATTTTTGCCACAGGAGATAGAGGAGCTGGGTCTTTGGGCTGTCCACAGAAGGTGGCACTGGCTGCACCAGGTCTGCCTGCCTGGGATGGTCCTTCAGCCCCTGCTCCTGCTGGGATGTCCTGATGTGGTGGTACCAGAGGTGACAACACACCTCCCCAGGCTCAGGAGACCTCTCAGGGTTAWGTGGAGGATCTGACATCAAAGAAASCAACATARWGCCCACCCATGCCAYGAAATGCTGTGAGGTTTCATTGCACTCACACATTAAGCTAATCAGCCATTTTTAAAGCAGAAGAGAATCCAACATTTTATAACAAGACCTTTAAGCAMAGCCAGCCATTACCTTCAGGTCTAAAAACAGACACAGCCTCAAAGTCAAGAAGACCCAGAGAACAGGCTATAAATACATGTGGAGAAACGTGTSTTTTCCTTTTCAGTGATGAAAAACSTCTTTCTGTACCATAAGCMAGCCGATGTTTTATGCTACATGTTGCTAAGAGATCGAGTTCTCTATAAACCACATAAAAAATGTACAGAATGATTACTTGTGCTCATCAGAAGCTGCTCTGCAGCAGGAAAAAATCCTGCCCAAACCAGACTGACCCTGTGTCTGTAGTGTTCTTCAGCAGGCACCAGGAGCCCTGAGCACCTCTGCAAAGGTGCCTGTCACCTGGCAGGAGCTGGCCCCTAATTAGAAGCCATCAGAAAACCACTAATTGCTGCTGATGGGTCTCCTGGCACTGTAACTCACCATTACTGTCCACACACTGCACACAGAGYGGTATGAATTTAATACAGCAGGAGACCTGTTTGAAAGAGTCCTGCATGTCCAATGCTATGGGCAGGAGAGATTTTCCAGCCGTGCTGAACTCCTGCCAATGTACATAACCGATTAGGAGTTCAAATGCAAGACGTTTATTTATTAAAAACACATACACACGGGCAGCTCACTTTGCAGAAGTACAAAGAGCAGAATAAAACACAACCCRAAGGCTTCTGAAGCCTGTAATGATCCTGATTAATGCTATTGCACTTAAAGAAAGCAGCACTGGGATTGAAAGAGATTCACTGTAAAAGCACCAAGAAGCTCTGTGCTGGGACTCTCTTTCTCACAGGAGTGAAAGAAAAAGCCAGCAAAGCCAAAGGGCTTTCTCCTGCTTATGGCATCAGTAAATTTGGCCCATGGCTAGTGYAAGTTTTATACCCTGACTTCTGTCAAGATGCTGGTAAGGACCAGAACCAGAATAGTTAAAATTAAAGCAGTCAGGGTTTGAAATGGTATGAAACTGATGGTAACATCAGCATAGTTAAAAAATAATAATAAAAAAATATATATGATAAGTGGGTTTGTCTGAATTTACATGCAAAGAGAATTTATAGCTACTCATCACTTCAGATTCTCAGCATCACATCTTCAAAATACAGTACTGCTGCTGTAGGATTCCACAGCAGCAGTGCCACTCTGGCAGCTGTTTCTGAATTTTTAGATGAATTTCATTACAGTTCCATTCTAAGGTCACTGATTTCAATAGAAAGAAAGAGCTGCTGTGCGACCACGTGAACACCCAGATGAGCTGCACTGCCTGGGAGCCACAGCTTCCTGAAAGAAAAGGCCTCTGTATCCCAGAAAAATGAATTACCTGTATCTTCTGACTCRTCATCRTCATCTTCATCATCACCTGACGAAGGGGAATCTGGAAAGAGACAGAGAAAGAAGTGAAGCAGAAGGAGGATGGGATGTGGGGACACCACGCTGGACGAGGCTGTTGGTATCATGGGCTCCAGCAAGGGGACACATCCAAGTGATGGTGATGGGTCACCCTTCCCTGCAGCTCCACCAGCCCATCCCTCTGATGCTGCTGGGCCTGGCACAACTGGGCAGGAGCTTTCTGAACTGGGAAGAGCTGTTGTGAGTTTGCTGGTGCTCTGAAAATGGGGTCCAATGTCAAATACTTCTCCCTGTGTGAATGCTCTTTTCCTCATAAATACAAAAGAAATTCCAAACCAGAAAGTTTCCTTTTGCAGAACAAGCTTTCTGGCTATTTATTTTCCCCCTCTAGCATTCACTGAGAAAACTTTTTATTTTACAGTGCCTCAAAACTACAGCTCAGCATTTCTAATTCCCTTTCCCTGCATTTTYCTTTTAACTCAATATGCCCCTGCCACGTCTCCCTTCATTAACCCCTTTTTTAACCTGTAAGACCAAAAYTTTTGAACATCTTGCACATTTTGATGGCTACCTCATGAACCAGCTCCCTTTAGTTATACTCCTCCCACAAAGGCATCTCAGGCTGTAACTCAATACAGGTAAACAGGTGRGAATTTTCCATCTGTATCTCTCCAAAACATCCTGAACTGTTTCTTTTAATAAGGTCTAACATTTCACCTTCTCCAAGCTGTCCACAAGGCAGGCTCAGTTCCTCTTCCCCCCAACAAGTGACTACTGTAAATRTAAATCCCATTATCAAATAGCAGCTTAGTGTTTGATTTAGTTTACACRGTTTACTTTAGTACAGTTCAGCGTYTGGAAGATTTAGCATCACTGACTTTATGTAATCTCCAGGAATTTCTCTTTTAAATAAAGGCAAAATGCTAYCAACCCAGCAGAGACAGTGGTAAAAGAACTTGGCCTTAAACACTAGAAAATAGGAAACATTATRACTGTTCAACGTGTGGCCAGAAATGTAAAGCACTGCTTTAGATCAAGCCAGGCAGAACATCCTTATTTCAAGATGCACTTGGATGTTCTACCATTCTCTGACCAGCACAGTGGAGGTAAAAATGGATAAAAGGAGGGAAAAAGAAGGAAAGGTARCAACAAATACAACTTCTCTGCTGAATCTGGAGGGGCTTCCAGACATATTCACCATYCACAGAAGCAACTACCACAGGAGCCATCTCCCTGCCTCAGACTGCAGGGGCTCATCGTGCTTTGCACCTTCGCTTTGGCAAAGCCTCAAGGACGACTTTAGGCACGTATCTAACAGCAAATCCACAGTTGARGTCCTGCTGGCAGCAGAACTAGGGAAATGCCATGGGGCTTGCTGAAAGAGAAGTCAATGTTTAGGTGTTTTGGCTGATCCAGCAGGTTTGCTCAAGTCCTGGCGAAGGCAGAAACCGAGCCAAATCCCCACCAGCACCGACAGAGAAACCAGCACATCRTCAGCTCTGCACTCTCAGATTTGGTTACCCATACATTAACACGTGACTATTAACACTTCTGCCTTCCAATGAATCCATCATGACCAGAGAAACTAATTCAAAAATGTTTTCACAATGTTGAGGGAAGTCTTGACCTTGCTTGTTTTTAAGATGAGAAGTGMAGCTTAGATTTTAAGACTAAATATCCCATGTTTGCAGCTACTCTCCATACAGGTTACACCTTTTTCAAAAGGTGACTAAAAATTATTAGCTATTTGTTTATAATTTACTAAAAAAGTAATCCTTTGCAGAAGCTGATGAGTATTGGCACCAGCAAGAACTGCTCAAAAGGGCTTTAATTATGAATGGAAAGGGGCTTAATTTGTTCAGTCATCTGTTCTGTAATGCTCAGCCTTGGATGTTTTGAAAGCTCTGTTTGCTGGTACCAGCCTGCAGCCCATGCCCATCACGGGGGTGCTGCTCAGCCACCAAATCCAAAGGCTGCTCTGTGCATGAAATGGTTGCAGAAATGGAGCTTCTGCCAGCAGGGTTGGATATCAGTTTGGGCATGCAGCCTCTACTTGTGATCCTTTCCAAGTGCTCAGGTTTTAAGGGGACAGTATGTTTCTTTTTGTAAACCAGCAAAACACTCAAGCCCTTGTCTGTCAAGGGAGGCATTTTAAAGAGATCAAGCCCTGCTATTTATCTGCCTGGTTCTCAGCCCTTGACTGCCAGCTCCAGCATCTCCTTGCTCTGYTTCCAGCATCAAACATCTCCCTGTGCACAGTGAGAGTCGCTGCAGAACACTCAGTTTGTTGCAGACTCAAATCTCAAAGCTCTGTGTAGGGAAAGCCTGATATGCCCCCAGGACCTGGAAGCATCTCYCAAAATGGGAACTTAGGTGTGGATCAGCTATTCCAAACACACCCAGCCTGGTTTTGCTCGTTAAAGAACACAGATCAGAGCCATTCCAGTTTGATAGCACAGCTTTAAACCAGTTTAACACAGAGAACAACTCCAGCCCCAAACATCAGATATCCACATAAACACCAGACACCTGAGCTAACTGCTGGCACTATCTTTAAGAATTGGGGACCCAAAGCACAAATCCCCGATCACAATCTCTACAGTGCCACACTGAGCAATCAATACTAATTATGAAGAAATATCTGAGTGTATGAGAGGCACTACTATTGCCACACAAAGCAGGGCTTCAAAGTTTAAAACGAGTGCTGCTGACAGCTAAAAAGGAGGCTCCCACATTACCAGCACTTTGGTGGTAATGACAGTGGGCTAATAGAATCAAAGACTCATAATGTTGTCAGAAAGCAGGTTCAGGTTACTCGCTAGTTCTTAAGCTGTTATTAGCTATTATTAGTGAAGAGGAAAAATACAGGGGCTTAAACTTTTTAAAAGCAGAGGATTATCAGTCCTTCCACTATTAAAAACAATTTCTCACTTTACGAACTTTTGGGGCTGGCAGCTGTTTCATTTGAGCGTGTAACCAGCTGCTCTCTCCTGCCTCCCTGCTGCCCCTTGAACTCAAAAGCATTTTCATGTCACTTAGGGAAAAAAGMGAGTAACATTTCTAACAACCTGCAGTTCGTTGGATAGTTCCAATAATCGTACCTAGTTAAAGAAAGCCTTTCAAGGGCCAAATACTTCTTTAACCATTTAATTGATATGACCTTGAAGCATTCACAGCAATCTCCAGWAACGTTCAATAAAAAGCAGATGTTGCCAAAGGCTTGCTGAAACGAGCTTTTATTCTCAACGATGGTTTTCCCTCACACAAAATCCTATTGCTGGTAAAAGAAGACTCTTTATGAAGTGGATGTGATTCACAGTCACAAACATCTCTGTGTTTGGTTTKCAGACAGAGACTCTTACTTTTTGAGGGAACTCAACTTTTGGAGGCAGGACCTGCTATTCAAGGATTCTTGAAAAAGCTCCAACAGCACAAGGGCAAAGGAAAGTTTTCAATACCTGAGAMCCACAAGGGGCTAATTCTCCTGAAAATTCAGGCTTTTAATCTGTGTGATCAGGAGGTTTTCTGTCTGCTCACAGTGATGAGTATCCATCTACCAATGCATCAGTCTGAAATTGTGAAGGTGACCTTCGTATTGGTGGTTAGCTATCTGGAAACAACAGATTTTTCTGGCACTCTGTGTTTAGTGATCCAGGCTTGGACAGCTTGTAGCTGTTCTGTTCTACCATCCTCTTGATGAAAAATACGGCCAAGCAAATGACAGCATGTGCTTGGATAACACAGCACTCATTTGCAATGTATGAACCCCAATAAGTAACTTYGATAAAGCACATATTTGGGATACATAGAGTTTACAGATAGGCTACCTCTAAAACACACTAGAAATTTGTGATAAATGTGATGGAGAAATTTTTCAGAGAACACACATCTCTATGACAGAGAAGCAGTTTTCCAGAACTTAAAGATTTTACATGCCATTTTGCCACTGATTCTTCACACAAAATGGCAAACATGATTTAACCTCCCTGAGCCACAGTTCAGTCACTCACAGTGTGAGTTCCTCACAGACTTCAAAGGCACACATAGCCCTGCATCTGAGTGTTACAGGGGATTCGGGGTTTAATCAGACTAGCACCCTTTCCAAGTATCTCTCAGTTTTAGCATCAAACTTCAACATTTGATATAAACACGTGGACGTTCTTCCATTGGATTGTTTGGTCTAATCACTGTCAGGAGGTACCAAGGAGGTATAGACCTTCCCAGGATGGACAAACATCACAAATCACCCTTTGTGCTGACATGTGAAAGGGCACAAGTCAAAAATAAAAAAATAAAAAAAAAATAAATCTCTGAAACAGCTGTATTTCTGCACGTACCTGTGACTCTGACTGTAAAGTTTCCCAGGACCTCGTTGGAATGCCTTGGCTTGCAACTGTACAGCCCCGAGTCATCATATGACACATTGATTATCTTCAACAGTTTTTGTCCAATATGAGTTCTGTTGGTAGGTGCAATTCCAATACCATCTTTAAACCAGAAAACAGACACRGAAGAGCCTTGGGTGTTACAGGAAAGTTCAATGGTATCTCCATTTCCAAACACCAACTCTTCCAGAAAGGCGGTCTCGCTCCTCAAGTATTCTGCAAAGGGAGAAAGAAATGGAGAYTAATAAATAAGAGCAGGTGTCAGAGACAGAAAAGGTGTTTAAAATAGAAACATATCTCATATTTACTCTACTGATGCTTTCAAATGTCCGGAATTTCCCCGTCTGTGCAAAGACCATCAGGTCTCTGGCTGATCTACAAGGATGGCTTTGACCCTGCCACCAAATCATGGCCACCCCACCRTGTACATCACAAAAAACAGCACAGATCTTTAGAAGGGACATTGCAAACCCAGTGCTGTGGGTGAGGGGTGATCTGGCAGAAATAACTGWGTGCTGACAAGCTCACAGCTCAGTCTCTGGACCTCCACTCGTTTATGCCTGTGAGTCTGTCCACAAACCCTACGAGACCCAGCAAGGACAGGATAAAAGGAGCAGGACTGGGGATAAACCAAATTTACCAAGGGACTCTAGATGAGCCAAAGGCAGTGCCTATGGACTGAAGAAAACAGGTRGAAGGCTGGAGAGAAGATGCAGGCTGGAATAGCTAAAATAAATGAAAACACCACTAGCTCCCTGCTGAAGTTATTCTCTGTGCACTAAAAGTGCACAACCAAAGACATATTCATAGATTATGACTTCACTGTGAAACCARTGCAAGTACAGCAGCTCCAAATACCTGAGGATGTAGCACTGGCTCCAGGCTGCTCTCTTCCCTGGAGGTGAAAGAGCTGGAGCAGGCTCTAAGAGAAAAACTTACTGCTTTTCTCTTCTTGTCACGCATGTTTTTATTCTTGTATAAATAGAAAGATTTAAAACATAAAAATGTTGCAGTCAATAGCCTTGCAGAGTAAAAAGAAAGGATTCTGGGAGGCTGTAAAGGTGGTATTTCATGGGAGGTATTGTCTCACAGGAGGCAAAACCCAGACTCTTTGGGGTTACAAAGAACCTTTCCTCTCATACCCTGGCAGAAATTCCAACTCAAATATTTTATGGTTTGGCCAGAAYGTTGTGGTGTTCATGCAGTCAAAGGTTTAGGGTGTTGGGTTTTTCCCCGTTTCAGTAAGAATTTTCCCTGAAAGCATATACTTTCAGTAAATCAGAAAAGAAGGCTGAGCTCCATCCAGCATCTCCTTGCTATCAGACCAGCACTCATTGCAACATTTGAGGGTGCACCCACGGTCTCTTCCCAGGATATATTTTTTTGGAAAATACAGTTGAGAAATATTCTGGTTTAACTATTCAAGTCTTTTTCTTCTTCTATACCATGAGGATTTTTTATCACTGGTACCGCCTTTTGCTTCAAATTAAAAAGCATTGAGTACAGCTTTGCACTTGCAAGACTGATCTAACTTTATTGACTCTNGCACTTGCAAGACTGATCTAACTTTATTGACTCTGATGGAACCTCTTGCTAATTTAATCTTCTGGAAAAGAAACCCCACACAACTGTACAGCCCCTCCCTCCACACAAAACATGGTTCTACCAAAGCTGTTTGCYAAATGATCAAGACTTGTATATTTTGGCTTTTATATTATAAACCTACTGAACAGGAACAAGCCCAGACTAAGCACAGGCCAAACTGTACTGGTTAGTCATTTAAAAGGAAATAACTCTTTTTTCAAAACCATAATGAACCTGGATTAATGACAAAGCAACAAAGAATTTTCATAAAATGTATACAGGGAACGCTGGAATGAAGAGGAAAGTAGAACTAGCAGATGGACTGGGGTCTCAAGCTTCTTCTGTGGAATGAAGCAGCATCTCTTGTTTCTGACAACTTTATTTTAGCACCTCTACCCTTAGTCTCTCCAGTCAGTCTCCAGCAGACATTATGATGCAAAGTTTGGTTCTAGTGATTTTATTCCTACTGACTGGGAATAATATCTGGAAAGATGTAGTGGTGAATTAAAAGGACAATGCTACCAATGGTCGTAATTTCACTTCTATAAACTGTTTCTCAGATTTTTATTTATACGTTTATGGCTTAAAAAGTAAACAGGAACCAAACTGGAGACCTTCACAAAGTATTTAAATGGGCACCCAACTGCTTTTAAGTGCTTTGCCCAGCTGTGACCTCGGAGAACCAATTTTTACTCTCATTCCTTRTATAGCTTTCAAGTACAAAGATAAATCTGAAAACAGAGACAGTCTCACTCACTTCTCTGCTTAAAACAGCAGGGGTTTAAAGCAGGGAACCAAAACTCACATCTCTCCCAGKGTGGCCAGAATCCAGCCTCTCCTTCCTGCCTTCCAGCTGCAAATGCCTGGTGTTTCCAGCACCTTTTCAACCAGAGACACCAAGACATGACGGAGACATTAAGCTGTCCCCTCTGCGGCCATAAAGAAATGGGAGGGGACACAGCCAGGACAGCTGACCCCAAATGACCCCAGGATATTCCAGGCCATATGACATCATGCTCAGTGCATAAAGCTGGGAGAAGGAGGAAGGGGGGATCTTTGGTCTGCCCGGGTCACCGCTACGTGTGACAGAGCCCGGCTGTCCTGGGGATGGCTGAACACCTGCCCTTGGAAGGGGAGAATGAATTCTTCATTCTTTTTTGCTCATGTGTGCAGTTTTTGCTGCTCTTAAGAAACTTTATTTCAAGCCACAAGTTCCCTCACTTTTACTCTTCCCATTCTCTCCTCCATCCCCTTGAGGTGAGCTGCAGTGTGGAGCTGAGCTGCAGGCTGTGTTAAACCACACACTCAGGTATAAATTACCAGGGAGCTGACTCTTGCAGGGGTTACAGGAGCCCACTCTGCCACTTGCCAGCAGAGCAGGGATTAACACATTTCCAGYTTTAACGGGTTTTTCAAGAAAAAGAAGCAATCTGGGTTGTGGGCTCCCAAGGTATGACTAAAATTCAACTAATTACTAGTTTAGCCAAAGCAGTAATGACTTGAGAATCACCAAGAGACAATCCTGATGGAGATCAGCWCTTGCAGCATCATCACTGCTCACAGCAAACACACTACAGACAATGAGGCCATTTTTAAGCTGYTCAGAGGAGCAAAAAGGCAGCAATTGGCTGGGAAACACCTTCCACAATGAGGAGCAGTCGGCCCAGCAACGCTGAAACGTTTTTGTGTGTATTCACTTATAAGGATAAGATACTTCATCTCCTTGGCTGCTTGGCTCATCCCAGCGATAATTCACTTTCTGTGTGGTTCACAGCTCCAAGTGCTTAAGTGTGTCAGTATTTCCATCAGCTGTCTGCTCCTCTTAGACATCAATAGTCCTTTCTGGCTGAGCCTGGAAATGTTTTATTTTGGTTTTAACGCATGCAGTTATTTGTTATTCAGGCACGAAAGGAAGAGGTGGAGGGGGGGGTGGGCTATTCCTGGTCTGCTTGTGGCCCCCAAAAAATCCAAGCCAACCTAGAGTCTGCCTGGTGCCCTCCTGGGTGTCAGGGACTATTTCCAGATGCTCCTGGGCAGCAGAGGCCCACAGTGAGGGGTGAGAGAACCCCATGTCATCTCACAGGATGCTGGGCTCTGTCTCTAGAAAATTTAKTTCTCTTCACCTGTGATTTTTTTCCCCTGGAACAACTTGCCACCATCCTACTTTTTCAAACATCAGGAGTCTCCTGAGGAGCTGCTCTGGTGGGGTGCATGCATCCCCAATCCTCATCATTCCTCCAGTAAGCATCTTGCAGCAGGGAACAGGCACCACACGACCCAAACCACACTGGAACTCAGTATTATCAGCAAGAGATTCCTCACCCGACCCTGAACACCCTGGCAATCCCAGAGAGGTTTTCCAGGATTGCTTCACAGCCCAGTGCTGGAAAGGACCAGGCTCATTTCTAAGCAGATCATATCTCCCCCTTTCCAAGCTGGACAAACTGTTTTTGGCATGTTAACAAGCACAGAGACAGCAGCGCTCCACRCATTCCTCTCCTCAGGTTAATCTGAAATTGTTTCTTGTTCTACGTATTTTACTGCACCAAATCCACCGTGACAGGAWACATTATAGGATCACAGAGCAACAGCCATGCCAGAGCTTTCTCCTGTTGAGTTTGTTATCCCATTCCCAGGGGGATCACAGTCCCAGCTGGTGAATAAGTGCTGGAGGCGTCTGGAAATCTCCAGCATTGGTGKGATGAACACAGCCACGATGGCAAAGAGAATGTACACTATCTCAGCTCAGACCAGCACTGTGAAATGTCTATTTAGCCCAGGTTTATTCTAAATAAGTGTTCTACCTGTATTAGCAGCAGCTCACAGCACCCAGTGAATGACATTCAGGGGTTTTTCACAATACCTGTGTGGCCATTCCTGGGATGGAGTCACTTCCCCACCTCACATTGGGACTTCTGCACTAGGAAGAGCAAGCTTCCCAGAAGGGAAATAAAACACTTCTCTTGCCAAAAAATTGTTAATTTAGAACCCATCTAAATCTAAAATGTAGCCAGGGAAAGTGATAAGTGGCCCCAGTGTCACCTCCCCATGAGAACCACGCCATGCACAGAACTGTGCCACATCCCCATTCCCTCTGCCTCCTCCCAGAAAGGCAGATGAGCCCCGAGGGAATACTGAAAACCACCAAACCCTGCAGCCCCACTGAGTGAGGGGCATGATAAGATCTTGGGATCACCCATTTACCCAGGAACCTGCCTTCCCAGGGCAGATAAGGCTGGGGGAGGGTGCAGTCTGTGCATACCCTCACTGTTCTGCAGGAAGCTGATGGGGTACATAAATATATATATGTCTTGGCAGTGCTTTATGCAAGGCACAGCYTCCCCTCCTTTCTGCACAGCCATGAAGGTGCCAGAGGTGGAACATCCCTGTGCAACTATGGCCCTGCCACCCCAAAAGCACCTCACCAGCAAAATGTAATCTATTAAGCGCATGCACAATATTATATAAAGTATTTTGTGTMTATTATACACTTTCCATTCTATTTTATTTACAAAATAAAAAAGTATAATATATTTTGTCTTGTCTCTTCCCCCCTTCTTCTCCCCTTCTGAGGTCAAGACCCCTCTTGCACCACACTGCCCAGCATCAGCCATCCTGGGAAGAAGGGGCTTRCTCTGGCAATCCCAGCAGCACAGGATGCTTTGCTGAGGCACTATCACCTCCCAAAGCAGTGTTTTGCTGGGTTATCTCCCCTGCTCAGTGGGGCTCACACCCAGAAATAAAATACTGCAAAAATAAAATACCTGCATCTGCAGAAGTCCAAACTGTGATATAAAAATATGTCTTTAGAAAAACATGTCTGAAAATGATTTGGCTCCAATATTGCACAGAATCATAGAACCACAGAATGGTTTGTGCTGGAAGGGAACTTAAATAATACCTCATTCCAACCCCCCTGCCATGGGTAAGGACACCTCCCCCTAAACCAGGTCACTCAAAGATACCACTTTATCTTTCCTATATTGCACGTTTTTGCTTGGGACGAGGCAATTCTTCTGGAAAAGCTTAAAACAGCTTTCGTAATAACAACAACAACAACAATAATAATGCTGCAAAGTAGACTCTTTAYACTGTATTTCCACTGCAGTGGCCTATGCAATTGTTACCATACAACTTTTCTTCCAAAGACATTAACAAGTAACTGGACTGTGTTATTGCCCTGTGGGGGTTTTTCTTAGATCTGTTTTAGAGAAAAGCAAACTTTTTTTSCTAGAGAATTAGCAGAACAATAACCAGGTTTAGTTCTGTCATATGCAGCTTTCTTTATAAACAAGAGATTATGGAAAGCAATAAAAGAAATCTCTACTGTTTAGCTTGGCTATCCCCTACAGGACTCTGGAAGAGCTTCCAGAATGGAAAAAGCAGATGTTGCAAATCTGCCTTATCTGAGGAGCAACTGTTGACTCTGTTGTGCAAATCCTAATTTACATCTGCATGAAAGGTTTCAGAGATTAAATGGCATTCAAGAAGGAATATTAGCTTTTCTCCCTCCCTCCAGCCCTCCTTTGAATGGATTTACTACTGGCAATTAGCTTTCTGTTCCATCGGCCAAGTAGAAAACAGGATTCATCAGGACTCTACAGTATCCTCCTTTTAATGGACTGTTTTCTTAGATCACCCAATTCAGGCACCAAGAGTTTAAAGAAATAAATCATCACAAAGCTAAAACAGTTACAAAAACACTTTGGCCAGGAGGATTTCCCTCTGACTCTTGGAAGTCCTGAGTGGGACAAACAAATCTGCCAGAAAACCAATCAAAGAACCCTCCTGGCTACAGGGGTAAGAGAATGCAAAAAGATGGGAATGCAAACCCCTGCAAGGGGCACAAAGCTTTGGTTGCTGCTGAGAGCCCAGAGCCCAAGGACAGCCTTCAGCTGGGGCTTGCTGGCTTAAAGGAACAGGCAGAGATGGGGAGTTTTCCATGAAATCTGGCCAGGTTTTGTAAAATCACTTGGTTCCCCACTCAAAACAGAGAGGCAACCACCACTCACACATATCCAGCTAGCACAGAGTTCTGCACTTCATTCTTTTAACAGAAATAAAAGAACTGATTTGAAATGTCTCCAGCAGTGGTCCCCAAAGATGGGGAGCAGCGGATGGGGGCAGCACAGGGATGCTGAGGGCCCCAGGCTATGACAGCTCCTGGCTCCTGCTCAAGGATGCCCAGGCAGATGGCTCCGGCTCTCCCTGGTGCCAGTGTTTGTGCTTTCCTCCAGGAGGGCAGCGATGAGCTGTACCACGCTCACAGTGGGGTTGACATCAGTCCCAGCCGGGCCCCGTGAGCCCATCCCTGCAGCTGGTTGCCCACAGTCTCACTGTTGCCCACAGTCTCACTGTTGCCCACAGTCTCACTGTTGCCCACAGTCTCACTGACCACCTCTCCCAAGCGCAGTGGCCAAGCGTGGTCAGCCCAGACCTCTCCCTGCGGATGGCAGAGCGATGGGACAGGGCTGGGCTGATCCTGGGGGAGCACAGGAGTCACCCTCTCCTGTTGTCATCCTTTTGGTGTCTGCCTCTTGCTGCCTCCAAAGAACGGTGGCCAACTTGGCCTCAGCTTTTGCTCAGCACAGCAGGGGCATCCCAGCTCGATGCTGACARACAGATCCCACCACAAAGCAGCTGATGTTTTACATTCCTGCTCTACACGCCTCAGGAAGTCCAAAAAACCCTCATGGCTGCWGCAAGCAAGCAACTACCAGGAACACTTTGGAAGCCAAGGTGGCAGCTATGGAAACTGATGTTTCCCAGCATCCCAAWGGGCTGGACAAAGCTTGCCCCAGACTCCACTGGAGCAGAACTCGGTGCTGCTGGACTGTGGAGGGACTGAGCAGATCTGTGCTCTGCAGCATCAGGGCACTACAGCATCCCTCCTCCCTCTGGGCCAGGTTACCTGGAGGGGTTTTGTGGGGGGCACACCCMAAACAATCTGCAAAGTTTACAACAAGGACACAGCTTACACAACTGACTGCCCACAAAGCACAGGGAAAGGAGAGCAGATGTGTTTTTGGGAGTATTTTTAAACTTTGTTGTAACTACTTAAAAGAATAAGCACATGTTGCTGAACAACTCTTCTGAGTTATTTCTTCCTGGTCTGTTTCGCTGTAACTTCATTTCCTTCCTAAAAATCCTTCAAAAAAATCATTACTGCTGGAGTTTCGACCTCCAGGGTGGGCTTTCATCTTCTTGGTCAATTCTATCAAACCTTCACCACCTTTCAAATGCTCTTGCAGATGAATTTTCAASAAGTGTTCACCAGGACCAAAAGCTGAGGTTTACCTCAGAGGAACTTTTTAAGGGATGCAAATGCTCCTGCTCCCTTCCCAATTCCCAAGCCAGCTTTGCCCTGGAAGCTACTTGTGCTGCCTTTCTGGTACTTGTGAYGCTTTCTGAAGTGGGCTTTAAGATCACATGGCATCAGAAAAAATTTGCCATAAAGCCCCARCCTTTCCCCTTCGGTTCACAGCTATGCAGCTCCCAAATCCCAGGTCCCCTGCATTTCCCTTGCACTTTTAATGTGCACTSCTCTAATCTTCATTTAATGCAGGCAGCTGGCTGCAAATACCCCCAAACAATGACTTTAATCCTAAGTATCCTGAAGCCCTCCTTTCCTTCCAGCACCAAGACTGAAGAAAAAAAAATAAAAAAAGAACAGCCTCAAGACAGCAAGATGGAGAAATCCARGCTATCCACTGGGCCAAAGGAGCAGAAAGACACAATGAGCTAAATTTTGCCGGGTTTGCTAATTAAAAACGGAAGCTACCCCACTTTGGAGCCAAGGCAGGGAGGTGGGGGGAGTTCTCATGCTATTCAAAAAATCGGCTTCCAACTGGGACCATATTCACTCCACATTAATTGTCATTCCAACTACGAGTGTCCTAGTTTCAGAATGAAAACTACTCTCCAGTGTAGCTAGTGAAAACTAACACCGGTTTTGAGGCATTAAACAAAATTTATTGATTGCATTTTCCCACCCACTAAAACTTTAATAAGCATTAAACCTCAAACTCCTGGCCCCATTTCCTCCCTCTACCCTCTCTCTCCATAAAAAGGGTCAGGCTCCTCTATATGGAGATTAGGACTTAATGTTTGGTATTTGTTTATGAGCCTATCAATTGCCTTTATTTTGGGGAGGGGGGGAGCACATCTTAAAAAAAAAAACCCTCTTGTACAGGGATTAAGAGAGGGCAAAGGTTTAGGGTAGTTTGGGTGGGTTTTTTTCCAACTGATTGTGGGTTTTAGATATATGACAGATCATGTTCACGTGAATGAAAATGAGAAAATATTCCCCCTTTTGCATGTTTCCCTTGAGTAAAGTAAAATGCTATTTTTCAAAGATCCCTATTTCTMAGTAATAGGACGCAGAACTTCCAAGTCTTTTCAGCTGTGTAAAAGGGAAAAATAATAAAAATTTGGGGGCCTCTCTGTCTGCATACCTAGTAACGAAAACAAAGGTCAAACATTTGAAATGCAAAGGTCAGTGATTAAGCCCAGAAATCCATATCTATGCATCAAAATGAATAGCCAGATTCTRAGAGTGCTTAAGCGATTTAAATGCAGAGCCTGACCTGGCTAAGCATCTTTCAAAACCAAGCTTGTTATTTCAGTCTCAAGCCAGATTTAGGTGCCAGGTACCCCAGTTGGAGAAATTTAACAGTAATCTCCTTTCAGGAAGTCTGATCCACTTTAATGTCGTGAATGACAAACGAAGATTCTGTTATTTAGAAAACACCTCTGACCAAAGATGCAACACTTGGTCCTCTTGCTAAACTGCAGTCTTATCCTTCAGCATTATTAGAAAGAGTTAGGAGAGATGCAAAGAAAAGTAATATCAAAAACTCTTTTATTCCTCCTTTCTAAAGAAGGCTGCTAAAGGGAGTAGACAGCTCTGAGTTCACTGCTCTGTTAAATCAACCCTACAATATTTTTTCAGCTTGTTTGACTTGCTGCTCATGTATACATTTGTGTTTTCACCTTTCTGCGTTCAAATCCCACGCTTAGCGTTTGTTCTGCGCTTCTCACAGGAAACTTTGYCAGCTCTTTATTTGTATTAAGTCTGCAGGGTTATAGAAAACAGGCTTGGAAAACAATCCCTAAATTAGCAGGACTTGCTGGCTTCCATGCATCCACACATACACACAGGGCATCGCATACCATCCAACCTGAATGCAGAGGTTTATCATTTCCAGCAGCAGCACCAGGGCATCAGGTTCACCAGCAGGGACCTTTTAATGGTCTCCTGTAACCGTATCTATTACAGCGGGGTTCGGACTCCACTTTACAAATTAAGAGAGAGTTCAAGGAAGTCATGCGTGTCTCGGTTCCCACCACCTCCAAGCAGTTTTAGTGCCCCCAAATAATCATCTTSTACAACCTGCACTGTGCTAGGAGCCAGAAATGTCAGAAGCAGGTTAGATATCTCTATGCAAAGATATTTTGGCTCTGCTGTAAGGAAATGCAGACCCTCTGCAGAGGGCTATTTATACCTTCCTGCAAGACAGCGTGGTGGGTCCTACCTGCACGAACCAGGGCCCTTCCACAGCCACTTTGGGATACCTTCCCCATCCTTCAGACTCTGTTTTTCCCAGCTTTTCCCTTCCTTTCCCTACCAGAAATACTTACAAATTCTTCTCTCTGCAAGTTGAGCATCTAAGAATTAGATGGATGTTGTTATGACAGCAAGGATGGTCAGTGCAGCAGGAAGAAAACAATCACTTCTGTCTGGCAGGTGGAAGATACAGATGATAAAAACTGAGCCCAGCAGCCATCAAAGAGTGGATTTGTCTGAAAGTCAGGCACCAAAGCCAAGCTCTTGCCATGCTCCCTTGGGTGGGGGGAGGCACCACTTTGTACTGCTGGTGAACACATGAAGTTGGACAACCTCCCTCAGTGTACAACCCACAAATGGGACAAGAGCTGCAAACAGCATTCTGCCCCTTCCCAGGGGTGGGTGGCTAATCCAGGGTCATCTTTTCTTCCTGCCTGCCCTGGGAYACCTATGGCACCCCTCCAGCTGCTCCTTCTCATGCCCCAAACTGCTGGGCTCAAGCACGGGATGAAGTTACTCCTGCAAAGACTGCACCTCTTGTCTGCACTTCATTTGCCATGCACTGGGAAGAGGGACAGAGGGGGACAAAACCTCTACTCCAAACATTCACATGTATTTTGAAAGCACCTGAGGAGGTTTTGGGCCCCTTTCTGAAAGATCTTACACATCCCAGCCACAAGCTGACCTTGCTCAGAGCACATAGGTGACTCCTCTCAAGAAGGGTTTGCATTKTGTGGGGTCACCAGACCCAGGATGAGGCAGTGACCACAGCAGTGGTTACAAACCTGCCCCTTTWTGTCCCTACACTGAGGGGACAGGGCAAAGGAGAACCACTGCTGTCCCCTCTGCCACCTCCCCTTCATTTTGGGGACTTTTGTGATGCAGAAGCCCTTTGCCTTCCCAAATCCCACAATGTTAGCATKCCTACACAGAAAAATGAGGCAAAAATCTCATTCCTTCACTAAACAATTCACAGGTTGGAGCCCCAGTRCAACTCTTGAAAAACTTTACAGGAGTTATTTTCCTTTTTTACTGGGCATTTCTGAGGTAGGAGGGYTCGTGTTTGGGTTCCCTTTGCCTCACAGTTCAAATCATGGCACTACTAATTGAACCACTGGGCAAAAGAGAATTGATTGTGACCCTTTTGTCAAAAGTCTGAGAGTTCCCATTTGCTCCTCCAGCTCTCTGCCCGAACTGGAAAAAGAGCAAGGGAAGGTGCTGCTGTCAAGACACTCCTCTCTGAGATATGCAAGGCTGAAAAAAAGTATCTGTAACCCAGTACTCTGTATTTAAACTCCACAGTTTAAATTTTAGACTCTTTCTGTCTATAGGATGTCCCAGGATAGCAACGGTGTGCTGGAGGGCGGTTTTACCCAGCATCTTCAAGGCTAATGCCAGTAACCCCCAGTAGCYATTTACACCCTTCTTCCCAAGCTGGAGGAACCAGGAGCCTGGAAAGCCTGGAATGTATTTTTTTTGTGCTTGATTACAGATTTCAAGTGCCTGACACCAGGCCCYCACTCATGCTTTGACACTGATGACTTTGGGCTGAGCTGTAACAAACGCTCTGCGCTTGCTCATCACTCACTGCATCCACCAGGGCTTCACTCCAAAGAAGGTGGGTGATGGATTTGTAGCAACTTTGGGCAGGGATGCAGAGAGGACACCATCTGCTGCTTCTTGCTTTCCCCCCACCACACCCCTTCCTTTCTGTAATTAATCAATTCACAAATTAGGAGGCAAAGTTTCCTTGCAGCCTCCCCWTGCGATCACCCCTGCAAGGTCCAAATGCTGCCTGTGGAGCACGGGACAGCACTTGGGCCACTCAGGGGGACCACTGGGCCCCACCCACCACATGCTGGAAGAAAGAAGCTTTCTGAATTCTCTTCGGAAAAAAAAAAAAAATAATGCTTTCACAGAAAGCTGTGAATTCATGCATAACACACTGACTGTAAAAATGAAAAGTATTTTTATTTTTTTTTACCCCAACTGCATTCAGCTCTTTTCTTACACAGTGAATAGTAGGGGGTGGAACAAGGTGATATTTAAGGTCCCATCCAAACCAAACCRTTCCATGATTCTATGGCTCTAAATACCGGCTAATTTATGTACCTCCATTTACCAGATCCTCTCACGTCTGCATGAATCCCCAGCCTATTACCATAACTATTTGAACTGGACATGTTTTCTTAAACATTCTTCTTTCATAAACTGCCAAGTGACAGTTGTTTACTGTCAACAAGCCTGGRTACTCCAAGACAGGGAGAAATATGCCCTTGCAAAAGGCAGACATATCGGCTACCAAAGGAAGATTAAAATCTGGTGTTTTTCTCCCTCCTCAAAAAYGCTTTATTCGTAGATACTCATGATACTGAACAGGAGAGATGGTACTGTGCCTAATTCCAATCATTCTTTTAATTAAAGACAGGCTCATGGAGGATTTCTCTTCACTTGAACATGCTAATTGTCAGGGCACACTCAGAACTCCTTAACCTTCTCACTGCAATTGGTTTTTCCTCTTCACTTTTTTTTAGCTGCAATACCCCCACCTCCCAAGGCACATCTTGGTGCTAATCTTACACAGATCCTGCTACTGGCTAGAAACAAAATGCTTTCCTGGGGGAATCTACTGTGAGAAGTTAAAAAAAAAAAAATAACAAAAATGAAATCACCAGTTCGTTCAGGCCCTACAGTCTCCAAAAAGCCGCTGAAGTATTTTGCTGGGAGGGAATTGCTTGTACTTGAGTCGTGCACATGAAAGCGGGGTTCTTTAAAAATAATAATAATAAAAAAAGAACAAAAAAAGAATAAATCCTGTGGGGAAACTTCTTCCTGTTCCCTGCCTGCCCAGGAAATGAGGGAAGCTCCTCCACGGCTCCTGTCCGGGTCCCGGGGCTCGGACCCGCGGGGGATCATGAACACTTTCCCTGCGCCTTGTGCTGCTCGCAGCTCACGACACCGATACCATGGCAGCGAGGAGGGGACGTGAGGGGACGTGAGGGGACATGAGGGGACATGAGGGGACAGTGGCCAGCTCCACGCAGAACTCACAACCCGGGGGAGCCGGGGTGGCCATCACCGCACACCACACTCGCCTTTGGGCTCCCAGCAAAGCTGGAGCTACAGAAAGCGCGATGGGGAGGGCAGGGCTGTGCCACAGCCGGTCAGGGAGGAACGGGAGGTCACCGAAAGCCGGCTCCAGGGATCCCCACCCCCTAAATRGGAGCCTTTTTACTCGCCAGAGTTTCCTCTGCTTGTTAAAATGTTTGGGTCATTAGAAAACTTCTCAAACAATCCCTGCTTATGCTAAATAGCTGCTCCCACCACGATCTGTGAAGGGCTTCAGCCTGCTCTCTTGGAAATCAATGGGCTTTTTTTTGCCTAGGATTCAATAGGCGCAAGATCAGGACCTCATTATTATTTTTACAGGACTGCAAGCAGCGGAGAATGGCAAAACCCCTAAAGAAAGCAATGACCCTCCGGACCGGGAGCCAAATTTSCTATGAAGGATCTTTACAAGCTCTGTCAAGCATCAAAATAAAATTAAAAATCCAACTCTTGGGAGCTTTTCAGTWTTCTGACAGGGAAAGCACAAGGTTGAGAAAGGCTGGCCGCATCATTTGGATCCAGGGACATCTCCCGGAGCTCCTTTTTCCTCYGAAGAAAAGCCTTCACAGACGAGTATTTTACCTTCCCCAGGGGGGAATAGCAGGAGGGGATGAGCTGTCAGCACAGGGTGATGCCATTACCCGGGGAACAGAAACACCTCCATGGCTCCAATGCTCTCCTCTGCCACAAACCCCCGGTAAATCCTCACTGCAGAGCCACCACCAGCAGCACAGGGGACAAGTGGCTCCTGGAACACGGTCCTGCTACAAGGACCATGCCTGAACCCGTTTTCACCGAGCCAGGGGCCACCTGCCTCTTGTGAGAGGAGCCTCAGAGATGCTCAGCCCCCTCCTTGGAGCTCTCTGACAGTCAGGTSCTCCCCTCCTTTCCTGTTCCTTTACATCCCTCCTCCCTCCTGGCATCGGTGAGAAYCCACCCACGCTCCACATCACCACCACAAGGCTCGGCATCCAAGCAATACCCAGCTCTTCTGCTGACTCCCCTACACCCAACTCACCCCAGGTCAACTCCAAAATGCTTAAAATCCATTACATCTGGATACCAGTGCAATCCTTATAACTCAGCAATCACTGCTCTCCAAAGCTTTACTGATTTAACTACATCACCTGAAATAATTTTGTGAGATTCCTTGGTAGTTTGGTGCAATCAAGGTACTACTACAAAACATTTTCCAGGGCTAAAGTTTTAAATGAAGATAAAGTGACAAACACTTTCATCAGTTATGAAACAGCAGCAGCTGGGAAGCCACCTCWGGAGGTTTCTGGCTGGTGGAGCACCATCATTGCCTGGTAATGTTTTCCTTTAAAAGCCTCATACTCAAGGAACATCTTGGCTCCTTGGGTGAAAAGGAAATGAGGGGGGAAAAGTATCAGCGTGACACTTGCAGGCTGAGCAGCATCTCAGAGCGCAGCCCCTGGCTGTCCTGCCACAAACACCCAGGGTGGGGTCCTGGGGCTGTGACATCCCCAGGGAAGAGCTTTTGGCACACGGGGCAGCCTGAGGAGCTGTGCCTGCTCCCAGAGCCATCCTGGGCTGCGTCCTTTCCTCACCCGAAAACTTGGAACCCTTCTCACTTGAGTCATTAATTCCTTTAACCCCTCGCAACCTGCAGAAATGGCACCGCCCCAGAATCTCACAGATGCTAAACGTGTAAGCACACGGCAATTGTTTTGCATACAGCTCTGCGTGATAAAGAGATCTACTTCCAAGTTTTAATATAACCTTTTTATTTAACCAACTCATTATCTTCCCTTGCTCTCTGGATTTCAGAAAGCAAGGCCAGCACACCAGACCTACCTCCACCTCTGCAATAAATACCGCCTCTGTTTTAGATTAATACATCTGAAACTGAAGCAGTTAAGTAAGAAAAAAATTTCTCCAGTAACTGTGTTGCTATTCTTCAAAAATAGCYTTGCTACATTGAGTAACCTGAGTGTCACTGCACGAAAAAAAATAAAAAAATTAACCACCTCCTAGCTAGTTCCTATTTACCTCAATGCAAAACCCCGATAGCCTATCAGAATAATAGGGCAGGTTTACATCTGATTACCTTTCACATTTTAACTACTAAGTTTACTAAAGGTTTTACTCAGCCCGTATCTCACAGTTCTTGTTTGTTTTTGATACTACAGAAACTTCCTGGTCATTCAAGCCAAGGAGCAGATACTTTAGGGGTAAGCATACCAAGAACACAGCATTCACTGCAGGAATAAAAGCCCTTCTTCACACATACAGAGCTTTAAATCATATCTGTGGCACTTGGCAACCTAAGCTGTTAGAATATGAGAAAGGGGGCACTGGGGGAGTCAGCTTTACTTCAGAGATTTTTTTTTTTTTTTAACAAGATCACTAGATAAACAGCCAAAGCAGGGGAAACAGCTGAACTGATAAGCTATGTAGGAGGCCATGGAACAAAACTCAGGGTGTAGCAAAGTATTTTAAGGTGTTTTCAGCATTGTTTGCATCTTCAGACATGGTTTTAGCTGGGCATTTGCATAGAGGGGCTTTCAGATTTACCCTTCCTATAGTCTGGGCTGCCTGCTGCCACATACCATGAGTGGCTGTGCTGAACCAGAGTCCCACTGGCTGCAAAAAACCCAGTGTAAGGCAAACTTTTACCAGCCATCACCCTCTCTGGCATACAGTGTGCTACATGTAGAATCAAGTTTATCACTAATCACTATAAAAAGAGATTAAATGAGATGAAAAACACTGAAACAGCTACATCAAACCACTCTTTTGAATGGCTTGGAGTCAGCAGGCAATTTCAAAGCTGGAGTGTTTTATAAGGGTAAAAAAAAAATAAAAAAGAAAAAAAAAAGAAGAATCGGGTATGCACAGTCAGACAAACTGTCAGGACATATGAGAAGTTACGAGCATGTAGCACGTGAGTGAGAAGACAGAAATGTATTTAAACAGGGAAACAAAATTTTAAAAAACAGATTCATTGTTTCTCTGTGTATCAGGTTCAGCAGAGCTGGGAAAAACTGGGGAAGGAATTTCAGTAGACATATCTGAATTTGTTCTATCCCTGATGGGTTTACCTTTAAATTTAGTAAAAATGGCCAAAAGCTAAACTATGAGGACAACACAGCCACTTCTCCATGAAGTCGATGGCTCACGCTCAGGATCCTGCACTGAATCCTACACACTTCAGTGACCAACCAGAAAAAGCCACCAGCAGGCCATGCCCTAACCTCAGCTAAAATTAAGGTTCAGCAAATGTTTTMAGTCACAGCTCTGCATGCCAGTGATAGATCACTGTCAGAAACACCTTGATCCAACGCTTTTATAAACTGATAATTTTATTAGCTGCTCAGAAACCAGGCTGATTCCCTGTCTTTTAAGATCTCTAATGTACACAGTAAGTATTCAGAAAGGACAGCTTTCTAAGTATGTAGGTGGATGTCAAAGTTCACTATCATTGAACGTATTTTAAAAKAAAAGATTTTGTTTCTCAGCTTTATGGGAGGCAGGGGGGAGCCCTCCTCCAGCTTTATGAAAAATTTCAGCTTTGTGCAGACTGGGTCCCACTGGATGGAAAGGGTCTGCATACAGTGGGAATGTCATAATCAAGACTTCTTTAGTGTTCACCTAATTTCAAAACCCATGTTCAGTCAGGCTTCAGGAGAGGTAGAGTTTCTCAAACAGCACTGAGGATTGGTTTTTTTTTTTTTTTTTGAGCGAGTTGTAAAAGTTAACATGCCACTCAGAGTGGCTTACTTTAATTGCATGATTTAATTAGCAGATCAACACTTTGCTACACAATTTTCAGATTTACTTTCATCACATTCCCTACTCAGCAGTTGCTAATAAAGTCTTAATTAAAAGAAAAAATCCTCAGATTTAATTGGAGTGACCCTTGTCAGTTTGCATAGAAGACGTCATGTTATACAGCTACTATCGAATACATTGAGTCCATCCCTGCACTTGAACAGACTTTCCGGTTCACTATTTGCAAGGTAAGAAATAGATTTTTTTTAAAGAAGCTGTATTTAATCATTCTTATTGCATGCAGTAAAATATGCTAGTCTCAACATTAAAGACTTTATTAGCTCTTTAGCTGCTGCTGTTCACGAGAACAAATGGATCCACTTTTAATCTCAAAACTATCACTCACCAAAAACATTTCTAGTGCAGGGCACAAAGTAAGCAGCACCACCGATATATGAGAGACTTTGTGGAGGGTTTGAACGCATGAACCCCAAGGCCAGCTCCAGGAACAGGCAGTGCCATTTGGCACTCGCTTCAACACCCTCGTAATTTCAGGATGAACTTTGAAACGCTCAGATACGCAAAGCCAAGTGACACAGATCAGTGTCTCCTACACCTTGGACCCCGTGCTGAGCTCATACTGGAAGGCTACGAGAGCCCAGTTTCCATCAGCTGCACGAAAAACACCTCAGCCAGCGCATCACCSCTTCTTTCCAAGCAAAAAAGCCACAGGAATTGGCACATGCCCTCCCATTAAACTTAAGCAAAATCCCATAACAGTCCTTGTTTTGTTCTTTTGGCTAAAAAACTGCCTGTGCAGTATTAACTCTGGGTGACAATTCCACTCCTTGCACAAGGAAACTTCGGCTCTTGCTCCTGACAGATTGGGAGAGCTCTCCCCKCCCCTTCCCGCACAAACCTGATCAAACATTAGCAGCTCTCTATACAACTCTTTCAATGCACTCAGACAGCCTCAGCAGCTAACTAGTGCAACACAAATCCTAAAGAGCCCAGAAATTGCCTTTTTCACATATACCGTAAGCAGACACACACACAAGCCAGCTACAGGAGACAGAACTGTKATCAGAAGTTTTTAAAAGTGAAATGCTGCTGTTTCAGTTGGGCTACTCTCTAAGAAAACAGCCYGCATTACTTGACATTCACAAATCGTACGAAGTAATATCTTTATCTGAATACTAATGCAAATTGGACGGGCTTTTTTATATTGATGTCTATTCTGTGGCTGCTGAATAGAGTGACCGAATGCTCAAGGCTGCAAAGGAGTTCACTGACCTCCCTAATCATCTCTGTCATAGCCCCTGAATGACATACACATTCAATCCTGCCTCGCCTCTCTACTTTCATTCATAAAAAAAAAAAAAAAAAAAAAGAAGAGGGAGGGGGAAAATTTGACATTGTTCTTCCTCCAGCAGCCCCGAGAACGGGAGAGAAGAGAAACTCAGCCCAGATGAGGCCCCTGGTGTTTTTAGTTTAGCTTCTATTCAGCAACAGCCCCGCCATCTGCCTCCTTCCTGCCAACAGCCGAACACCTCCCTGCGGAGATGTTAAAACCTGCACCCCCTCCACCTCCGCTAATAGCCAGTATTCATATTAGCAAACATACACATACCTCGAGAATGCCTCCCTTCAATGTGTGTTTTATGTAGCTGAGTATAGGCACAAAGCAGTAGCTGTTATAGCCTTCACAGCCCCGTGTGGAGAATTAGATCACTGGGGAAAAATCCTTCCAAGCCCCTTTATGGAAAATAAGGCCTTAGACTGTAAATGCAAAGCCCAGCGAACAACAACCCTCAGTAATGAGCCAATACCCCATGGCCCATTTGACTAGGAGAAAGAATTTGCTTTTTACCATTCAATTCAAAAAGACTGAAAAAGTAAAATGTGTTTTTACTTGGCTCTGAAGGTTTATATTCTTTACAGTTTCTTTTGCACAACCTTTTCCCCCCCAGGTCGGACAGGCAGCGGGTGCCCTCACGGTCCCGGAGCCGCTGGCTTTGGCACAGAGCTGGGGAAGCAGCACCGGCTCCATGTTTCCCCACGCACGTGGGTGATGGTGGGACAGCCACAGGCACGGAAAAACTCTCTCTCCTCTCACAGTCTGCATCCAAACGAGCTCCCAACAGCTCACAGTGATGGGGCAACTCTTGGAGAYATAGCCAGGTGTCGGGGTTGACAGGAACCCTCCTGGTTCCAGGAGGAATGCCACTTCCAGGGAGCACAGAGGGGCTGACTGTGACACCTTTGCTTTGGAGAAAGCTGACTGAGAGGTGAGAGAGCCTGTYCTGAGGATCTCCACGGGATACCTGGAGATCCCAACCCACCGCTCACCTCACAGTCATCCATGGAGGAACATTTCCCTCCATGTGACCTTGGAGGAGGCCACACGCCACGATTCCAGCAGCATCCCAAAGCTTTAACTTGCAGAAGTATCTTACGAGCACGGGAAGAGTTTAGCACCACTTCAACACATCATCAACCCCAGCTATGGGCCGAAGGTGAAGGTGGAAGCCCAGGGACCACTTAGGCAGCCAGCAAGGTTGCTCCTCACCCCCACGGGATCCACTGTGCCCGAAGTGACAGCACCAATATGCACTTGAGACTAAGCCAGAGAGAACTGGGGACACTTCGCTTCTGTCACTCCCACCTCTGTGGCCAGCACAAGCTGTCCGCTGCCTTCCGCACACCGACCTCATCTGCTCTGACCAAGTCCCTGCGATGTTGCCCCATAAATCAATTCTTTTGGCTGTGAAAAATGAGCCAAACGAGTTACACTAAGAATCTGGTGTTTTATTAGGACTTTCTTGAAAACAAACCCAACCCCCGGTGTGATTTATAGCTTTAACCAAAAGGGGTATGAAAGTAATGCCCCCAACCCCCAGCCTCCACGAAGTCCATTTATTCCCCTGTCACTTTTTTGGCAAACAGGCTTCAAACCCTTTCCTGAACAATGGAAACTTTCTGCCGGGTACACGCAAACCCGAGGACGGGGGGTTGCAAGGGGGCTCCCTTCCATTAAAGAGCTTTGAAAAATAAACAGGGACTCAGGTAGCAGCTGAGACGGATCAGARAGACACGATGTTTCAAACCCGCCACATATTACTTGGAAAGAAGAAGAAGGAAAAAAGTAAACCCCAGCTTTTGTCCGACGTGTTAACTTTCTTTCACTTGCAACTGCAGTGCTGCCACTCCAGGGGAGATCGTCACCGGCTCCCCTGAAACGCAGCTCCCCTCTCAGCACAGCCGCTCATTCAGCTGCAGCCCAGCGTGTGCCTACCCGAAACTGTCGCAACTCCACTTTTCCTCCCAAGATGCGCATATAAATAATAAATAATAAAACTTTCCTTACTTTTCCCACCCGAGCACACGCAGTCAGAACGCTTCCGACGCGCCGAAGATGCGCCGCTACACACGCACGGAAGCATCTTCCCTCCCCAACTGCTGTTATCCACGGAGTGCCCCATGCACTGTCTGACTGGGAGAGAGCTCCTGACAGACAGGGATCCTCTCAAAACCACTTTGTCCCTCCTGGGCGACTCTGAGACTACCCCGAGCCACGGCGAGGTGGAACCGCCCCGGCTCCGAGTTCATAACTCCCGCTCCACAGCCGCCTCCAGCGGCCTCCATCCATCCATCCATCCATCCATCCATCCGCCCCCTCCGCTCGCTCAGGGACGCGGACTCGGAGTGCCGAAGCCGGCCGGGCCGGAGCGATCCCCGCAAAGCACCGTGTGCGCGGCCGCGCAGCGCTTACCTGCCGGCTGCCCGCCGCTCCTCG
>NW_026623446.1:299452-324832 GCF_030028575.1 Malurus melanocephalus | reverse complement strand
GTGCGGGTCTGCGCCCGCCGGGCCCTCGGGGTGGAGCGGCACCCGCTTCCCATGGACGTAAGACTGCAATTGGCGCGGTGCTCCCATGGTGGATCCTGAGTGTCCGCTCCTCCTGGCGCCGGGACAGCGCGTCTTCTGGAGAGAGGCGGCAGCAAGGGGCTGAAGGGGATCCGTGGGTTGGGAGCAGCTCTGTGCGTGCAGCACTTCGGCTCAACCTGGGAAATGAGCGGCCAATGAATGATCCATGCACCCATTCCCCCTGTCCCCGAAGTGAAGCCACCCGCTTCGAGCACCCTGACTTCACTGCCCCTAACCCATAATCGCTGTGGTACATTCACGGGAATAATCCCAAACTCCACGCGACTCTGMGTGTCTGCCTCTGCCAACTGGACAAGCTGTTTTAATAAAGTCTGGTTGAATGGATCTAGTCACATTTACTGTCACAACTATCTAGTCACTATCGTAGTTATGTTTTGGGATATTGTGGTCATCTCAGAGACCCCCGACACGGCCGAGTTGCTGAAGTGACATGCATCAGTTACTGCTGACAGCGAGTTGAGCTGCCTYATACAGAGAAGTCACAGCTCCGCTCTAATCCCACTTGACATAGCAGCTCATTCGCTGAAAATAGACGCAAATATTATCAGAGCTGAAAATGCTCTGCAGAAGGGGCCCAAAAAACCCAACCTGTATAAGAGTCAAGCGGAGGTTTTTTTGGGTCAGAGGAAAAGCCGGGCAGTGCGGAGGTTTGGCTTGCAGCGAGAGCAAACAGCGGGGATCGCTCGTGGCCGCCGTGGAGGGCTCGCAGTTCGCGCTGTTGTCGCTGCAGCCGGGATCTGTCTTGACACCTTTATCAGGCACGGAGACTCTGACATCTCAATACTGCGGCATTGTGTGGGGAAGCATTGAAACGGGGCTGCGGCGAGGAAATCCTACATGTCAGCGGAGACCCTCGCCAGTGACACCGTCGGTTCAAATGAAAACAATGGGGGGAAAAGCAGACATATAAATAAATTGTGCTTATTTCACCGTCACAGAGAAGGCTTGGCAGCGTGTCAAGCTGCACGATGTTTGCTCTCATAACTGCTGTGCTGGAGGTGCCAGAAAATCACTAAAAATTAAAACAACAACAGCAGCGTAATTATAACACTGCACGAGGAGTTGCTGGCGTCATTATTTTGAAGACAAAATTGCGAAAGCAGGGCCAAATTCTGCTCTCAAGTAAAGCCACCAGGGTAAGAGTGTTGTTGAGGCATTATTGTTTCTTTTATCACTGAGTGTTACTATTACAACCCCCATTTTCCAAGAGGTGAGCAGCAAAGGAGGATCTGGAGCTTTCCAAAGCCTGTAGATAAAATACAGGCTGTGAGACTTCAGTGTGGTTTTTCACACTGTGGCTGAGTTTTAAAAGTGGCACAGTGCTTGTTCCTTTCTGTCAGGTGAATGCAAACACTCATGCTGCTCCTGGAGTAACAGGATGGAAACGGCAGATCCGAACCCAGGGAGTTTTAAGGTTGCTGGGAGATGTAAAGGTCTGCACCTTGGATCAAGTCAGCTCAGCCCTTTAATGGTTTTGAACTGGTTTTCATTTGGAATAAAACCAAAAGCTTATAACATTTGGAAGCCCTTTACAACAGGAAATCAAATGGGTATTGAGATAGTCCTGTATGAAGGACTTCAAGGTTTGCAGTTTTCCCTAAAGCAGGATATTTTTAGGTTTTCCATTTATTAACCATGCAGAACACTCATGTGGGGCTGGGGGGCACTGACCCGATTAAGTACAGATTTTTTGATGCTATTTTGTCACTRTGGTGGCCACCATAAGAGAGCCCAGGATGTAGTGCTGTGCAGCAAAAACTGCAGCTCTGGTCTGTGTCTCAGCCACTTTCTTACTATTAAAAAAAAAAAAAAATCCATGTACATAGACTAGTAAAGCCTGCACAACACAGTTGCATTTATTTCAGCACTGCTATGCCATAACCCATATATTGGCCTTTAAGTTTTTCTTTGCCCTCAAGCTACAAACATGCACCCCCCCCTTTGTGCAGGGATACTCTCTCTGCCAACATATTTGGTCTCCTTTTACCCTTTATAAGAATTCCCTTCCCAGAATTTTATATTTGTTTACCCCCTTAATATCCAAAGCTGTCTGTGATGAAAATCAACCCRCTTTCAGCAGCTCAGGGATGGTGAGTGCCTTCTCTTTTCTGAGTGAGTGGCTCCAAAGCTGTCATTGTCACACACTTCCATCTGCCCAGACCCCACTGGGGGCTCAGCTGCACAGACTGGCTCTCCTGGGAATGTTTTTGGGGAGCCTTAMAGGCCCTGGGGGCATTGGCATGGCTAAATCCCCTCTCTCCCTTCATGCTTCTCCAAAGCCCTGCCTTAGATGGAGGCTGCTGATCTCTCCCTATGAAAGTGCAACCTTGAAATAAGTTAAATGAAAGCTGCTGTCAAAAAAAAAACACAAAAGCAGACCAAATTTAGCTCCAGGTGTGAATACTTTGAGCCATCCCTTCTGGMTCTCTGTCCAGATGATGGGGACAGGACAGACTATCAGGTGCTTGTCTCAAAGCCCTTGGGACTGTGGCTATGGAGAGGCATGAAAGGAGAGGGGTTTTATCCATTGCAATAAGTCACCTTTGGTGACATTGCTGTCAGAAAGCATGGGATCCCTTCCCCTGCAATCCCCCTCGTGCCCTGTGCAAGGTTCTCCCCTGCACATCTGAACTGTCACATGCAGCATGGCAGGCAGCAGCCTCAGGCACCAATGCTGGGCTCAAAGGGGATCTCACAAAAATTGTACTGGGGTCTGGTGTCCCCATGCATCCCATACTGGCAGGAGTTCCTTCCTCAGCCAGCAAAAAGCAGTTCCTGAATCAATGCTGAGTTGGAGCAGAGCAATGAAGTGAAACTTTAATTTTAATATGCTGGCAAGTTTGATCAGAGACTTGGTCATGAGTTGCTGAATCRTATCAGGTTAGGTACACACTATAAATATTGCCAAATATTTCTTATCAAAACTGGGTCTTGTTAGCTGGCTTGTGAGCCAGACTGAGTTTTGTGGCCCCACAAATGATGTAACAAGCTTTTCTTCAGCCCAATTATCTGCTACGAGCTCACATAAAACTGAATCAAATTATTGGTTCAGAGATCAGTATCAGTGTCCACAAGTAGAAGCCCAGGCTGTCCACCCTTAGCATTCAAGGGTTAAATAGCATCAGTGGATGCCAGCACTGGGGTACATTTTCCAGAGCTCATGTCACTACCCATTTGTATCAATAAGGTGCATTGGGATGGCTAAACCACTTTTTATTAGCCAGCCAGCTCTAAGGACTGCCATTCCAGGCTGGTTTATTGAATTTCAAGCTCAAAAGTCGTYGTTGCTAAGATTAAGGATCCAAATGATTGTCAGGGTAAACACTGCCAGTGGTCAAGCACCTTGTGAAGGATYTCCCTGTGCCTGCACCCTCTACGAGCTGGTTGCAACACAATCTTATCCCGTGGGATTTGTTTCACATTGAACTGCAGGGAGTAGGAATAGGAAGGAATAGAGGGCTCTGCTAGGAATCCTTTAATTTGATGTGAAAGAAGAAGGAAGAACTGAACTGGAGAGACACACAGAATCCCTTCTGCATGAGCTACATAGGGGGAGGTGCTGGCAGAGGTGAAATAATTTGTCAGCCTGGAGAGCAAAGCAGGCAATTGGAGAAAGTGGAGAGGAAAAAAAAATAAGCCTGGAGCAAGCCTGTGGAGGGTGTGAGAAACGATGATTTAAAATCAGACCTTGAAATAATGCTGACTCAGCACAGCAGCTGTGTGTGCAGCCAGGGCACCGCACCAGGGTCACAAGTGGCTCTCAGRGGTGTCACTGAGCGCCCGCGCAGGCTGGGTGTTCCCTGTCCTTGGAGGAAACCAAAGCAACGCTCTGGAGCCTGGAGAGGACAAGACAGAGATGGGTTCTGCCTGCCAGAGCCACGGCCACGTGGGATATCACAGGCAATGTGTGCAGCAGGACTGTGCTTGTGGGTGCAGCAGGACACCTTGCTTTGAGGGCATTTGAAATGAACCCACAACCTGTTTAATCCCCCACCAGCCTGTGCAGATTGGTGCCTGTAAGGAGAAATCACACGCTGCCAGGGTGAGCTTCTGGGAGTCCAGTGGCTCTCCTGGAACTCCTCTGTCCTGGATGTGGCCAGAGGCCACCAAARGGCACCAAAGCTGTCTGCTCCTGCCCGGCCACCCCCACTGCAGCAGGGAGTTACAGAAAMTTCCCTTTTCTGCAACCCTTTGGAGCTCTCACACGTGGGGCTCTTCCCCAGGTSCTGGCCCCACTGTATGGCCTGGTGGCCACATCCTCACTCTCCTTTCTCCAGGGGCTTTTCCCTCACTCTGCCCCACTCCAAGGTAGGGAAAGGCATGAGCAGAGAGTGGCTTGGGAACTTTCAGAATAAGCAGCCACATCCTAAAATAAATACAAGCTCAGGCCTTTCATCTGTCGGGGACAGCAGAATTATAGTCAAAATTAGTCATTACTGCTACGACTTTTAGGCAAGCTGCTTCTCAGTGGAACACTGAATTACTTGGGAGGAAACTTGAATATGGAGACAATTCAGTCATGCTTTAATTTTTGATTTTTAATTTCTTAATTGTGGTTTAATACAGGCTGTATTCTCCCTCAAGCCCTTGCTGACACAGGGCTGTGTATGACAGCAGCCCTGCCACATCTAGAGCCTGATTTGTACAGGTATCTTCTTGCAATTCCCGTGGTAGTTTGTTTTTGTTTTTTTCCAAAGAGCACAGTGTCAGTCCTGCTCTGGGTGTATTCTGCTGCACAGACAGGGCGGGTGGATCAGACATGTATCAGCATATGAAATGTACAGAACTGGGTGACTCTACAGCTTTTACTRGCCTTTGAAATAAGAAGCAGTAGACATATATATTCCAGATTGGCTGTGCATGCCCAGCAGCTCTGCAGTGGAAGAGCAGTTGAGGGTCTTTACAGAGATAATACTGTAAGGAGTGATTAAGTGTTATCATCACTGAGGTACACTCAGTCATTCTAAAGCCTGGGAAGGTGAAATGCCTCCCCAAATAACAACCCCTGGTCTGCAGCTTGGCTTGTGGGACCATGTCCAACTCCATCACAATAAAGTGATAAYTGCCTCAGGGATCTTGTGCTTTTGCAGAAATGTGATTCCCCTCACGCAGCRTGCTGGATGTCCAGATCAAACACGATGAAGAATGAAACCTGTGGTCAGGGAGTTTTGGCCTCTGCCAGCCTCCAAAGGCCCCCGTGTAGTAATTGTGGCATAAATCATTTCATTCACCATTAAGGGAAAAACATTTGTGGTGTGGAAAGCAGCAGTTGCATAAGAAATTGGATAGAAGGCAGGTARGCATTGACTTAAAGACATTTCATGGAGCCAATGCCTTTAATCAACAAGGGAAATGTTTGAATGTTAAGAGAACTAACAATGAAACCAGACTCATGTTTTGACAAGTATTTCCAAACATTCCAGGAACACTGTGATGCTCTAGCAGCCTCTTTCCTAGGGAGGGAATYGATTGCTTGAGTTGTAGTGCAGTTTGCAGTGTTCAAGCAGCCTTTCCAGAGGAGCTGGGGTGCTGCCAGGGGAGGTCCCCATGGCACTGGGGGAGATGGGCAAATCAATGTTTTTCATAAATGAGAGCCCTTTCTTTAGAAACTGGACAAACATCCTGTGGGCTTCTTAGAAGAGAAGTGAACTCAGTGCTGGGAGCTCTTCCTGAGATAGAAATTCTATTTTTTATTATACTTTCATATGAAACAGTTGCTCATGATACATATTTCCAGAACATGGTGGTTTCTCCCTCCTCTACTGCACTTTACCCCATATTTTTGTGTATTCTTTTAACACATCAGCTCTGTCTGTTCTGGAGGGAAACCCTGAGTAGTTTAAAATGTGGTCAGAAAATTACTGGGCGACAAATACACCAGTCCTGCAAGGCCTGCATGGATTTGCCATCCTTTTCACAGCTAATTCTGCTCCAGGTCAATGGATCAGATGAATCATTAATAAGCATTTGGAAACCCGGGATGCCAGGTACCACTGATCTTGAGCACCTTAAGTAAAAGATTCACTGGCAGGTCAAAGGTTTTTATTTGTGGAGAAGACCCAAGGTTTACCCCCAGATTTGCCATTAACTGTGTGACTCTAGAAACTCCACACCCTCTTGGAGCATCTCCTCTCTCTGCAACACTTTGCTGCCCATGTCTGCTTAAGCTRAAAAACTCACATTTAGCAAACACCTGAATTAGGAGCCTGAAGAACAATAAGTCTCCAAAACCTGACTTTTTGCTCTTCCATTTCTTCTAACGGTGCTTGTTTCTCTCTGCTGATAGTGGAGGGATCCTGGATTCTCAGCTGATAATAGGGAGTTGTTTTTCCCCTCCTTTTCAGCAGCTTCCAGTGGTCCTTTCTGATGATGGAGGGGCTTGAAGGCTTCCGTGTGGTGCAAAGAGAAACAGGACAGACTCCATTGACTCCATGGGCACTGGCTGGAACTGCCAGAGGTGCTCCAAGGCAGGAGTCCCATGGTCCCTTAAGGCTTCACTTTTCCAAACTGGAGCTTTGCTGGAGCTCAGGATATGGAGCCTCCACTTCACACAGCATCATTTCCCATTTGGGCATCATCATTAAATCTAAAAGACCACAATTTCATTGCAAACCCCACTCAATTATGTTTTCAGTACTAGTGAGAGGCAAACAGATCCTTCTGAAAGCATTTTTTACAGCAAAACTCCAGTCTTCCTTAAAAAAAACCCCCAAAAAACAGTGAGAGTAGCCAGTTTGCAGTCAGTGGTTTTCAATCTTTTTCATTTGCAGACATTCTCATTTTTTACCAGCAGAGCTTCAGCCCCTCATATAGTTAAATTGAAGCCTATTGATAATAGGCTTATTTTGCTTGTGAAGTTTTGTGGACTGYTSAGAWATCAGTGCACCCYRAAGACCCACAARCTGCAGTGAAACTGATTGAAAACTKCYATCTACTTACTCTTCAGTAACTAAATAGGATGAGGTTTGCCATATAATTATGTGAAATGTCTGCTTCAGTCTCTATAATGTCTAGAATATGTGGGCTTTCTGGTCAGATGGGACAGAGATTTTTTCCAAGGCTGGTTCCAAATATTATTTAGGTATTTTCAATTATTTAGTTATTTCCCTATGTGGAGTGCAACTACAACTTTAACTGGGAACTAATATCAGTGGACAGAACCAAGTTACTCATCTTGAACACCACTTTTTGAACTTGTTGCAATGAGGGAAGACTTCAAATGAATCAGARTAATAGTAATAATTGCCAAAAGGCTTAATGTAGTTTACCCAGAAATTGCTTCTTAATTGTTCATGGTGGGCTCATGGGAGACAGTGAGCAAACAGTGCAAATCCTAGGAATCTCTGCAGCCTAGTGCTGGAGAGAAATCCTCATTTTCTGTGAGGAAAAGTGCACAAAGCTGGGCACTTTGCAAGCAGCARCAAGGAGATGGCTGCAGCATCCACTCTGGCTCATACAAGCCACTTGACTGTGACAACTTATTTATGTCTATCTCCAATTTTAGGGATAGTATTAATCATTTGCCATGGTAGGACAAAAGGGATGTGTATTGCCAGGAATATATTAGCTCCTCTTTCAATTGAGAACACAAGTAGGAACTTGGTTGAAAAGGGCATTTTTTTTTCTCTGTGGCTGTTGATGCCTCAAACCATAGAAATATAAAAATATTTGTAATAGTTGGTATCTTACTACAGAGTGGAAGAGGGATAATTGCTGTCAGGCTGACTTCTCCACAGACAGCTGTGCAGCTTGTAGCAAGGGATATCTGCACATGTAGAAAGGATACCAAAATCAAATTATCTGAACTTTGAAAATATATTCCTTTCTGCAGCTGAGAGTGCTAAAGTTAACCCGGGAGCCAGAGAGCACTCTGTCTGCAAAGAAAATTAAAACCACTATTTGCTTCCAGCCATCTGACTGGCTCGTGGGGTAATAAGAAAGATGACACTAGACAAAAGTTATCATTTTTTCTTGAAGGCTGTGTGAAAAATTTTCAATCACTTCTTTGCCAAAATAGTTTTGTAAATACTGGAGACGCTTGATTTTATCCACCCTGAACTCATCAAAATGTTGAAGCATGTTCTCACAGGTAGCCACGGTTAATCTGTGTAATCTTGAAATGGCTTCCAGCTTTTAGAAGTTTACATTAAGTAAAGATTATCCAATTATAGTTTTCTTTAAAGATAAGAAAGATAAGATTGACGGAGAGACACGCTAGATGACTAAAGTATGCTGCTTATATTCCATACATTTTTTGCAGTGTGCTGTGAGATGATTCTAAAATTAAAGCACTGATTTGGACTAAGCAGGAGTGTGTGACATAACACAGTAATAAACACAAACACAACAAAAGATGACAATCATGGTCATCATTGCTGGTACCTAAAACACTCTGTGGCACTGTGGATATCACCCAGAGTTATACATTAGCTTTCAAAATGCTTCACTTTGTGTTTTTATTTCAGCCAATAAATTACTTGTGRCCTGACTCAGCCACTTGAAAAAYAAATGTTGACTTTTCAGGAAATTRTAAGCATTACTGGAAGGTCTGAAGTCTGATAAACAGCTGGTTGTGGATCGTTTTGTAGGAGGAATATTGTGTTCAGRGAAATTAAAAGAGCATTCGTGGGGCTTGGTGGCAGGAAATGGAGTCATATGCTAATTTTGAGTTTGAATTCTCTCAGTCTCTTACAATGYGTGAAATATACTGTATTTGCTTCTACCTCACTTCAGCTTTGAAAATATTCCTTTTGTAAAYGAGTTTGGGCAGATTTAAGAAACCTGGTGAATATTGGTCCCGATAAGACCAAATATTAAGTTAATATCCATTTCAATTGTATCAGTAAAGTGTTTCATGGAATGATTTGAAAAATAAATATTAGCGTAACGTGTCAAATTGGTAACAAACACAATTTAAATCAAAGTATTGTGGCTTATCAGAATTAACCTCCCAGCTGCAAGCCAAAGAAAAACCTACCTGCAAATGGAAATACAGGGCATGCATAAGGGAAAAGGTGTTTCACCTGAGGATGTTTGTTCCCAGGTGGCCAGGAAAGGTTCTGGTGTGTATGGTGTGTCCAGCAGGACCTGGGCACTGATTGCCCTCATGTGCTGGGCACTGGTGAGACCTCACCTTCAGCCCCATGTCCAGTTTTGGGTCCYTCACAACAAGAAGGACATTGAGATGCTGAAATTCGTCCAGAAAAGGACAATGGGACTGGGGAAGGGTCTGGAGCACAAACTTGGTGAGGAGCAGCTGAGGAAGCTGGGGCTGTTTAAGCTGGAGAAAAGGAGGCTCAGGGGAGACCTTCTTGCTCTCTACAGCTCCCTGACAGGAGGGTGCAGAGAGCTGGGGCTCATTTTCTTCTCCCAGGTAACAAGGAATAGGATGAGAGGAAATGGCCTCAGGCTGTGCTGGGAGAGATTTAGATTGGAYAMRAGGAAAAACTTCTTCACTGAAAGGGTTGTTAAGCATTGGAACAGGCTKCCCAAGGAAGTGGTGGAGTGGTAACYCTRGAAATGTTCAAAAGGYGTGTGGATGTGGCACYTGGGGACAYGGTTTAGTGKGAACAARGTGGTGTTGGGTTAACAGCTGGACTTAAYCATCTTAGTGGTCTTTTCMAAACTTYATGATTCTATATATTCAGAAGTGTATTTTCCATCCATGGAGGGCTGTCCCTGCAGCTGGGTGTACCTGCTGTGCCACATCCTGGGGGAAAACCTCCTGRGTGCTGCCCTGAGCCCACCCTGCCCTGAGAACCTGTGTGGGCAGCTGCTGTAAATCCTGAATTCACTGAGCAAACAGCATGGCCACGTTGGCAGTGCTTTGGTCTAGCCATGAACAGCAGCTTAGAGAAACAATTTCAGTCCAACATTGGTTTAAAAGTCAACAAATACTAATTTGCCATATGAATTCTATGCTTTTTTCCTCTCTCTTCTTCCAGTTCTCTGGCTTCTGTCTCCAAGCCACACTGGACTGAGGAGCTGTGTCCTTCAGAGATGTCATGCTGATGTMATGCTGTGTGTTTTGCAGGTGGTTGAAGACTTTTTTGTGCTCTCTGAGAAAGATCTGACTCCTCGTTGGCATCCAGGGAGGCTCCGAGGTGGGCAGTGTCTGTTGAGCAGAGCTGGGGCACTGCTGGTGGATACTGAAATGCCAACCATGTGCCCAGGCCTGAGACTGAACAAGGAAAATTCTCTAAATCAAAGAGTTTCCTGCAGCATTTTTTATGTCAGAGGCATTTGGGGTTTTTGTTCAGTTGTTTTTTTTTTGTTTTTTTTTTGTTTGTTTTTTTTTTTGCTTGTGGATGATGCTGGGAAACTTCTGAAGATCTGTGAATTTGACTGGTGTCAGCGAAATTTTCAGTGTGAAATTTGTTGTGCCAAGAGGCTGTGATGCTTGTTTGGGGAAAAAATAGAGAGAAATATTTGGACTTTATCTTTTTCCTTGTCAAAGGTACTGGAGAGTGGAAGATGGAAAAATGTTATTTTTCCTTTGGTTATTGTGTGTAATAACCAATTCTCATTATTTTGCCTTCTTTTATTCTGCTACACTCAGTCTTTTTCTCAGCCTTCATTTGGAATGCCTTAACTTCACCTATTTGCAGTGACCCAYGTGAAAGGGAATAAAAATGTTGTTCCACTTTTACACCTGCTGACTAATCTTTAATTACATAAATCTTCTATATTTTGGGACCTGGCTGCGCTCTGACACCACAGATCACCACTATTTTTTTCGTGGGGAAAACAATTGCTGGAGGGCATTGCTGTGAGGAGCTCAGGGGTGTCTTGAGGACTGCTCTGAGAGAAAGTCTGGGGTAAGAGCTGTGGAGATCCATGAGGAGTTCTGCAGATCCAGAAGAAGCAGGAGAGGCCATGCCTTGCCAAAGTCACCTGGTGTTACGTTTGGGGGACTTGCTTTGGCACTTGTTCTTTGCTGTGTTTGCCATCTTGGTCTCTGCTATAATTTTTGCTTTCCAAGGGTGGTAAAACCATAAAGGGAAGGCTTGAAGACTTCAGTCCTGGGCAAAGGTGATGAAAGATGACCCTCCTCTTCTTCGAATCTGTTAGCATGGCCTTTTCACTGGGGCAGAAAAGGCAAGAGCTGGGCTCCACGCAATGTGGACCAGAATTGGTGCAAAGCTAGTTTTCACMTCTCACCTCTCCATATTCACTGTGAGTCTAGAAATTGCCTGCAGCAACTCTATTTTTAATTCCAGATGAAAGACTTTGCAGGTGGAGGAAGTGAGCTGAGGGTGAGTTTCTCAGAAATGAGAGAAGGTGCAAGAAATTGGGGAGAAGCTGAGTGGGAAAGTGGATGGAGTGAGGGTCTCTGGTTCCATATTCTTCACAAGGATCATTTCCACTGACCAGTGCAATGCTGGACCTCGGCAGTGCAGTATGCCAAGGGAATACCAGAGCTCAGCAGAAAGACAAGGATTTTGTCCAGAGGAGAAAATAGCACAGGTATCAAACCTCTGTGGGGTACAACTCCATCATGGGTGTGTGATTCTTCAGGGTCTTGCAAAGCAGCCAGAAAGTCCCACTGCAACATCAGGTGTCCTTTCTCCACAGATCTGCCTCATGAAGGGCTCAGACACTGTTATTCTTTGACTCCCTTCTCTGACCTCCTTGGGATGCTGTGAATCTTCCAAACAGGGGAGGGTTTGGTCATTTTTGTTTGCAGTTATTTTTCTCTGAGGCCCTTCAGGATTTTGTTAACATTGCAAATTCCCATTTCACAATCTACATTCTTCCAACAGGCAGACAAAGGCATTTGAAACTAGCTGCATTTATCACTAGTGCCCATGTGGATGAAAGAGGGCTGGATGGATCCTCAGGGGTTGCGCCACCACCCCACCCAGCCTGGGGGAGCCGTGATGATTTACCACAGCCGAGGATCTGCTTGGTGGAATTCAGTCTGGGGAGGCTTTGGTGGTGATCTGATCAAAGGCAGCCTCTCCTGAGGCTGAATTCAAAAGGCTGAAGGATGGGAAAGCTCCACTCTGCTCTTGGGATATGCTCTGCTCTTCCTTGGGAGATGGGTGAGAGTCCTGCTCTGCCTGTTGCACAGCAATGCTGCTGCAGATAGCAACCATCTGCATGCTTGGCAGGCTCTCTCCCTTGCATGTCCACCCCTGAGGCAATCCCTGTCCCTTGGATGGCCTGTTAGACCAGGTTTAGGCAGACTGATAAGATTAAAGAGGTGAAAGAAAAGATATGGAAACAGCAGAATTCACCCTTGAAAACTCTCAAAATGTTTGCTCAAGGGCCATCATGCAGAGCAGTGCTGGGAAGAGCTTTGCTCCCAGCTCTGTGCCTGGGCAGCAAACACAGTGACACAGGACCAGGGACACGGTGAGCAGGACCAGGCAGGCTGCTCCAGCAGCTGGGAGCAGGATTGTGTCTGTGCAGATGTGTCCTTGGGGGTACAGCAGGTTTTAAACTCCCAAACTAGTTGCAAATAAGCAGCCAGTAGTGATGTTTCCAAGCAGAAGGCTGGGTTTTGGTTTGGTTTGTGTTTACCCTGCTGAGCTTCAGTCACTTGGTTTTAGCTCTGAGGGTACTGAATGCCAGTAGTGGAAACAAGAAGAAAAATGAATTGTTTCCTTTTTTCCTCAGCTTCTGCTTACCCCCTTAGAAAACTGAAGAATCTGAATTTGGATGCTTCTGTTACTATTGAATACTGAGAACAATTTCTTGGTCTTTCCTGTCAAGCTTGAGCTGCTCTTTGCCTGTCTCTTCCTTTGAGGAGTGTTTTGCAGTCATCTGCATTTCCTTCCAGGTGCCTGGTGGCAGGACAACCTCTGCAAATGTTCTGCTTTCATTTTTGGCACCTGTCTGCTGGGTGCCTCTCTCTTTCTGGGTAACGCTCAGTCTCAGATCTGATGAGCTCTGAGAGTCCGTTCTGCCATCACTGTTGTGGCTGAAGCACTGAGCAGATTAAGCCAAACCATAAAAACAGCAGCCAGGTTCAARCAAGTGGCAAAACCCACCCAAAGAAGAGGTAAATATGTGGGTAATTACTCCTCTATGCTTTTGGCTTAGACTGCTGCTGATTAAATGTTTAAAGCTGCTTCAAGGTATGTCTACMGGTTATCTCTACTCCAGCAGAGCCTTTGATCAACTTCTGCACYGTCTGAAATAAACTCCTTTAGTCAGATACATCATTCTTCCCAAGGAGTTTGCATCCAAAGTCCTTTGGCTGGCTTTCTGGACCTTCAGAGGTTGTTTTTTTTTGTTTTTTTTTTTTCTGGTTTTCTACCCATTTGTTAACATGGGAATARTGTATGAACTGGAGCCTGAGTGATGGCAATTTAAGCTGTAGATTTTTGAGGCTCAAATCTTGGTTAACACTGCTGTGCTGACTGTGGATGTGATTTCCTTCCAGACATTCCTACTGAGCTGCACATTGCTGCCAAGATATGTAAATTGCCTCACTTAGATTCCTTTGCTTTCTAATATCACATTGAGTTAGGCATTACCTGGCTTCTCATTAAGTTTGTTTTCTTTGAATAGCTAATTATTTAACTTCCCTTTTTTTTGCTGATCTGGACAGTGCTTTGAGCTCTGTTTATATGTGAGTACACCTCCCTTCTGAAATCTGTGCYGCTAGTAAAATCTGAGTGATGTAGGGCACTGCTGCTGAGCCACATGAGGCCTGTGTTGCATCTATGTGTGCTTTTTCTCCTGATGAAGTCCTTGGCAATGCCAAGGAAGAGAAGGGAAGAAAAAACAGCCTTGTGTGACGTCAGTTGTCTGTGTGAAGGCAGTTAACTATGCACTCTGCACCTTGATATAAAACATTTGTAATGCTCCTTCATTTTGCTGGCATAGAGAAGCRGGGTGAATCACCACGATGGCATTAGCTGAGACAAATAAAGAGTATTTAACAGGTCCTTCAAAGCCAGTGACCTCTGTAGACATGCCACAGTCAGGGCTGCTGGTCATATTTTACTAACATCATTCCTAGAGAGAAGTGTCTCTTTCCTTAAATAGAGAAGCTGACTTTAGGGACAGAGGCGGGAAGAGTAAAGCCCCAGTAATGGTTTACGGGTGAAACTCACACAGAAACAACTGAGCCAAGCACCTCAAAGCCTCAAATGGGAATCAGTTCAATCTAAAACTGACCTTGAGAGATTGTTCTCCAAACCTGCTGTTGCAAACGTGTTGGCTTTTCTTGACAAAAGGAAGGTAGGTATTTGATTACAAGGCATTTTCTCAGTTGTTTAATTAAGAGAATTAATGATTAATTTCATCAGCAGTTTCTGTTTTCTTTGTTGGTGGCCTGTGGCTGAAGGACAGCAAAGCTGTTACAGCCTTTGGCTGGGAACAGCCATAGTTTATTGTTCATTTTGCTTTTGTCAGCATTTCCAATAATTGATCCAATTTCTGATAGGAGTTACTCACCCTCCCTCCTCACCCAGCAGTCGATATTTGCAACAGTCAGTTTTCTTTGGGTCACAGGTACTTCCCTGCTCATTTGGATCCCTCTGTGCTACATCTGGGCCACCATGGTTTGGTTCTTCAGAATTAAAATAAAAATGCAAGTCTYAGGATGCTTTAAAAGACCTCTCCAGTCTTCAGAGGCTGTGGATCTGCTTGGAAGATATGTCCATCTGCCATTTGTTATTGTTTGTTGAATCGTATACTTAACTTCTGGGCTTCTAAACAGTTAATCAGTGCAAGAAACAGCGCTGAAATCTCTGGTTTACTTTGAGTTCACTATCATGTCCAGCTCTGAGCACTTTGGAAATTCCTCACCTGATAAAAACTGAAGGTATCAGCCCATGGCTCTGTCGAAGCTTTGTCTATAGAAGTGTCTAAAGCTGCAGGTTTGTGTTCATTGGGGAGCATGGGTCAGTATGTGTTTAAGTACATAAACTACAGACTTTTATCCAAAAATTCATTTGAAGCGTGGGATGTAACCCTCKTGATTTTGAGTGGCTATAAGTAAGCACTTCATTGTGGTAGGCATCCCCTGCAAAGGGATCARGACTGGTGTCCCCACAGAGCTGTCACAGAGCCCCTGGGACCTGAGGAAGGGGATTTTCAGGCTCCTTGAACTCATTYGGGGAATGTCCTTGACTGAAACATTGCTGGCTTTAGGTCAAAAAGCTGATTCAGTAGAAGTCTAAACTTCTGTCCTTATGSTGTTTAGGAAACATCCTGATTTACTTAATTTAAACAAAGGCAGATATCCGGTTAAAATCCCTGGAGCTGCAGCCAATAAGTGCYTTATTTCAGCACTGTGCTCGCAACTGCAGCTACCCACCATAAAAACACGGTTCAGGGGAATAAGAGCATTAAGAAAATAAATGGACATAATACTCGAATTAGACACAGATTTGAAATATGTGAGGAAAGATGGAGCGAGCAGAAAGAGCCAACAAAGAATAAATAGACAGGACCTGGTGACAGCATGCTTGAGCCAGGCTGCTGAACAGGGTGTGTTTTTATCTTGTATCTGATTTCTTCCCTCACGCTGAGTAGGTGAGAAAGGGGCTTTCACTGCCAGACATCCTGAAAAGGATCTGCAAAATATGTGGAGAGGGCATGAGGAGGTGCAAAAGGAGCTGCAGGAGAAGACCTCACTGTTGATGGTGGATGCACTGAAGAAGATTGGATATGGGCAGGTTAGGGACAGTGACAAGGTGTATTTGAGACACCTTAATGCTTTCTCAGGTTACTCCTGCCAGTGTCCTGCTGGCCAGATGGATACTTCATGTCTCCAGCACCACTAAAGTATCTCACTAACATGGATGGATGTCATGGTTTAACCCCAGCCAGAAACTCAKCCCCACAGAGCTGCTCACTTGCCCCACCTTGGTGGGGTGGGGGAGAGAATCAGAAGTGCAAAAGGGAGAAAATTMATGGGCTGGGATATCAACAATTTAATGGGTAAAGCAAAAGCAAAAGATGTGCATGCAGCAAAGCAGAATGAGGATCTAATTCACCTTCCCAGGGCAGGTGTTCAGACATCCCATGGAGGTGACTCGGGCCAACAAACGCCACCACTCCAAACATYCYCCCTTCCTCCTCCTTCCCCCAGCTTTATGTACTGAGCATGATGCCCTATATAGGGTYTGGAATATCCTKGKGTCATTTGGGGTCAGCTGCCCTGGCTGTGTGCCCTCCCCACTCCTCGTGCACCCCCAGTCTCCTCGCTGCTGGGGTGGGGTGAGGAGCACAAAAGGCCTTGGCTCTCTCAAAGTCCTGCTCAGCAAAAACAAAAACACCCCTGGGTTATCAGTGCTGCTTCCAGCACAAATCCAAAACACAGCCCCATACCAGCTTCTATGGAGAAGATTAACTCTATTCCAGCCAAAATCAGCACTGTGGGTCTGTCAATGCATATTATCATGGGTTTGGAAAGGAAGGAAGAGGTTAGATGTCCTCCCTAGGCTCACACAGGAGATTTGGCATAAAGACCCGGTCTCCCCAAACCCATGTCTTAATGAAACAATGAAAAAAAGTCATGTTGTAGAAGACCTTGAGAGGTCAATGAGTCCTTTCCCCAGCCTCTCCACTGCTTAGGGAAAATAGTTGATCTTGTCCCTCTCTTTGACACAGCTCTGGGTGTTGCTGCTTTTAGAAATGAAACTGATTTGGTAGTGGGGTAGGTAGGAGAGTGATTTCTTGGTTTACTTTCTGCCTCTTTCTAGTGGCTGGGGTTTTCTGGGACACATCTCTGATTAGGATATCATGTGTGAGAAAACAGTCTGACTTCAGCCTGGAGTGGCACCTTTTGTCCCTGCTGTTGTTGGGACTGAGGAGATTGTCAGGGTCTGCTGAGATGGCAGCATCACTCAGTGTGCTGTGCTTGAGCACTTTGTCGAGATTCTAGCACTGAGACTTGAGTCATGATCTTTTCTCTGCCTTGGGCTAATGATATGAGCTGGAGTCATCCTGGCTCTGAGGTTAGACTCATCTGGAATGAAAAAAGGCGAGTTCAGAACAGGCCACCCTCAGACTCTAAACAAGAATGCTGTCGCTGGGTTTATGAATTCAAGATGTCAGGTTTTACATCCCCAGATCTATTTTCTGCTATGGTTTCTATTCAAGAAGGGCTGTGCCTGTGTAATGAGTWGCAGCTGATGAGGTCTTACAGCTCAGCATTACGCAACCAAAATCAGTCACATGTTCTGCAGGAGCCCCTGGCATGGCCCAGCGAGGAGCTCAGCCTGGGRCCAGCCCTGTTCTGGGAGTCTCCACATCATTCCCGTGTCTTTCTGACATCTCTCATGTATATGGATAGTGACAGGATTTACTGCCTTTTTTTTCTCAGAGGGCAAGTTGTGAAACCTGTCCATCCTGATTTTCATTCCAAAGCCCCTAAAACCAACTCTGTCAGGATGCTGTGGTGTCCTTTGGGACAGAGCTGTGCTTTAGCAGTGACCRTGCCTCATCTTCCGAGCAAGATAAATCTTGTGAGTTTGGATAATATCTTTTATAAATCATCTATTTTGGTCTAATAAAAAAATCTCACTTTTCCCCACATCTGGTTCTTGTCCTGAGGGCACTGTGGGTACCACAGCACCTAACCACCCCTCCYGGGATCAAAAAGCCCAGACCCCACATCAACCCTCCTGGCAGCAGCTCAATGTGGTCTCTTAATCCCCTTGATCTCCTTAATTCCCCCAAGAAAAGGGTGCCAGGGAGCTGATGAGTTGATCTAGGTAAACAATGGCGTTTCACATTCCAAGAATGGTAAATAAATGATAAATAAATTGCTTCAGGTCAAACCAAAACAAATAATTTGCATTTTCTTGGCAAACTGATGAAAAAAAAAAAAAGGAAAAGATGTCTGTAGGGTCAAGACAAAATATTTTTTTCAGTCCAAACCCCAAATGTTTTATTACATTTATTAACCTTTTTCTTTTGATTTATATTAGATTGTAAAACAAAAAGTCTGTTTTGAGACCCAAATGGGAAAATGTCAAAATGAAACATTTTTGTATTTCAGAAAAAACCCAACCCATTTTGTTTAGAAGGTTTTGAAACAATGTGTTTTGAAATTTTTTCAGAATTCTCCTCCCACTCTTTTCTCTTTGCTTCCTTTTTTTATTTCTCCCCTCTGGCTGAGAGTATTAGCTCAGATCACCCTGAATTTGCAAGGACATTAATCTTCCAAAGTCTTTAATTTCGGGTTTACTTGCTGTTTTTGTAAAGAAAAAGCCCAACCCAGGTTAAAACAAATAAGAAATGTCCTGAAGTACCTGTGCTGGATGCTGCTGTGGTATGGATGGGGAGGGAAGAGCAGCTGGGTACCTCTGAAATGGACTTTTTGTTGCCCAGGAGAGGGGCAGTAGATAGCTCTGCCTTTAAAACCCTTTCTGCAACCACTATAGAGAGTTTTTTTCTCACTCTGGAGGATGTGAGTGCCAAATTGGTGTTGCCTCCTCATCCCCTTCTTCAGCAGTCCATCCTCCAGCAAACCTGGGATGGTCCCTTTCTTACCAGCTCACAGAAAGGCGCTCCCCAGGGTGGGAGGTGATGCACTCTGTGAGATTGCTTGCTCCAGAGATTGCTGGTATCCCTGAGAAATTGCTGAGGAGCAGCAGCTCCARCTGTTTTGTGATCACAGAATCATAGAACAGCTTGGGTTGTAAGGGAACTTAAATATTATCATGTTGCACCCCCCCACCCCGCTGCTTTCCACTGGACCAGGCTGCTCAGAGCCCATCCAGCCATTTCCTGCAGTGCTGTCTGCCTGGAGCTGATCCTGGCTGCTTGGCCCCTCTGGGCAGCCAAATTCATCTTTGGGTGAAAGGCCCTGGGATGTCACTGCCTTGGAMAGTGCAGGGCAGGATGCTCTGAGTGTCACAGCTTTGGTGTGGTGCCCTGAGACACGCAGCCCTGGGGTTTGTGTCCCCAAACAGCCTCTGCCAGCGGCACCCAAAACTGAGAGACAAAAAACAGGAGCAAGGGAAGGAGCAGGAGCGTGACCCTCGGTGAGATCACTGTCTCAGATCRTATGGGCACATAGGGGAGACAAAAGACAGCGTTAAAGATTACTGCTTTCACTGTATCCCAGCTGCTGTTCAGACATTTCTCTCTTCTCTGCGTTGGTATTGCCCCTGCCCACAAAAAGAATGCCATGAAATATGAGAGTGACAGTAACTAAAAAAAAAGTTTTTCTATGAATAAAGCAACAAAAGTAGCCAACAAATTGGTTCTTTGAAACTGATGGAGTGGAAGGAGTCAACTGGAAATAATTTTTGCTGTATAGCCTTAAGACTATTTCCCTTAAGACCCTGGCAAACAAGTAATATATTTTCTTTTGCATTTATAAACACTGAGTTGCCTTTTTATTTCAGTATGTTTGGGCAAGTAGGCACAGATTAGTTTGTGGGACAGAGGGTTTTGGCAGTGATGGGGGCTGTAAGCAGAGTTAGGGATTTTAGCTCTGGTGTGAGAGAGCTCAGTGAATGCAAGGGGAGGGATGAGGCTGTGTTTKTGTGCCCCTCACACACATGGACATCCATGGTCCTTGTTCCATGCAGGGAGAGCCCAGCTTTCTGCAGCTCCCCCAGGGAATTTTTGGAGCTGCACATTTGTCACTGCCAACCTTCCGCTTACTGTCTCTGTATTCATAGACCACAGTACTTTTTGCCCCAATAACAGCAAAATTCAGCTGCAAACCCTGGTGCAGCCCTGTTGTAGGGGTGTTTGAGTGCCTTGATGGTGCAGGCACACAGGGAATGATGTTTTGTCCCCGAGGGCAGAATTAGAGCTCCGCAGTAGCACTTAAGGAGCATCAGGTGGGACGATTCACAGCTCAGCCACATCATTGGTGTTCCACAGTCTGCCTGCATTCCACCTTTACCTGTGATTTGGACCTCTGGACCTCTGCCAGAGCTCTGCCATCACATCTGCCAAAATTAACCCAGCCAGGAGCACACAGGAAGTTTGTGGCAAGGGGCTGAGTCCAGCACCTCCCTCCTCCCCTTCCCCTCCTTTCCTAACCACAGTACTGTTCCTTTCCCTTTAATCTGCTGATCCTCTCACAGCAGAGTGGTGCCCACCTGCATTCAAAGGGTGTAGGAGAGCACTGAAGGAGGACAAAAGAAGGACATTTGGGTTTGGTAGCATTTTACATCCACTGTGCACCACTCTGAATAACTGCATGCAGTGCAGAGCAGTGGAGAAATAGGCTCTCTTACCATGGGACTATTATATTACATATCCCATAAAACAAACCCTTTATTTTGCTCATTAAAATCAGGCATGCTTGTTTGTTGGAGTCCAGCTGTACAATATTTCTTCTATTTGYGGGTTTAGCTATAAAACTGAAAGAAAACTTTTCTTATGGTTAATTTTCCTCTTAATTGCTCATAGTAGAGTCCTTCTGRCTCCAGACCATTTCTATAATTACTGGACCACATTCTTGCCCCCTGTACCTCTTTAATAGAGCAGGAGCCCTCTTTGTCTCTTCTGTGTCCAGAATCCTYGCTGAGATGAAACTGTAGAAATGCAACCACAAATCAAGGCTCTCAGCTCTTGTGCTCRTCTGTTTGTTACTCCTGTAGCCAAACTGAAAATGGCCTTTTCCTTTCTTCTCCAGAAAYAAAATAAATTTGTTGAAAATCCAATCAAGACACCTTTCTTGCAGTSTGTGTCTGCAGTGGGGTGAGAGGCTGTGCTCTGGCTGCAKTGAGAGGATGGGGATTCTGAAGCASAGGGTGAGAGTTCTGCTTTGGCCACCAAGTTTCTGTGTGGCCCTGGCTCTTCCCAGCAGACAGGGCTTCGTGGCAGAGCAAAGTGAGCTCAGCCCTCCCAGGCTYCCTGACCCAGCAGAGCTGCTGCTCTGTCCTGCTCCAGGCCATCAACCCTGGCTGCATTGTCAAACCATCTGGGCAGTGTTTCGCAGCTCTTTGCAGTTCAGTAACACCAAGCTGATTTTCAGGGGCAGTTGGAGATGTCTGCTCTGTGGGGCAGGTGAAGGACTTCACAGGAAGGCAATATTTGGGATGATTTTAGTCTGCAACTCCATTGCAGAAGGAAGCAGTGCCCCAGCTCCAACCACTCTTAGCTGCGCCTCTGCCTCTCACCAATCTCCTTCCCCCTTTTTTGGGGGATTGCTCATCTCAAGTAATGTTTCCTGCTCTTCATGTGCCAGAGACTGATCTCTGCTCACTGCAGCTAGGCACAGTATAAGAAAAAATTGAATTTAATTCTCCACCTGGTGCTGTGATGATTCCAAATATGAGCTCAAGGCATGGCCTCAAGAGTGGAGTAAGCCAATACACAGGACTTGCACCCTGATGTCCATCAGTCCAAACTGCACAGAGTCAAATTCCCCTCAGTTTGACTGAAGCTCAGTTAGTGCTGCCAGCAGGGTGGCAGAGGATGCCCCAAGGCTGAGGAATTCCTGCCATGGATTAGCTCAGCTATGAGCAAGAATGACCAGCAGTAATTCGGGGGAAAGGAGCTGATGAGTTCATATCAGCACCTATCTGTAGATTGGGTGTAAAATATCCATATGATCATATCATACCTCTATGATTCCTGGAAAAGGGSAGATTTACCCCATGGCACAGCAGGTGGGACAATGGGGACCGACTCTCACATCTCTGGAGGAACTGCAGACATCTTTCCAAGAAAGCACAGTGATTCTCTGCAGRCATCTCACCACAGAGACACAAAAGATGAGGCACAGACTGAATTCTTTACAGGGTTTGTCCCAACCAGGRGCAGCAAAGGTGCAAAGGGTGTGCTGGCCATGCTGCTTGGGTTGAAGGTGGTGCCATGCAGGGACATTTCCCAGGCTGCAGAGTCCTTGGGCAGCAGGGATTGCAAAACCATCTCACATCCAGCCAGGGAGGGGATGAGGCTCCTCCAGGGGTGCCACCCTGGGTGAGGACTCTGATGGTTCCCGTTTTTCACCTTGGTCGTGTGCGCATCTGGTCTCAGCTGTGGATCTCGAGCCTCTCTGCTTGTGCTTTTGCCATATGTCCCTGAGCTTGTGACAGCTTGGTTTGTGCTCTGGGGTAATGCTTATTTACTGGCAGTAGGTTCAGCAGTTGCCAGGGTAGGCAAGTTATTTGAGGAGTTTCTATTTCCTAATAGTCTTATAATGCAGCCCACTGTTGATAGTTTGTTTGAAAAGTCACTTTTCATGTATAAACATATTCCAGTCAGTTATTATTTGCTTTTCTAACTCCTGTTATCAATAGAATTTATTATTAACACCCCTCCCCGCTTCATTAGAAAATGTTGTTCTGGAATATTTGTGTGTCTGAAAATGATAAATATTGAGATTTCTGCTTTTTACATTTGTGAAAGGGCAATTCATTTATTCAAGCACTCAACTTTTGACCCGATCTTTGGAGTAGTCACTTCTGCTGGTTGAATTATTCATTGTGAATAAATTATCCCGTGGATTTATCCCCTCCTGTTTGTGAAGCGTATGCTGAGTAATCCTGATTTCTGAGAACAGAACCATCATTTGCGAGAAGTCACTGAATAGTTGCATATCCGATGCTTTCTGCAGCAGCCACAGTCTGGTCCCCTCCTTCCCCGTCTGCTTTCCTGGAGACACCCAGGGAAGAGCTGCAATGGAGGGAGAAGATTAAAGCCAAGACCCTCTTTTTGGGGGAAATTGGACCACCCTATCCACACATCGGCTTAGGGGGGCTGGGATTGAAACCCACAGTCCACAGAGCGGCTCCTACATCCCATCTCCATCTCMTTTGCCTGAAGTTTCTCCACTTCTGCATTTGGCCCAACACGTATAATTTAAGTCAATTTAAGTCMTAGGAATTGGGAAGAAAAAAAMCAGAAAAATATAAATCCGTTCTGCAGACGGCCATGCTATAAAGCAAGATCCTAAGGAATGTTTTTCGTCACTCCCAGTGAAACTCTAGGACTTTCATCTCTAAAGGCTCACAGAGCTGCAGATGAAAGGCTCCTGACTGGAAGCACTCAGAGCTCAGCTTTTGATCTCCCCGTGTCCTRCATGTTCGGCCGAGGAGTGCTCTGCATCCCTCTTCCAAAAGACAACAAGTGTTTTCTTTCCCTCTGTCCATTTAATACCACCCCAGTTTACCCAAGGGATGGACAGTCYTATTTTCTGAGGATCAAATATTATGACAGCTTTGGATATCAGTGTTCTCACAGTACCTCTGGCAGTTGTCTTCCAAAATAACCTCGCTTGTCCTTTTTGAGGAATAAACTTTCCTGGATACTTCAGCTTTGATTCTTGCTGGGTTTTGGGGAGGGTTTTTCTCTGAGGGATGGGGTTTGGAGCTTTATTTATTTTTTCAGAGGAAAATTCTGGCTGTTGTGAGACGGCTCTTAAAAGAAACATGGAGTATTGCCAATCTCTGGGGAAGACAAACAGCCTCAAAGATGCTGAGCTACCACTTATTGTTGGAATTTTGAGGGACTAGGACTGAAAAAGTGAAGTAGGAAGGATCTCCAAGGAAAACTGTGTGTGTGTATGAGATTCACTGCTTTGAATGGTCTGGCAAGTGAGGACTGCTCACCACCTTAGGAGTCTTGCAGGTAAAATTAGGCAGGGAGGAGCTCATTTTTCACTGTTGCATATGGTATCCTTTGCTGCTACAGAAATGGAATGTAAGCCTCTGACATGCCAGAAATCTCTGTCCAGGAGTTGGCATTGATTTACACCCTCTTAGCTCTCAATTTGTGCTGGTTTAAATTTTGTGATAGTCCTGAATCAAGTAACAGTGTATTCAAGAGTAATGACCATGGAGGACTGGCTGTTTTTTTTTGCACATGCACTTGCTCTTCCTCCTCACTGGAAAGGGAATTGTTGTGAGGAAGGACCAGCAGGTGTTCCCACACCTCTAAYGGCTGAACAAATTCATCATCCCGTGCCCTGAGATATCTTAAAACCCTCCATAAAGCAATYCTCTGCCTCTAAAAGCTGTGACTGCAAAACAACATGATGCAGAAAGCTGGTTTGAAATAGGAGGAAAAATGTACTTAAAGAGTATTTCAGCTAATGCATCCTAAAGCCTCCYGTAGAGGGGATAAGTTATATTTTCACACCTGCTGTGTTACAGAAAGGAAGCCCCAGGGATTGCTCTGATCAGCTGATGTTAATGCACAGTTTCAACCATCTCAATTAGGATTTTTGGCAATTTTCTAATACATTACATGATTTTTTAAGCCCTGATGAGTAAGACTCTCTTTCTCCAGTAGTGACAGGGAGTAAACTGGTTATAGGTTAACTGGATGAGAGGAAACACTGCAGCGCCATGGTGTGACTCTCCAGATACATTTAGCAAAGTGGTTAAAGAAAAAAGGGGAAACTTGTCTTGCATTTGTTGTGCCATTTTTGGAATCATGCTGGGAGCACATCTGCTCACTCCTGCCAGTCCTTTACCTTTCCCTCACTGATGGACAAGACACAGGTTGTTCCTGCCTCCCTGAGCCTCTCCAACTTTTCTCTTCATTCTCACACTGGGGCTTCCCCAAAAACTCCTGCAAAGATATGGGATGTTCAGTAATGCCCAGAGCAGTCAGTGAGTGAAATACCTTAGGGTGAGCACAGATGTACCTTGAGCACCAGGTGAATGGGAAGGGCTGTGCTCACCCCATGTCTTTCATCTCACACTGAACCCAAAATCAGTTCCCCTCTTTGCTGTGGCTTTCTCTGCACGTCAGCAGCCCAGTTTTTCTTCCTTCTCTTTTGTCAGTAGGGCAGAACTGTCCCTCCCTTGGGACCCTAAGGACACCCCAGGAGCACTGGGATGATGCTTTATGGCACCCACGTGATTCCTTGCACCCTCTGTGCACAGAAGGCCTGGAATAATTTCTCAGAGACAAAAACCCATTCCAAAAATTAATTGCGTCAAGGGCCGCGGGGTTTTGCTGAAACTCCCCTTTCAGATTTATAAGCCTGACAAATACATTTTTTTCCCAGCTTGCTGGCCATCTGCTGATCCTCTATAAATATAGCTGATATAGTGCTTTGTCTTAAAAAGGAAGGAGACACACATTTACATAAACGACCTGTGAGGGGATGGTGCCAATGAAAGGTGTGAGGAAATAGAGCTGGCCAGGACCCATGAATCACATAGAAGAGCAGTATGGCCAAATCTGCGGTGGGATCAGCTCACTCTGAGGGCTGCACAATCTTCCAAAACTGCCTGACACCCACTAAAGGCCATGTTGGTGACATTATTTGTCTCTCCTCTCACAGGATTGAGCATCCCTGTAAATGGGTGCACCCAGCCCAGCTTTCAGCAGGGTGCCAGATGGCTTGAGGATTGTGCCCCATGTCAAAAAAGGAGGAGAAAGGAGGAAAAG
>NW_026623446.1:260613-299254 GCF_030028575.1 Malurus melanocephalus | reverse complement strand
TTCTCCTGTATTTTACTATGTGTTTTATCAAATTATGTGCACACAGGAGATGTTTTATCTCTGCAGAGGTGATTTGAACATGCTGGGTTATACATTGGTCCATCAGCTGGGAAACAGCCCCATCACCTTGCTGATACCCTCATGCCCCTGCTCCTCCTCCCTCCTGAGCTGAATCTGAGCCCTTGGCATAGAGATGTGTGTTTCTCCCAAATAGCTCACAACTGGAAGCTGCCATTTTTGGGTATAAACATTTCCCACTCTGTTTCTGGACCTTGGAGCTTTGAGTGCATTTGCTCTTGGATTGTGCAATAAAGGGAGCTCTTGGCATTTTATTTTCCCTCCCTGCCTTGTGAATCCAGGGTTGTGTTGTGTTGTTGTGTTGTGTTGTGTTGTGTTGTGTTGTGTTGTGTTGTGTTGTGCTGGGCTGTGTTGTGTTGTGTTGTGTTGTGTTGTGTTGGGTTGGGTTGTGTTGTGTTGTGGGGAGTCCCTGCAGGCAGGCAGAGGCAAAAAAGGGGCACAGCATCTCCCCAGGGCACAAAGCCATGTCCCTGGCCTGGTTTTGTGTCCAGGGAAGTCATGGCCAGATCCTTCCAGAGGATGGGAAGGACAGGGGATGGGTTTTACTGCAGAGAGCTGGGACTGTGAGCACAGTCTAGTGGTGCTGGGCTGGAGCATTTTGAGGCTGCTCCTCTCCCCAGGACTTGCCTAAGCCAAGTGGGATGAGTGACAGATTTCTCCTCTGAGACCAGTGAGGAAAAAATCTTCCATTGCTGCAAAGCAGCCTCAGGAGAGCATCCCCCTGGCTGCTCCTCCATCCTGGAACCAAGAGCCTCTGCAGCTTTTTCGTGTCTCTGTGTGAAGGTCAGTGACAGTGTCCCCGGCCAGGGGGGATCCCTCACCCATGTCCTGCCCTGTCCCCTCTCCTGCCCTCTCTGCAGGAGCCCCTGAAGTGCCCTGAGTGGCCAGGCAGTTGTTCCGTGGCTCCTCCGCCACTCCACAGTGTCCCAAACCCCGCAGGCAGGGTCCTGTGTGTCCCTGGAGGGGGAGATGTACCCCATTGTGCATTGACAAGCACTGGAAGASAGTAAACAAATAAATCAAAAATAATTGAAATGACACCATGGGAAATAACTCCCTGGGGCTTGCAGGCAGACAACTTCTTCCCAAGGAAAGTTACTGGGGATGCTGCCTTGGAGATGTCAATGTAATGACAGCAAAAACAAAATGCACCCCGAACCAGGGAGCGTTTCGCTTTAACTAACGGCTCCCTTTTAAGTGTAGGATATTGACATTGTGTTTGAATGGGGGCACCGTAGGAGCCCAAACTTGCCATACATGTATTTCCAAACCTACCACCTTCTGTAGAAACATCAAGGGAATACATTTGAATGGAAATAAATTCAGCTAACGCCTATTGATGCAAATGGGTAATTTCAAGTGCATTAAAGAATGTGGCCAGAGACGCTTCAGCAAACAATCCAGATCATGTTTTAATTAAGGTATTTTCTTTCTTCTTCTTTCTTTTTTTTCTTTCTTCCTTTTTTTGTCCCCTCCGTTTGTAGGCACAATAGCAAAGAATCCTCTCGGTCCCTGAGAAGACAAAATTACACCTAAAAACCAAAGCTGTCTAAAAACATGTGCTTTGATAAACATACATGGACATGAATTTAATTGTGCCCGTGCGCTTTCACTCTGCAAAGGTGACAGCTGAGCCAATCAGCTAACTAATTAACATACACTGCAAACGAGATTCCTCTTTTCTCAGGCCCGGGACAGATGGCCTATGCCACTCAGCCAGCTTCCTGCACCTAATCCCCTGCTCCTATTTGCTCCAGTGGCTGCAGATATTTGCATTCACTCAACAATAACCCATTGAAACAAATCGCTCCCTTTTTTCTTGCCACCTCCAAGAAAGCCCTACACACCACTGCCAATGTGGAAATGCTGCCACAAAAGAACCAATTATTATTTAGGGGAAAATATCAGGAAAAGGAAAAAAAAACAGGATTGCTGCTAAAAATAAAACCAAGTCCTTAAAAAAAAAAGTTGGGGGGAGGAGGAGAGGGGAAGAAATAAAGTAACATTTCTGAAAGGGTGTAGCTCATAAATGCTGTATTCAGAGTGCCTGGAGCAGGTTTTCATATTTTTTGCTTAGTCCTGTTGCCATTGAATCCAATTGTGTGCTTTGCTTGTTAACAAGTTTTATGCTTTATTTTGGACAATAATTTTCTGCCTTGGCCAACAATACAGATTCAGATTTGTTTTCTCACAGTGCCTTTTCCAATGGCCCACCCATTGCCAAGAATAAAAAGGGTTGTAAAGCAAGATTTGTTCTCAACAGTATCTTTTATCTAAGCACATCCCTAGATGCTTCATGGAGAAATCCAGGACTGGGTAGCCCGAGGCTGCATTTTGTGTTTTGGAAGATTCTGGTGGTGCAACATCCCCAGCTGCTTCCCACCAACTGTTGCTGTTCCCCGGGGGTGCAGGGTGGGCTCTCGAGGGGTTTGTGAAGGATGGGCAGACCTTAGAGTGGGGTAATGGAGCTGCCTTTGGTGGTATTGGTGGTTTTGGGAGCCCTGCTCCAACCTATCCTGCAGCCCAGGGTTGCAGAGACCTTCCCAGCTTTCTCAGAAACTCTGATGGGGTTTTTTTTGATCCTGTGAGGAGAGTGGTTTTAAAAACACAGCAGAGTATGTACTGTGATGCTCTGCCATGTGTTTTCCAGGATGGAGAGACWGTAATGTTTGTGAGAAGAGTCCTCATCCAAGCACTGGAAGGAGGCAGCTCCCTGAGCCCTTTGGCAGTGCAGACCAAGGAGTAGGCAGTGGTGGGGAAGAAAAAAACAAAACCAATGGGACATTTCAGACATTGAAGAGAAAATTATTTGGGAGAATCCTTCAAAATTCACTGATATATTCTAAGGGTAAGATGTATCCAGAAGGGCTTCTTCGGTCAATTGTCACCGCTTGGGTACAAACCAAGACTGCTAGGTCCCAACAACACACCTGTAACATGCCTCAGTGTCAGCAAAAAAACATTACCAGCTGCTTGGATCAGGTTGGAAATGATTGCTTTGGGTTTTTTTTTTTTTTTTTTTTTTTTTTTTTTTTTTTTTTTTTTTTTTTTTTTTTTTTTTTTTTTTTTTTTTTTTGTTTTGTTTTGTTTTGTTTTTCTAATTCAGAGGAAATTCAAAATATCTGACATCCAAAATCCTTCTCTGTGTTATTTTTGGTCCAACTTTAATCAGTGGTATTTTTGGTACAACTTTAATCAGTTTCATCACATTTGTGCTGTMCTTTATTTCAGCTGACTGAGATGATCCCAGCAATTGACTCAAGTGCTGACTGATGCGACCAATTAACTGAGTCTTCTTTCCTGGATTATGAGATACAAAAATATCTACTCTCAGGGGTGGCACAGTTGGTTACACAGCTTCATGTTTGGCTATTGCTGCCTTGGGTGAGCCCTTCTGGGGAAAAAAATGGCTTTCTGACATCAGTCTGCCCTGTGGATTGGTTCACACAGTGGGGTCTCATTCAGTGATGGGTTAATGTCAGTATTAAAATAGTAAAAACTGATCACACTCAAGAAGGAGCCTGCAGTGACAAATTGAATAACCTCCTTTCCCTCTTGCTGTCTCAGTTCAGTAGAAACACTTGCAGTGGTTCTGGAGGGTTACACACATCAGATTTTCAATGAAATTCCACAGGAATATCCACTGAAAAATTTAAGCTGCAATTCCAGACCAAGGACTGGCAGGGTAACTCCTCAGTAAATATTTCCAGATCCATCAGAAGAGTTGAATACATGAATGTTTGCTTCTRGTTTGAGAAGATCTTTGCCCAGGCTTTGTGTCCAGGCACTCTTGGCTGTAAAATGAGGATTTGCAGAGATGTGCATGGCCTGCCCCTATGGATAGGTAGGTTGGAACACCATGGCAACTTTGGCCTCTTGAAGGTGCACCAAAAGTACTTTCATAACACAAAACAGAGCTTCCCAGTGATTGAAAATCTTAGCTACTTTAACTCATTTTCACAAGATTTATACTTTTTCTCTGTCTGTTGTCAGAGTCACACAGAAAGACCAAAGCAGAATAGGAGAGGCTCTTTTCCATATATCTCTGGTTTGACCAGAGTGATGACAAGCAACATCTGAGCAGGCTGTGATGAAACTTCCTGCTTGGCTGTGCAGTCTTTCTCCTTTCACATCAGTACCCATGCTGCAGGATCCTCATCTGACCTGCAACTCCTCAACCTCAATTCTCAAGGGTTGGGTGGCCTAATTAAAACCAACAGAAAATGAGAATGCAGTTTTRCACACTGCATCTCAGCCTACAAATTGGTTTGGTCATTCCTATCACCATTTCYGTACTTCTAATATCTTTTCCACATCCATCCGGCATGGGAATGGTTACAGGAACATAACTAAGAAACTTGTTACAGGGRTGGTGGGCCCTCTTGCTATTCCCTCTTATCTTCCCAACAGATCCAGACCCTTCACAGAGGCAGGAATTCATCCCTGCTATTTTTCCCCTGGAGCAGTCTACTGCTCCAATCATCRAAATGAATATGCAAGGTGGAAAGATTGCAGCCTGGTGAAAAGCTGTGCTCTCCTTTGCATCCTAAATAACCACTGATCTCTCCGTAAAGATATCTTCTCAGAGGACASCACGGATTCACTGGCTGGTTTGCATGCAATTAAAAGAAACCAACAACAACAAGAAAATCCCCTGTATGTTTAAGACAGAGCTATTTCTCATAGCAGAGCTTTAAAASTCCTTATAAATGTGAGATGCCAGTGGTTTCTCATGAAAACAAAAGATCCCGGGGCTTAGCTCTCTGCTGAGAGGGGAGGAAGCGCCAGGCTAGGAGCGAGGGAACATTCAATCGGGCTGCTCTGACAGCTTTATAGCCCCGATACAATGGGCAGAGCCCCGTCCCGATGAACCCATTCCGGCGGCCCCGGCTCGCCCCCCGCCGCTCCGCCGATTCTTGTGCCCGTCCCGACCCGACACGGCGCGTCCCCGCACCGGGGCCCCGCACACCTTTGTGGCACCCCGGCCAGAAAAAGCGGCTGTTTAGCAAAACAAAAGGACTCCCATAATCTACTTATTGTGCCTCATTAGGATTGCGGGCGCCCTCTTCTAATGGGAAAGTTATAGGATCAAGCCGGCGGCGCGCTGCGGGGTTACCGCGCCGAGTAATAAAGACATTTTTTTCCCCGTTCATGTCCAAGCATGACAAGACACAGCGGCTCGCTCCCGAGAAGCCACTTGACATCTTCATTGTTCTACCTTCGCCGCTAAACACTTTTTTTTTCCACCGTTTCTTGGGGTGAGCGTCACAAATGCAAGCGTGGCTTTTCCAGGGAGAGGGGGGTTTGATTTGTTTTTTGTCCGCTCCCGGCTGCAGAAAGGAGCTCGCTCGCTCAGGATCTCTGCTCATTTTCAAAGGAGAGTCCCGGGCAGATGTTATCAGGGATGGTTTATATAAATCCGAGCCTAGGTTAATTCAGAAAATATGTCGTTTCTGCAACAGCTGTGAACCACACAATGTTATCGTGCTCCTGATATGCGGGCACTTAGATAACATGACAGTCCCTAGGTGATAGGGTCATATCAACCTTTGATGCTGAAACACATGCAAATTCCCCTTAGAGTTGGAAATGCAGTGCTTCTGRGGGCTGTTTAAAGAAGACATTGTTCAGATAGTGTTTCTCACTGAAGCTGCAGTTTCTTATTTCCAMAGGAGACGAGCCAGCTCTGTTGGATATTACAGAAGTCCCTTAGAAACATTTGAGAGAGAACTGAAAATTAACTATTATAGCCCAATTTAAATGGATTTATGGAACATAAAATAAAACAAGAACTTGGCTTGTTTAAGAAASTGCAGAGTCAAAAATCTGACGTACTCAGTAACTACAGCAGCCAGAGTCGTGCTGCAGAAAACATTTGTGAAACACTGAGTATTTGACTTTTCCTTCATATGTAATTTAATTCTAATGGACCATATTGTGCCATGGATTTTGAAGTGAAAATACTTGATGAAGTCTTCAGGGGAAAGGCTTCTAAAAACAGTGACGCACTAAGGACAGAAGGATTTAAAAACCCTTCAGCAACATAAAAAGGTCTCAGTCCCTAGCATTTTATTTAGGCAAAACACAAAGATTTCCAGCATCAGAACTCAGACTTGCCACACAGCCCGTTTCAAACAACATTTGAAAGTAGATCTCCCTSGTAGGAAACAGCTATTATTTAATGGCTCATGACAACGCTGACTTTCAATTTGTTGAAGCTCATTTGAATCGGTGTTGAGGGCTATCACACCCAGGGGACAGTGAGGAGGGAATTTGGGAAGGTGCAAGGTCATTCCCTGCTTTGCCTCAGATAAAACTCCCTCTTGCAAATGCCCTAATCTTTTCCTGATATCCCAGTGCTTACAGAAAGACACTATGGCCTCTTAAAGACAGTGAATGGTCAACATTTGTTCTACTSAAAGATAAATTCAGTTCATAATCTCATCTGAAGAGGAGCTATCTGCATGGTGGTAAAATAAAATAAAGATTTAGACCATGATATTCATATTAGACTATTTTTATATTGCCAGTGTGGTAATATTGAGGTGGAGTTCTCTTGGTTTTTTTTTTTTTCCCTATACCTTTACAAAGCACCCCTGGCACACACAGTCACTGGCAGTAGGGGTGTTAGGGTTTCTGTGAGGAATTATGGCATTGGACAGCAGGTCTGTGAGGCCTGGCAGTGCTGCTGCCAGGTGAACATAACYCAGCTCTTCAAACCACGTGCAAATGTTTGCTCTCCAATGAGMGCAATTTCAAATCCAGTCTGTGCTTACGTGCATGAAGTGCACAGAGCYTTCAAGCAAAACGCTGTAGCCAGCAGATATGGCCTTCCCAGGAATGCAAGGAGGAATGAAGAGCAGTCACTATTCTTTGGGAGTATTTAGTGAAACAGCCAAACTGGGAGAGCAGTAGCTGGTGAAGGACTGCCAGGGTGTGTAAACTGGGAAGGTGCTGCCCTTTCGGGCAAAGCAGATGTATTTTGCAGAGCTCCAGGCAGTGTCAAGTTTTGGAAAGTCGTGGGTAATGTTTCACCCRGTAGCCTGCAAAGAGACCTAATTTCTTGGAAATAAAACATTTCTCATGGGTGTCTCATAAGCTAATTATTCTGGCTGCATCCACCGAGCTGTCCCTTCCTAGMAGAGCAAATACACAACGAAGCCCAACCAAAAACGAAGTCGAGYCATGCTGGCACAAAGAGCCATGCATGGGCTGAACCTGGAGTTRTGCCATTCTCCTTAATCTGTTCTTGGGGAGGTAACAAACATCCCGTTTCTCTTGTGTACCAGMAGCTTTGAGGCCTCTTTGTAAGCAGAGCTAAAGTCAAGTGCATCAGTAATGCCTGTTATTGTGGCAGACACCACAGAGAGAGCATTAGGAGCTCCCTCCTCGCCCAGGGAACACAAACCAGGGTGTGTTTATAGCCCAATAATTGCCTGTTTGTGTAAAGTAATGATGTCCCTGTTTGGCTTTTAGACCAATTAGTAGAATAAAGGTGGTAAAAACACCAACATAATTAGTCTAATGACTATGAACCACTGACACTAAGTGTAAAATCTCTAGCCTTTTTGACACCCCGGTTTTATAGTGCAATATAAGGAGGGCAGTAACKTTAGGATGTAGGGGAGTTCCTCTGCTTTTGTAGCTGACTTTGATTGCCCCTGCACGATCTGATGCTTTCGATCGCCTGGGGTGGCTGACTGTGGTCTCATATTAAAGGAAAGTTGCCTCTGCTAATTATTTCTTGTACTGCTTTTCCCCCTTGCTAATTAAGAGTGGCAGAGAGATTTGATTATCATGTTTTTCTAGTAGTTAAAAAGAGACAAAATCGAACCTCAACCCACCCCAGATCCCCAGGCTGAAGCAGATGCTGCTTCTTGCATCCAGTGTTTCGTTGCTTTATCAATACGTTACCAGCTGAGATTGCCAGGGACTTGCTACCAGCAGTGGAAGGCATTGAAAATCAGTCTTTTAGTGGCAGCCACAGTGCCAGGGTTGTGTTTAGTGGGGGAACAGGAGAGTTATCCGGATGTGCAGCTCCCCCTGAAAACATGGACAGCTTCACTGTGGGATCACAGCTTCCTTCCTGGTGCATTTAAAAAGCGTCTGTTGGGATTGGGAAGGCCAAGATCCAACCCAGGATAATTATTCACCTGGAGACTCTCTTGAAAAAAGCAATGCAATTTCTTTTGAGGGTCTCTCCTGCTGGTGTGAAAACCTCTTTGGTTCTTTTGGTGCTGGAACTGGCCTGTTCTGGGAAAGATGTACTACAGCATCCATTTGTGCTGCAGCAAAAATGCTGTGACTAAATCCATCCTTCTCCAGTGAGCCGGTTTCTGCTGGAAAAATCCACTTTTCAGGGCACAAGAGCAGCACAGTTGGGAGACCCTGACGCACCACCTGAGTGCTTAGAGTGTTGAAGTTGTCCCATGTACCTGCCACAGCGGTGGAGACTTCATTATAGTGCTCATTTCACAGCATAGCAGATTTTCTGGTGTGTTATTTATTCACTGTGTCTCATCACAGCCTGGGACACTTGGTGGATACCTCAGATTTTCCTCATGAGTGTGGGGGATGAAGAGGCATTACAACCCCAGCATCTATCTCTGAAAGTCCCCAACTTTGCCCCTAAGATCCTGGACATGATTACCTTTATGACCTCTGCTTTTGCTCCATTTCCACACCTCAACACCTGCCTTGCGATTCCTGGCACAGCTCCCTGGAGAAGGGGCTCTCGCACATGTTTAAGGCCCTGGGGGAGAAGCAGCTGTCTCATTTCAGGAGTAAAGCAATGGCTCAACTCAACCTSTTCTTTAAGTCTGTCCCCAGAGGACTCTAAGGGCATGGGGACATCTGCAAACAGCAGAGAGCCAATCCTAATTCCCAGGTGTTGGTTATTGCACCCACTGCTGGTTCTGCTGTCCAACAAACCCACCAGCAGGATTTGATTTCCTTTTGATCCTTCAGGGAAGGTGATCTGTGGCTGCCTTTGCAGAGGAGCAGAATAACGAGACAGATTAACAGGGACCTTCCMCGTGGCAAATTATGTAATAATGCTTTAAAAGTAATTTTTTTTCCTAAGGACACAGCCAATAAAAAGGATTCAGGGGGTGGCAGCATTTTTAACATAAGTTTGAACTTTGCAATGCTGAGGACTYCCTGAATTCAGGTGAGTTTTGCTGAGGGTTTTTAGAGTATTTTTTAAGGCTTTCAACAGATGTGAAAAACATAACTTGCTGAATTAAAGATGATAGTAAAGAATCTATCTCTTGCTCAGGAAGCTCAGCTTTGGGATTTTGAAGCATTTATCTTTCAGTAAGAGGTCCATCTTTCTTCCAGCCTCTGCTGAAGCTCAGCCCTCGTGCTCTGGACTGCTCTTTCCATGGCTTATCTAAAAAAGTTTCTGCCTTCCTTCACTCTTTTCAGATCAAAGGGARCATTATCAGTTTACAAAGCATCCCCATTTTCTCCTGTCTCCCAACACCTCTGGCTCACTAACCTCCCCTCCAGGGTCAAGGGATGGGGATCCAGGCTGCTGGGAGCACTGGTTTCCCTTGAGCAAGGGTGGCTGTGGAGATCTTTGGCACCGTGAATCAGAAAATCATGCCAAAGCTTCCTATCCCAGGAAAAGTTGCTTAGTTTGATGACACAGACCACTGAACATTTCTGGTGGAAGATCACTGAACTCAGGGAGCTCCTGAGGGAATCCTGACCCCCTGTCCTTGATTTTCAGTGGGGGGAAGAAAGGAATAAAAGGCAYAAAAATCTAAGTTAAAGACAGAGTGTCACCCTTTGCTTTGAGTTTCCTGCCTTTTGTCAGGCTAAGTGCTYAGTGCCATTTAAATGCAAGTTTTCTGTAGAAGAATCCCCCCCCCACCCCAGCCAGGCTTTCATGGGAAGTTTTGCAGTGCCCATTGCCTTCACGGCTGTGAGCTGGGGGACAGTTCATCCAAAATCACCCGGAATCAGAGAGTTCACTCCATCCCTGGGTTTCACTATGGCTGAATTTCCTCCAGGGTTGGAGCAAAGAGAGGAGGAAGCTCTTCAGCCTCTGACCACTGGTTTTGTCATACACTGGTGCCTACTTAACCCCCTTCTGCCTCAGTTTACCTGCCAATTCAGTGGTTTACAACTGGTGTTGTGGGGACATTTCAAGCCCATAACATTTCTGTGCCTGAAGCTCCCTAGTGGGTTGCACTTAGATTGGAACATCTTCTTCAAAAATATCTTTTGCTAATGCTGCATTTTTTTTTTTCCTTGCCAAGATGGCCAGATGGATCTTCGTTAAAAAAATAAAATTAATAATATTTTTTGCTAGATTCTCATTACAGTATRCTACTGATAGAACACTTGAGTCTCAAATGTTTTCTCCCTGGTATCTATCCCACCCCTGTCTTGCCCCTAAACAGATTCTCAATTAACCAYGAGAACAGATTCTCAATTAGGAATGGGCAAAACCTGCAAGCTCATTTTCACATATTTATATGGCTGGTCAATGTTTTTCTGTCTMAGATGATATTTCACATTGGTTTTCAATTAAATAAAAGCATCTGCTCACTGGAAAAAAATGTTTCAGCACAACYAAAGCTAAAACCCGGTCTTGTTTGGTAAAATATGTACTTAATCTTTTTTTTTCTGTTGGTAGTGACCCTAATTTTTGACCTTAATTTTTCCCAGAGGTTATTGAATCTTGAAATTTCTCACTAAATGAGTAAGGTATGAGGTWAGGAGCCTCTCTAAAAGCCAAACACATGAAAGTAAGTGAGAATGCAGTTACTCAARTGTAGACATGTCTGCTTCCCATTCCTGCATTGACTGGATATACCTGAATACACCTGGTTTCACCTGGAGAACAGACAGGTTGTCCTTTTCCTTTTATGCTTTGGTGGAAATGCAGGCTAACTCCATCAGACCAATGGTGTTGTATCCAGAGAAGCCACACGATCTTGTGGCTGAAATTCCTGCCTGAGCAAATTACTGTGATTCATGCTGTGACTTGGAAATGCAGTGGATGTGTTGAAGGCAGGATTATCCCAGAAATACTCCCAAATGGTCTCTGTAATAGTCACTCATTCTTTCTGACCACAGTCCAGAGAGGGGTTAATTCACTTTCACCACTGCTGAGTTGGTGCAAACCCCAGGACAAAGCTGCTTTCTCAGGAAGCTGAGGCGAAGAAAAGTTAATTTTTCTGCCCAGGTGAGACCATCTTTCCTGTCATMATTTCCAATTTGAAAACACAGCCCTGGCCTAAACCCTATTTTCRGGATGTCAGCCAAACCCAAGTCATCCCTGGAGCACCAGGAAGGTGGGACAGCCTGTCCCGGTGCAGGGATCTGAGCTGGGCTTAAGCATCGGATTAGCTGCAGAATAGCTAAGCTCCTATAAGGCTTGGGAAAACATGCTGCCCTTCCATGCTTAGTGGGTTTGCCAGGCTCTCCTGTCACTTAGAATGAATGGGGAGAGAAATCATTATTTAATTATCTGGGAAGCCCTTTAAAAGACTAATCAGCAAGGAATTTYTCTCCAGTAGTAACAGCTGGCTCTCACACTATGAGTCACAAAGACAGATATTAAAAGGCTGTTTTTCTCAGTTAGTGAACTTATTAACTGCGCTCTCCTCTTTTATAGAAATGCTGCATTGTTGTCTAACAATGGTCCCCAGCCCCTGAGAAACATGATGGCATGCTGAAGGGGATGGGGAGCTGTCTTACTGTAAGCTGGGGTTTACCCAGTCCAGGATCTCACACTTCAAACCCCAGTTCTGCTTTTTGGGGGGTTCAGATGTGGCTCCTCCCTGCAGCTGGCTGACAAAGTAGTCTATCATGAGAGGAGTCAAATAAAGGATGCGCCAAGAAGGGACGCAGCAATTCGTGCAGTGACAGCCAGAAATTCACTGCCCTGCTGCCCTTGAGTCACAGAAAATGGCACCCTGGAGAAGCAGTGGTTTTCTCAGTGCTGTGGGGATGGCAGAGAGGAGCTGAGCTCACAGAGCTGGGTTGGGCAGGATGAGATGAGACACATCTTTCTGAAGGAGATTGGGACATCAAGGACAGAAGGGGAGGGGGTGTCCTTTCCAGGACAACAGCTCCCACTGGGTGCTCCTGCTTGGGGCTGTGAGCTGTCACCAAGCAGCTCTGCCCAAAAACCTCTCTGCACCAGTTCCCCTCGTGCCAGTGCTCAGCAGTGGATTCAGGAATGATAACAGCCACAGGGCACCTATTAAACCTCAGTGCAAGCAAGTGGCTTTAAGWTCAAGTGGTATCTTCAGTGAAATTAAATGAGGGAAGCCATGCCTCAGGCAATGTCATTCCAGGCTACCCCTCATGTCCCTATCTCTGGGTTTACACTTTGGGCACCAGGTCTGCTCTTCTCTGCAATCTGCAGCTGTGTAATGAGCACTTCAAAACTCAGCAGACCCCATMAGCCCCGCCAGGACTCTCAGCCAGACCCTTGGCCTTATCAGGGCTGTGCAGAGGAAGAGAGCTGCCTCCCTTCCCTGGGCTGTCAGCTCTCCGAGGCTTTGACCACGTTGTTCTCCAAACACAACTGGTCCAACAGCACAAATTGCTGTGGGACTGAGGGTGGGGAGCAGATCTCTGCGGCAAACTGAGGCACAAATGACTGGAGAGGTGCTGGCTGTGTGGGGGAGCAGTTGGACAGGGGTCTGGGGTGTGCTTGGCCCCATGGGGTCCTGAGATTTTGGGGTGTGCATATGTGGTTGTGTATCTCTGTGGGTGGGAAGGAGGGGACGAAAGACTGAAGGGGATTACACTATACTGAACACCCATACTTATATGCACTGATTTGCTGCTTTGAATTTTTCTTCAGAAATATTTTTCTCTTTGCATGTGCAYAAATTTTAGTCTCCCGAAAGAAGCTTCCCTCCCACCTGAAATCGAACATTCAAATGTGAAAGATATTTGCAGGGTCTAATTGAATTCCTAGCGTTTGAGCCAGTGTCTCAGCACAACAGAGAGGAGGAGTCTCTGCACAGGTGGCATTGGGATCTCTGCTGCAGGGGAAAATGCACAGTAATATTTACCCTGCACAGACAAAAATGGTACAAACACAACCATTCCGTACTCCTCTGGGGCCCTGCTGAAGACAGACGGCTCAGCAGCCTGGCAGTAATGGATAAACCTCAAAGGGCAATATTTCAGCTTATATAAGGGGATGGGGCTTCCTGCCAAGTGAGCTTCTACAATTTACATCAGGGAGGATTTGGCTGGAGATAAATCAGGTAATCATTGCCCTGGAGGAGCTGCGGTACCAACAGTGCTCACCTGTCTGCTCGGCAGCAGAGCCAAGGCTGTCCTCCCTCGGGCTGCTCCAGGCAGAAATTGCACATTTGGGGTGTCTTTGGGAGAGGGAGGCCCTGRCAGTGATGAGAGGCATTGGCAAACACTGGAGAAATTGGTGTTCAGCTGGAGTGTTTTCCCTGAGAGAAGAGAGGGAAGGTCTCTCTCCAAGTGGATGAATCGCCCCAGGGGATCCATGTTCAACTCCCTGCTTTGCCTCTTTTCTCTGCCATCAATCTCTTGGTCTTGGTTTGCTGTCTCCCAGCACCTCCTTCAGTGTGCTGGGCTGTAGGCTGAGAATGCAGCAGGGCTTCTGTTTGTCCTGTCTGTGCAAGAGTTGGGTCGGAAAGCAGAGTGAGCAGTGAGTGCTGCTCCCATCTCCCCTGGCTCACAGCTGCTGCTGCTGTGGGGAGCACACATCATCACTGTGGGGTTGTGCAGGCTCACCCTGCTGCTCCAGCACCARTCTGGGAGAGCTGGAAGAGCTGTCTGCACTGGAGCTGGTCCTGGGGCTGCTGTGMCACCAGGAGATGCTGGCACCAGCCCTTCCTCAGGGCGCTGCCTCCAGCTGCAGCTGAGCCCCACAGCTCTGGGGGCAGGCACACATTTCCAGCTCCTGCCTGTCTGCATCTGCTCAGGAGCAGGATTTGCTCCCAACTTTTTGCCCATGCATCCACCATTTCTGTGCTCAAGCAGGTGGGGTGCAAGGCACAGCACTGTRGTGCAAACACAACCCTGCCTCCCCCTCTTTTCTTCCTTTAAACAGAGCTTTCCCTGGAGCTCCTGGATGTGGATGAAATTTTGCTGAGCTGAGGCTGGACCTGATGCTCACGGGGAGGTTTTCAGCAGCCAGAGATGGAGCTTCCTTTGCCTGTGCCCTGCATGCCTGCGGCTTTGTTGTATAAATGAAAAGCAATTTGCTCCTTATTGTTTGTGTTTTGTTTTGGTGCTCGGTGGGCTCACAGCATGCAGAGGAGGTGCACACTTGGGGAGTTCTCCAGCATCCCAAGGGAGATCAATAACTTCTAATCAGTGCACTGGGAAAGAGCTCTGCTCTAGGTTGTTTTTGGTATGTGTGTGACAGAATGATGTGGTGGTGCCTGCTTAAGAAAGGGCCCTGATCCAAATCCCATCCCCAGATCTCCAAGGCTGTTTTAAAAAAACAAGGAGCAAAAGGTATTTCAAGTTTTACAAACTGCAACTTGGTGCATAGAGGATAAAGAGCTCAATCTGACCACCTTGAACTGGTTTTCTGCTGCTCTGGACAAAACTGGGAGTTTGTCAAACACCTGAAGGGGCCCAAAACATCAGACAGAAGGGTTGGGRCCATTTGTGTGCCCTGGGGACCAGGGGGACCCTGAGGACTGTCACATGGCACCGGATGCCTGTGCATAAACAGCTGAATTGAGCTGCCTTAAAGCAAATCACTGTCAGAGGAGGAGACTGAGACAACATCTCCTGCAGCAAAGGCTCGTGCCTGTTTCTGCACAGAGCACTCACATCCCTGGATCCTGGGCAATATCAAAGGGCTTCTGGCCTGTGAAAGGTCCTTAACTGATAAGAAAATATGTCCTTATATTTGCTATTTGATTGTGAAAGCAGAAATTTTAGTCAACATTTGTCAGTCTGTCTGATATATAARTAGGATTTTATTCTGTTACACTGCTCTCATTCATGTCCTACAGCCTGTTTGCTCACAAACAACAGAGATTATCTCCTCTGTAGGGCAAGTGTGGGGTTTTTTTCCCCTAACTGGGCAAATTTGCTGCTAAAATTAAGTTCTGTCAAAATCAATGGCTCCCAGCTCAGATGAGTGTCCTGGGGGAAAAAAGGAAAAGGAGTTAGACACAAAAGTATTTCAAAGCTAAATTCAGAAACAAGAGGACAGGGATGACTGGTGTAAGGGGTCCAAGGGACAGCCACCTTGTAGGAGGGACTGATCCCAGGATGTGAGCCTGGTCAGACARTGCTGGTGCAGATGTGGGTGCAGTTGCAGCAAAGATGTTGAAGATGATGGTATTTGTGAGATACACAGGTAAAAATCAGCCCTGTTTCAGCTGTTTAAGGTTTTCTTCTCCCATCACCCTCTCTTGACCTGCACAGTGAACCTGTGAGTCTCCCTGTCCTGTCCCAGCACCTTTGCCCATCTCCTCTCTGTCATGGGTACCTGCAAACCCTACATCCACCAGGAGAAGTGTATGAACAGCCCTGCTGGGGTGTGCCACGGGCCAGCTGATGTTTTTTCCATGCTAGGTAAATAGATGTTTTGGTGCAGGAAGGCACTTTGGGGGAATGGTGACCTTGGGTATGTTTTGACCAGTAATGAGCTGGAGGCAGCTGTTCCTCCTGGAGAGGTGATGTGCTCTGGGCTGTGTCCTCACCTGGCTGTGTCCTAAAATAGCCCTGTGATGGGAATGCAACCAGGATAATGGAGGTGCTATCTGCCCTGTGCCTGCAGCAGGGAGGAAGTGTTTGTGCAATAACTGTGCATCCTTCACCTCGGACACACAACCTACAACACCTCACCTTAAACCCAGGTAAGCTCCATCTGGCACTGTGGTTTGCAGCTTTCAGGTGTGACAGAAAGAGATTAATGATGTTCAGCTACATTTGTGCTGCCTACAAATCCCTCTTTGCTTTTCTTTCTGGTATTTGCAGTGTCCAGGTTTATTTCTGTGCTGCTATGCTTAGGATGGATCTGGTTTGTGCTATAAAGYGTTGTAAGAAATGGGGACTCTCAGTGCTTCAACACAGAGATATAAATCTTCCCAAGTGTGAGAGATTTCCAAATTCCAAGTAAGTGCCTGGTGGCCCCCATTGCTGCAAAAAAAAAGCCAGACACCAAAAGCACCTGTTGAGGAGCAAAACACAGAGCAAGATCTAAGGCCATGGCTTGATGCTATTTCTACGCCTTCTGCAACAGCTCAGTTAAAAGGCATTTTTTGCAGAGAAAAACGTGACACTTAAAAGGTAACATATTCTTTTCACCTTCCAGCTTCCAATTSAGTTTGTAACTTAGCCCCAAGAAGTGATCAGGGGCTGCTTTCTTTTCAGCTTAAAATCTCTTTTTTTTCATGCACTGGATGTCAGCGCTCCCGAAAAGATTAAATAAGGCAGAGGTAATGTAGATTTAAAGAATTTTCCAGATGAAGTGCCAGAGCACTTTGAACTGAAGAAGAAAGAGGTTGCTGTGAGGGGACTGRTTGCTGCTGGGGGAAGGCACTGAGGAGCTTTGCTCAGCACGTTCTGTGTGGGTAAATGTGGCACATCCATGGATTTGGGGCACAGTGCAGTGCCTGCAGTGTGCTGACCCAAACCCAYATAACAGCACTGTGGGAAGGGTGCTTCCTCAGAGGTGTGAGACTTTCTGTCCAGGATCTGGGGCTGCGGGAGCCTTGCTCAGCTGCTCTGATGCTGTCACAGAGAGAATGAGCAGCACTGATGGGGAAGGGGGAACCTTTATTTGCAAAAGAGCAAAACCGCTCCAAGGGGAGGTAGTGTGGGAGGAAAAGCTGGAATTGCCTCCTGTGTGCCTCCTGTGTCTGTTCTGTGATGTGTCAGACATCAATGGAGTCAAATATTGCTGCTGCCRCCAGAAAAAGAGGTATTGAGGGCAATTTCTCCTTCTTGTCCTCCAAAGGAAGTATTCCCCCCTGCTTCAGCACTGAGGATGTCTGGGCAAGAAGATGAGCTGCCACAAAGGATAAATTACTGCTGTTATCTCCAGATGGATCAGGTCTCTGACARTATGATACCAGCCCATGAGGAGGAAAGTTCCAGGGAGATTTGTGGAAGCACTCACTCTCAGAAGGTGCAGAGTTACCTTCTGGCCATGGGCAGTGGGTGGAGGGAGGGGTGGGAGGAGGAAAAAGTTTTAATAAAAATAATAATATTTAAAAAAAAATCCCCTTTGTACTTCGGTAACAGCTCTTCCAACATTCCCAGACCAAATTAATTCATGAAAAATTCCTGGCAGGTGAGTACAAATTCCATAGATAGGTGAAAAGAGATTTGGAGGTAGAGAGAATAAACASTTTTGAGTCATGCAAAATGGCACTGGAGTGGGTAGAGAAAGAACCCAGGACTCCAGCTCCTCTCTGGCTGTGTTTCCCTGGTGTCATTTGACCCTCAGGGATACTGTGTGCTCTGTGAGYTYTGCGTCTCYGCCTGGGGAATCTTTGTTTGAAGAGCTGCAGTGCAGCATGGATCACCCCCAGGAGAAGAGAGCACTTGAGGTATCCAGTGCCAAGGAGCAGATACTCATCTGTGCCTGCTCAGGCTTGCTCACCCTTTGGGGTACGTGGGTGTGAACCTGGGGCAGTGCAGGATTATTTGGGAGCAGAAGGTAACATCACAAACACAAGTCTTGACAGCAACTCAGGGGCTGGKTTTTGGGTGCTYTGCACCTGCAGTCAGCTTGCTTCTTGCAGAGCCCTTCATCATCCTCCTGGGCAAACTTTTGAGGTGGCTGCTGATGTGGTGAGCTTTGGTGAAAAGCATTTGTTTTGAAATCTGGCCGCGGTTTGAATGGTGAGCTCTTGGGAAGTCTGACACTTCATGCTGAGCCAGATTGAATGAAAAGCCACTGAGTRTATGACAACAAATGTTCATATCCTGCTTTTGAAGATGAACAACACAGTTGTTGAGATACCTTGGATCACTTTCATCAGTTTTGGGTGTCTATTTTTTTTATTTTTTTATTTTACTAAGCATCCTATGCTAGGGGCAGGTGTGAGATTTTGCACTGTGTTTGCACAGCTCCCAACACATCACTCCCTGTCCTTGGTGGAGTAARCAGAATGGAGGCAGAACTGAGAGCAGACAGGATGGTGCTGAGCTCAGACTTCCTTCACCACGGGTGACTCTCCATGTCCAGTCCCAAAGCCACCACTGCACAGCAATTCCACATGTCCACCTCCACACTGCCCTGCAGTGAAAACCTGCAGAGCTACAGTCAAAGGCTCAGAGCTGTGCTGCTGGTGGAGGATTGCTCAAGAGCATCTTTGATCATGACACAGGAGAGAAATCGTGAAGTAAAATTCCCCCTTGACCACAGAAAAGCTCACAGCCCTCACTTCAAACACAAGGAGAGAGCCCCACAGCTCCTGCCAGTCTGAGCTGAGAGAGGCTGATTCCTCATCCTAAATATGGGGCCGAATGTAGCCCTGAGTGTGTGATCCAAGGCTGTTAAGCACCTCCATGAGGATCAGTCCCTCTGTCCTTCCCTGCTCCCCCTTTCCAGCTCTTGTCAGCCCCAGGTGCCTCTGAGGAAGGTGAGGAAACCCAGCATAAAAAAAAGAAAGAAGGCACCCATGGATGGCCTCAAGTRAAGATCAGTCCCATGTGGACAGGGATATGAACCTGCCCTTCTCACAAACATTAACAAATGGGGCAATCATGGGTTTTTTCATCATTTTGAAGCAGCGAAGTCTTCATTTTTAGGCTGCTGAGTATCTGGACCCACTGAACCCCATATCCAAATCCTCTGGGAATCACTGCTGCTTCACAAGGGCAAAGCAGGCAGTCTCAGGCAGACAGCACTGAGGGCAAAGGCAGGTTCCTTTTCAGCTGTAGCCTTAAAATATTGCAGCACAAGCTGGATTTTACCACTGGCATGGGGCCTTGCACACATCCTTGGGTACCCAGAACTGGACAGTCGCACCCTGCTTTYGCCGTGTCCCCTCCTCTGACCCTTCMTAAACACAGATGTTCCTTCTCCTCYGACAAAAATCATTCATGAAAAATTCAATGGGCCGTTTCTTCCCTCTCTTTCTCCCTCTCGTTTTTGTTGTATTCTTGACAAGCTTGAACTCCATAGGGGGGAAAATAAAAGAGCAGCCCAGCCCCTGGTCCTCCCCGCATCCTGCTGCAGTGCCCATTTTACATGGTACAAAGGTCATTTAGCATAGCATGGAGCCCTCAGCAAGTTGCACAAGGCAATTTCATCTGATCMGTGATGGAATTCCACTCAGCCAAAGTCCTTATTATTATGCATTTTTTACACATTAGGATTTTCCTTTTGTTGGCAGCCAGATCTCTTCATGAGGTGTTAAAAAGTGCAGAGGGGCTCTCTGCTCCACTTCGGGGAGCTAATCCTGCCTTTAAGGCTGGGATAACTGTTTCATTACGGGATGGGCTCAGCTTTAGAGCCGCTGACGTTTGCTGACAARGATCTCAGCAACCAGCACAAAACCTGTGATGGAAGAAAACCCATCTCTGCTTCTTGCAGGGCAGCCACAACCCAGCAAGGGCCGTGAGACTGACTCTAGTTTCTTTTCTCTTTCCTTTTTTTTTTCCCCTCCCTGCAAAGTTCTAGCCCCTAATTTTCTAAACGTTTTCCAAGCTGGCCAACATGTGATGACTCATTTGCACCTGTGAAAAGCTATCCCCCCAATTTGATGGATGATATTGCGAATCTTAAAAAAAAAAGGTTAACTGGTGAAGTTAAATAAATAGATTCTCCCCCAGCACTGAATGGAGCGATTTCGTGGGCAGAGCAAGCATCTGCTTCGTGCCAATCACAGCCACGTGTCTCTTGAGCAGTCAGAAAAGCAGCTTTATTAAGCAGTGTGGTCCTCAAGTAATAATTAGATAATACCCGAGCCTAAGAAAATACACAGGTTTTGTTCATAGCCCTCATAAAATAATACCGAGCTTTATTACAATGCTTCTGGCTGGAAAAATAATCAAATCCACTCCTTCAGTCAGCGGGATATTTCAGTGATTTTAAACTGGTTTGACTTTATCAGAAAAGATGAATTCAAAGAGGAACAGGTGCAGAAAAAAGCAACAAGGATGGAGGATAATCAGGGCCTGGAGAGCCTGTTTTATGAGACAGGRCTAAAAGAGATTGGCTTGTTAAACCCAGCAAAATGAAGGGAACATGACTGATGTCTACAAATAGAGGGATGTAAATGCAAAGGAGGGAAAAGAGCTATTAAAGTAAAAGACAGAGCTGGCACAAGAACAAATGGGTACAAACTGGTCACTAAGAAACACAGCCAGGAAATTAGGAGATGTTTTTCAGCCACCTGAGCTGCTCCAAACAGGCTCCCAGCAGCAGTGGAGGGAATGAGGGCTGGGCTGAGCTTCGGTGATGCTTGGCCAGTTTCTGGCAGGGATGGCAAGTCCTGAGAGCCAGGACTGAATCCAGAGCCCTGGGAGAACCCTGCTATCCCACCTTCATCTGCCCATGCAAATACTTCATAACTAGTGAGRCTGGAAGGAAAAAAGATGGAAAATTGTAACAATGCTGGCAGCTCGCTGGGAAAATATTGCTTCTGGGGTAAATAATTCCTCATTGAATAGAAATMAACAGTGAGAAAAATTGAACCAGCAAGATAAGAACAGATAATGAAATGTGCGGTAGCGGTGAAATGTTTCTTTCTGGTTTATATAAGAAGCAGATAGCAGAACTGACACAGCTAAACGACCTGAAACCTCATTTCTTGATGACAATATGAGTTTTCTTCCCTGAAATATAGCAAAGCCCTGAAAAATTATACAGGACAAGATCCTATAAGTCTGGAAAGAGACCACCTCATTTGCTAGCAATGAGCTGACAGCATTTGGTAAGTTATGAAAGGATGAACTAAATTAATCTCTTCCTTTCTCTCACCTTCCCTGTTGAAAATACAGACAAAGACTTCCCTTTGACACACTGCCCAAGGAACACAGGGAAGGGGTAAATTAGTGCAACTATTTAATTCCTTCACTGAAAGTGCCTTTYTCCCCCCTTTTAGACAAACGGAAAAGTTTGAGCGAATTCAGCATTCTGGCACAGTCTCTTTGGCTGAAGCTGCTCTGCTGCATATGAAATCCTTAAACGGATTCTGGCTCAGCAGAAACACACTGTTTTTGTTTTGTGAGTAAACCCCGAGTGTTATTTGGAGTCATCCTCTCACAAACACAGGCACAGAGCAGCGTGTTTTGGTCAAGCTGATTCGGTTCCTGCCTGAAAAAAAGGATTTTAGTTAATGGCTTTTTAAGCGATCTAATGTTCATCTTGTGAATGATGAGAGGACAAAAAAAAAAAAAAAAAAAAAAAAAAAAAGCCTCTGTTCTGGTTTTATTTACAGACCAACAGAACCTCTCGTATTCCACGGAGACGTGGGGATACAGAGGAAAATAACTGGGAGGAGATCGTGATCCCAATCTCAGCAGCTCCTCCAGCGAGTCACTGACTGCAAGAACAGCACGYTTCCCTCAAGACATTGTTTCTATCCTGTTTTTCTGGTTTCTCAGGTACCTGTCCAAGTATTTTTTTTTTTTTTGCAATTAAGAACATACTGGTCGCCCTTCAGTAATAATAAAGGCAAAGGAAGGTAATGCAAATAATTACCAAAGGGAATGAAAGCAAGCGTGACACTTCTGAACAGGCAAGAAACTCGTGGTCCTGTGGCTGCAGCCTATCGACACAGGCACACATCAATACCACTCAATGCTGTACCAGGATCCAGAACTGCCCCTCAAACCATTATCCTTGTACTGCAGCCACCCCAAAGTGCCCCAGGTGGCTGCCCTGGGTCCATGATCCACGGAGCCCTTTTTCCTGTGATTCAGTTGTTAACTCAGGTAATGCCCTGGAGAAATTACACAGAGCCAGCATTAGTAACYAGGTAATAACCTGTTCCTAATGGTCCAAATGCAAGATCAAAAGTGTTTAGAGAGGCATGGGCAAGGAACCTGTTGTGTTAAAACACAGCTACAAGCGAATGACAGCCCATCGCTAGGAGACATTTGCTGAGAGACRTTTACTCAGAGGCATTTACTGCATGTATTAGCAGAGGTAATGAAGAAGGGATGAATTAATTACATGGGTAATGATTTACATTAGTATTTGCGTTCAGTGGATTGTCTCCAGGAATCATTTTTACCCTGTCCATATGTACATACTATTATTTGTCCCTGTTTGCATCCATGAACACCAAATCTGCGGTGAAATTTGAGGGAAAGCGAGGCAGAACASAGAAATGTGGCAATGGCCTTCAACTCTTGGTTTGCTGAAAAGTGAGATGAAAAAGTACTTTTAACGTGCTTGCAGACTGGGTAGCTGTCAGGATGTAAAGAAGCACTGCTGTCCCAGGTCTGCAAACCAGGTAAAACCTCACTGAGGCTCTGAGGGTGAGGAGTTCACTGAAGGTTGTGCAGTAATCGTGGCACGGCACTTGCTTAGTCCCATTGATCTCCTGAACAATGCCTTTGAGTGAAGAAATCATCCATGGTATGTACTGTACAGAGGAGAATAACTTGTGGTTTGTGAGTTTCCTGTTGGAGGGATGCACTGATAACAGGCCAGATGAATAAATTAATGATTAGTCTGTCACAGGAGCACTTATTTATCTGGTTTGTAAAATGCCTTTTCTTTCTGTCCCAGAAATGCCCTTGCTGCTCCTGCTCATTTTTTAAAATGAAAATCTTTTAGAGAATGGAAAACTTCAAACTACACTTGAAATTAAAGTTTCTCTGACAAGGCCATCACCTAGAAATGGGACAGGGTGTGCAATTTCATTTAGAAAGATAGAGAGAAGGTAGGTGGGATAGGAGAGAAGAGGAAGGAAGAAAGGAGGGAGTTGGAAGGAAGGAAAATATGTAAGGATGGATCAAAAGTATCAAATTCAGATCCAGTTCTGGAGCCTGGCTGATACCTGTGCCAGCCCAGCTTCAAATAACCCATTTTCATGGACTGAATGGATGTACATTGAAATGAGGCTTTGGGGCTGGTCACAGACTCAGGGCCCCATGACAAAATGCAAATTGAGGTGCAAATTTGATTCCAAGTGTCCTCAGATCTGTGTGTGTTTAGATGTGCAGCTTGGCACCACATTTCCAATGACAAGCTGCCTGAACAATCAGTAAGCCCCAGCTCTAGATTCCCTGTTCTGAACCCCTGGAGAAGGGAGGGCAGTGAACGTTTTGCTGGCCAGGCTGGGCTGTGCAACTGCCCCGTGCTGATACAGCCCTGCCTTCCTGCCAACATCTGTTTTGCCCTGCACCGAGGAAGATCCTTCTTCCTCCTCTCTCAGCCTTTATCCTGTGGCTGTTTCTCTGCCTTGAAGCCCTTTCTGTGCCTGGCCAGACAGCCATCAGTGGATGGATGATGATCCACACAGACCAAAGTGCACCTAAACAGCTTTTTCCAAGTGGTGCTGCATCAGAGGGCTTAAGCCTGAGGACAGCAGAAGTTTTGTTGGCTTCAGCCCAGCCTTTATTTGCAGATCACTCCTGGTAATTATTTGTTGACTGTTTTGCACCTTTCAGACTAAGACAYCTGTGGTGGAGGATTCTCACTGTTCTGGGCACGAGGCTGACTCCACACATGGGGAATCACACCTGGCAAAGGTTCAGGCTGAGCCCATCAGCTCTGTTGTTACCTGTGGCCAACCTGCTGAAATATCTGCCATGGAAGTGTTCAACACTCTGTCTCTTGGGCTGGGAACCTGCTCAGACTGTCCAGGCTGGAAGTCAGACAGGAGAACAGGGTGATCCTGCTCTGGGGTCACTCCCATGAGATGCCAGCCTAAGGTGACACAGATGTCAAACAGCTGCTGCACTTACAGGGCTTCTTGCTTTGTGTTTCAGGGTTTCTCACTGTACCCAAACCATACTAAAATAGGTGTCTTCTGGCTTGGATCTGACCTGAAAGCAAAACTAGACAGTATGTTCAGATCACCAGAGCTCTGAGGGCTTTGTCTCCTACTCCAATCTTTTTATTATTTATTTATTCCTCATATACAGTTAATCATTTCTCCCAGATGCTAATGTGTCATTTGAAACTCAGAAAATGAACAGAAAGGAGGGAAAGAAATACATTTATGCATGGTACYGCATCATGACTGCCTGCTCCTGGATGATTATTGTGGAGACACCCAAATTTCATGCTGCCGAAATGTATTTAAACATGAATATCAATTTGAGACTTCAGTTCTGATCATGCTAGATGACTCTTAACAACCATGACCAACCTCTCCTCAAATCATTACCATTCGTATAGCCACAAAAGGCAAACTTGATGAGAGAATGAGAAGCTAGTAGGGTCTCAGGCTAAGCATACAACAGTGGGATAGCTATAAATGAACCTTTTCAACCATAAATTACATGTGGCCAGTAATTCCCTTTTCTCCCTCTCTCCCTCCCTCCCCATCCTCCCCCTCCACTCTGAAAACCCTGGGACAAAGGCTTGCCTCTCTGAAGGATGCCTTTCTGGAGGATTAAGCAGCTTTTGTTGACAAAATACAAATTACAACTCCTTTGCTTGGTGTCCCGCCTTCTCAGCTGGGCTCCAGTCCCTGAGGGACAAGGCTCTATTACCCCTGCGTAGATGAAGAGCTCAGAATGGGCAGATGTAATTATTAACACCATTCAATGGAGTGTCTTTCTGAATTATCAATTAAAAATCTCTACTGTTTTTTCCTCACACTAAATAGAAAGCTGACGGCAGTTAATCCATTGTGCAGCAGAGCTTTATATGCATATTTAAACAGTGTGCTTCTCTGCTTTTTTTATTCCAAGGGCAGTGTAGGGTGAGAGGGACTCCCATGAGGTAGCACAAAGCCCCCTGTCATTTGATTGAGAGAAGAGTCTTTGGAAAAATATTGTCRCCTTCCACCCTGGCAAACAGGTCCCGTGGAGATATCCAAACAGCCGCGAGATGTGCGATATTGTGGAGATGACAAACGAGCGTTCCCCGAGCCCAAAGCGCGTCTGAGCAGCCCCTTTGACGTGCTGCTATTAAAATGCAGAGTTCACGGGCAACAGGCACACGAGCATGGAGCAAAACCAGAAATTAGGCAATGTGATTAAAAGAAACAGCCACGCCGAGCCGGGCTGCCAAGGGCTGTCAGCTTTTGGCTGAGGGGGAAGACTGATGCTCTGGGTTTTTTGGGGAAGGGGCTGCGAGGATGGCTCGGGTGCTCATGGGGAGAGTGTTGTTAACTCTCCTGCTGCCCCATGAGTATGCYTTCAGTTCTCACCAGAATAAACTGCCTTGCAAACCTCCCCAGACAGCCTGTTTCAGCTCTGCTGAGAGCTTAAAAATTTCCATTAGTGGTACCAGGATGTTGAGCTACCACTTATTTATTATCGTACTACTAACCACAAGTTACTGCTTGTTAGCTCCAAAGTTCAGTTCTAACATTACTAAAAAGAATAATATTTTTTAGAATCCCTTTTTTTTTTCTTTTGACCAACTTCTCTCCAGTCACAGAGTTGGATCTRTTGCTTGCACAGAGCAAACTACTGATAGATGGGTAAATTATATCAATTTTTAAAATCTTGTATGTATTTTGTATGTCATCGTTTTTCATAACTGGGATTCCCACCAAATCCACAAGTAGGCTGAGACAAGTTTTCAAGCATTGGAAAAGTGGCATTATGCATAGCAGGAATTTCAGTTCAAGGGTTTCAATTTCCAGAGTGGTGTCAACTGAGAAAGGATCCAAAGAAAGACAAAACAAGCCAAATTTGGGAGTATCTATGGGCTTGGAGACGTAGAGTTAAAAATGCTATATCACACACAAAAAATAATAGCTGCTAAGGAATTGRAAAGCATTTGGGGCTGGACATGTGCCTTCAGCAGTTTAGAAGCTTATTTTATTAGCACTTAAGTCCTAGAAGTAGCATTGAACTCTTGACATGTTGGACCACTTCCACCTATTGCCTAATACAACCCCTGTTCTCCTTTTCCAGCTCTTCAGAGTTACCTAAGACCGTGCAATACCTGGGCTGGCAATTCTTTTTTTCATTTTTCTTTGTAATGATTTAACTCCCTTTGTCCCCAAAAGCCAGACCCCAATAATGACCCTAATGCACACGCCAGTGTTTCCAAGCTTCACTGTTCTGCTCAAAAGCCTTTCTCCAAGATGAATGGCATTTGAACTTTGTCCAATTTTTCTTATGTGGTATGTGCCCTTTATTTACTCCGTCATTTATATCTCACTCCATTTAAAATATTCACAGTTTGTTTTCAGAGCTATCTGGCTGGCCTTCAGTCTGGGTTTAACAAATGTTAGAYGTTATATTCACTTGCATATATCAGGTTTTGTCATGAACCAGAAGGAGAAAAAAAAWYTTAAAAAATTGYCTTCACCATGATTTAAATAACAYGGTCAGATCCTTTATTTTTTTGTTTTAAATGCCTTCATCTCTTGGCCTTATAAGGTGCAGACTGTCTCACGCTGAACTCTAGCTGGGTGGCCTCAGTCAGCCAACAGCCCTGCAAGCTCATCCCATTAAAGTCATTATGTTTACTTCTTATTTCAACAAACCAACCTGGATTTTGAGGCAGGAAAAATTGAGGGAAGAAATCCTAGGTCCACTTCAGAGAGAAAGGGTGTGAAATTCAGTCGCTGATAGGCTGCAAAATGAAAGTTGTCCGCATTTGCTACTAAAAATGCTTGTTTGTTTGGTGTTTTTTTTTTTTTAATTTTTTTTTTTTACCTTGGCATGGGCTGCTCTTTTCCTTATAAAATCTAAGGAGCCAATCAGTTCATATCTGAGTACTACCACGCAGAGCACCTCTGTGCCAGACTTCTGTTCCCACTCCATGAGGAGAGTGTGTGCCTTCATAAAGCACTGACAACTCACTGAAATACTTTCAGTGGTTGGGAGAACTGAGGTGTGGACCTTTCAACACAAAGCTGCTGGACAAGTCAGGAAACAGAATCTTGTGAAGAAAAAATGCACTGGAAGGGGGCTCGAAGCTCTTGTGCTCCCACAACCAACATTTCACACTGGGGATACAACTTTGCCACATAGCAGAGGGGATGCATCTGATGCCCTGGAGACATAGGGAGAATGTGATCCTTCTCCCAGGAATCTGCAGTCCAGGAGTTAGAGAGAAAGGATTCAGAATCTGAAGGCCTTGAGGCAAAAGATGCCTATGCAAAGGAAGAGATTGGATGGCTGCATAAAGGGGAACAGATGAAGGGAAAACAAAGAAACATGGATTCCTGGTGGAGTGCTCTGTTAGTGGTGGAGTGCTCTGTTAGTGGGCTGGGCTCAAGGTCCTCACTCTGCCCCTGAGTGGGTGTGCCATCAATGTCACTTAATGTCCCCATAATATCTCCTACATCTTATCTGGGGCAGGGCTGAGTTCCCGAGGCAGTCAGTGAAGAAAGGAGCCCTCAGCAGAATGSTTCTCTGGATTGCATATAAAAAGCCATGAGTGGATATTTGGGACATGTGAGGTAATCCCTTCAGAGCTGGACACAGCCCCAGCTACCTGTGATTTCCCTGGGGCTGTCACCATGTGCCCGATTYCCCTGCTGTCCCCCAGAAAAACAGGACAATAAAAGGAAGATTGAGGAGTTAATTTGATGAAGAGTCCAAGCACATTCCAGAGATACCGGGCACTACAAGGGCTTTTCAAATTCAGCCAGAGARCAGCGCAGCAAGAACCAGTAAGAAGAAGCTCAGCCTGGAATTTCGGGGTGGTCAAAYTCACAGGGGAGATAATTGCATGAAAAGCAATTAAAACAATTAAAGCAGCAAGGCCGATTAACCCTAGGCACAAAATATGGGGGGCAAGCAAGACATTTCTAAATCTATTTCCAAATTCTTCATTCAATCAAACTCTTTTCTGGAAGACATGTTTTGATCATAATAAAAGTGATTTGTCTCATCAGAAGGAAAATCTGATGGGTAAAATCCCCATGGATACTGATTTCCAAAAKACCTCCCCAGCTGAGCAAATGGATCTTCTTGAGTTTAACAATATCCTGAGCTCTTCAATGTCGAGATTTATTTTTATAAWCTCAGTCCTGTCAGTTGTGTGGCAAGAAGTGTCAGCACTAGCCTGGCAKTTTATGGGAGAACTTTTATCCTTTTGTGTCTCACAAATGTCTCTGTGCACTGGGAGAAAGAGAAGATGGGAGGAGAGAGTGCTGAAGTGACTCAGGAGAAGAGTCTGGTGGAAGGCTGCACCCTGCCAGGGTGGAATTGCACCCTGCAGCCGGGAGGAATTGCTTAGCAAGCGCTTATGAGGTGAAATAGCAAAGTGGCAAATGCAGATGTGTGAGCTGGATAAACAAAAACATCCCCCGAAGGAAGCTCTGGGGAAATGGATTTGGGCTGCTCCATCCCAGGGCTGTATTCTGCATTCTGCCTCAGCAGGAGGGRCTGGCCTGGCTGTGCAGGAGCATCCAGCCTGAGTTTGGAGAGGTTCTGCAGCCCCTGGGAGGAATGTGCTCGTGTATCAGCTCAGAGACAGCACCAGACCCAGCACCTGTGCAGCAGGAATGAACATTGGTGTGTTGTTCGAGCTGTATTAAGAGCCACGACCTGTATTAAGAGCCTGTGCCCTGTTGAGGAGCTGCCCATCATTCACCTGTTTGTCTCCTAAATAAACTGATGGCTCCGTTGAGGTCCTCGCAGGCCAAGGTGGGAGCTGAGCAAAGGTCTGAGCCTCCACAACCAGACTTATCCACTGTGACCCACAGGTCTCAGAAAACATGACCTGAATTTGCTGCATCARGAGCCTGACATGGGACTTCTCTTTTGGTGTTGGACTGCATACCCATTTTACATGGGAAAAGAGCTTTAATCTGAAAGAGATTTGATTTGGATTCGATATTAGGATGAAATTCTTTCCTGTGAGGGTGGTGAGATTCTGGAAGAGATTGMCTGGAGAAGTTGTGGATGCCCTGSCCCTAGAAGTGTTCAAAACCAGGCTGGATGGGGCTTAGAGCAAACTGTTCTAGTGGAAGTGTCCCTTCTCATGGCAGGGGCATTGGAATGAGATGATTTTTAAGGTCCTTTCCAACACAAACCATTCTAGTATTCTATGATTTACATGCTGCATACAGACTGATGGATCTCTCTCTGTGATTGCCGTGGAAGACAGAATTTTCTGACATTTTTTTGTTTATAGGGGAGGTGAGGTGGTGCCCGTTTCCTCTGTGCAGAGGTATCAAACAAAGGCATTGCTCTGGCTGCTTTCATGTTGCTCATGGGTTTAGGGAGGCATATCCTGAACCACAGSACTTGGTACCATTTTTGTATTTGTGTAATGTGTCTCTGGATGCTGTGGGAGCACCAGAACTTGGTTTTTCCTACAGTGAGCATACAAACAGCAAGGCCCAAAGGTGTAAAAGGTGTTGTGATAACGTGCTGCTGTTCACGTGGCAGCTTTACCATTCACATTTCACTGCTGTTTGAGAAGAACACAAGCTGTGCATTCCTTGATTGCAGCTGTTGCATCCCAGGTTTGCAAACTGGGACCACCGTTGCATTACATAACTGGAGCATTCTAAATACTCCCAGAACACGCTGCTGTTAATGTACAGGTTTTTAAAATATGCACAGACCTGTCTGTGTTTATGCTCTTTCTCCTGTAACAGAGGCACATGTACAACTGGTGTCTTCCCGGTGCAACTAATCTCAGATCCTCCCCAGATCAGCTCAGCATTTTGGAGCACCACTAAAATCCCAATCCCACAGCCCAACCCCTGAGCCAGACCTTCATTTCAAAGGGACCTGCTCAAAAATGTTGACATCTCACTGTAAAAGTCATGCCTTAAACATCTGAATTAACATCTGAGCTTTAGCCTCACACATATGAACRTTTCACTCTAATGTTAATGCCTAGRTGTCTTTTCTAACTGAAWGCTGAATTTTYATACTYCTCTCTTTACTCCAGCTGWYGGATCTTTAGCAAAACCCCAGAACACTGTGAGACTTCTGGTAAGACTGTGACATTTCTGGGCATGTGTCTGGGTAAGCATCTGACTGAACCAAAATCACCAGCTTCYGTGAACTTTTTATGACTGTTTTCCTAAGGGCAACTACACAAGAATTCACCTTTTAATGAAAATGAAAAAACAAGCTGCAGTTGCAAAGATGAAGCTGAGAATATGGGCTGTGATGCTTTGATGTTTAGAATTCAAAGTAGTAATGATTTGATGTCCACGTTTCAAACATCTCATGATTTTTTAGATGATCTCAGGATTTTGCRAAGCTCTATCTACAATTTTTATAATATGAAGTGGGCAATATGTGAACTCTGAAAATACACAAGTTATGACAGCACCCAAACAAATAATCACTTTAAAACCACATTTTCTTCCTGTTCTGTTCAAAATTGTTTTCTTCAAGTACTCATATTTTTTTTCCAAATCGTACTAAATGTGTTGAAGAGATAGGAGGCAGAAAACAACTTTCAGCATGGGCAATGGAAAACCGACTCTGCTAACATTGCCAGCAATTGCCACTTCTGTTTCCAAGTGACTGAGATTTTCCAGAGAAAGAGCACCCTCATGTCACAGAGGAATAACTTCTTTATCCAGGCAGCTTATGCAGTAACTTGAAAAGAATAATAACATTGCCTAGAAGGCTGCAGARCAAGTGGCACAAGCCTTGAGGATGCTGCTGCTCTCTCATCTACCCTCTCATCCAGGACCTGGAATGATTTTTTTTCCTCACAAGCAGTTTGTTATTTCACTGACAATTATATATGTACAACTGAACATTAGCAAGCTTGTAATCACTGACTGTCACATTTGGAAATYCTTGCACTCCTCCATCAGCTTGGCCTTTAATTTAGATGGAAAGCTGTTTTCTTTATTATTTATCCTAGGCAATTTCCAAACTCTTCAGTACCTTGAACTCTTTCTAGGAGGTACTTTGCATGAAATTTACTGATGCAGATTGGCCAAGAGCAGACAAACGTTACTACTGTGGCTGCATAAGTGTATTTATAATTAGGAAACACAAAATATTTGTTTTCTTTTCCTATCATTAAGTCTCACATGATTACATGGTGGCAATCTTTTGGCTGGAGGGAGGTTTGACGTGTGTCATTCCAAGCTGGTCTTTAATATTTTGGGTGATATGGCACAGAAAACTTCTGTCTAGTCCTGTAATGGCAAAGTGGGGCAAAGAATTCTTAGGAATTGGTTCAGCCTCTGGGACTCCTCCAAAACACCATGGCATTGCAAAAGGTGTAGGACTTCTCAAAATTCAGGGCTGACTGATGCAGTCCTGAGGAAGTGAAACCATGTGGTTTCAGCAGAGATTTCATCTCTCTGAGGTCTGCGGTCTGAATTAAGGTTTCACTACAGAAATCAAGTTGTGTGTAGAAGTATAGAACGGCTTCGGCCATTTGGATGTTCTTAGTTTGGGGTCACACTGGGCATCACGCTGGGAAAAGCAGCAGTTTTTAAAACCAGGCTTAAATTTCCAGCAGAAAAAGGAATCAGATGGTAAATGTTTGGAGTTCATGGCAGTGGCAGCAAAGACCCCACAGCAAGAGCTTTGGTGGCAACTCTMCTGGGACTGTGACCTTCACTGACAGTGCCACTGCTAAATCCAGCACCACCATTTGCCAGTGCTGCTGCAAACATTCTGCCTGGACTGAGCTGCCATGGCTGCAGTCACACCTTCTGCTGAGTCAGCAGTCCTAAATTCACTTCCTTCATGGGTGAGACAGAAGGGATTGTTTATAAACACACGCAGATCCGTGCTAAAAGAAGAAACATCCTTTTTCCTGAAAGTAATACGGCCTCATCACTCATGAAGATTTACATTTATTATAACATAGCATAAAGAGTGCATTAGAAAAGCTCAAGAACATAGGAATGATTTTATAAAGACCCCAGTAGCCCACTATCCAATTTCTAAGCCTTGGCCAGTAGCAGGTGCCTAAAAAGGGCACAGGGAAAGAGTAAGTGTAAAAAAGATTCAATGATTTGTGCTTCAGGGACTTCCTCAGCCTGGTCACATCTTTGCAATTATGTAATGCTGGAATAGTCTAAGGATAGTTGGGTGGGAATGGACTTCCAGTTGCTAAAAACATCCAAAGTGATTTGACCCCAGTGAGTCCTAASGTGAAGAAATTAGGTATGGAGTCAAGGAAAAAGAAGGTGGGTTGTGGCTGTAGCTGAGGGTCAGTAGTAGGGGCAGAAATTCACTGCTGGGAAAGGCAGATGGCACCAAGGGAGGAGCTGCAGCCCAGCAGGGCATTTCCTGCAGCCTCAGGAGACARCTCTGCCAGGGAGAAAGGGCTATGGGAACCACTGGAAAAATTATGTTGCATTGAATCTGAATTTGACAGTCCTCCTCCTACTCAAATCACCCCACACTACCATGTATGAAGAGCCTCATTCATTTAGCCAAATGCAATTTAGTTGCCTCTTGGACTTGGTGATCTTCCATGTTAAGATTTTCAGCTTTAAACTCAAGCGGGTTGGCCCATTTTTAAAATTCCATCTGTTGGKCCAGGTCTCCAGTCCTTGTCCCCAAACATTACTAAAAACTGGTGAAAAGCATTGATCCTCCCTGCTTGTCTGTAGCTCCAGCCACGTACAATCAGATGAGCCAAAATAAACACAAACTGGGCAACTATTTCAAGAATGAAAACACCTCATTTGTTGAACCTTCAGGTCTCAAAGACGCTTTGTCCACTTTTACTTCAAACTTTCCAGAAAGAAAAGCCYGTTCTTCCAAAAGATCATGGATGTAAAATTCCAGATGGATTGTTACAGACTTTGAAAATTAAGAAAAAAAATCGTCTGGGAAACTACTGTAACATGAATACTGTTCTGGACTTGTGTCTCTCCTCAAAATGTCCCAAATATAGCAGCATTGGACAATATGATGTATTTGGTAGCTTGAACAAACCTGCAAAGTGTCGGTATTTTCAGGATTTAAATGATACATATTGCATTTCAGTACACTAGAAACACTGGAAGCATTATGAGACATTTAAATAAAACTTTTTACTGAGTATTAAATGAGGAAGCATTCAGCTGGTTTTGGCTGGAGAGTCATGCATTTAGAAAACCTGAGCTTTTTTACACACTGTAATATTAGTTATTTGGCAAGAGACTCTCTAAACCCTCATTAGGAAGATTGCTGATTTGGCAACAGTGAAATGTGTCTGTTTCTGAGTAAATCCTCATATTATCTTTCTCTGCTCTTCCATTTTGCCTTTTTCCATTAAATATTTCTATCTGGAACCATTCCACCGCTGCTTTCCTCTGATAACCCATTGGCCCTTCTAAATGCAGGACTTCCTGTAGGTGATGAATGYCTCCTTCCAAAGGCCATGAGCTACAAAAAGCTTTGAAACCCTGCTGAAGTGCCCATCTCCTTCCCTTTTTCAGTGCTTTAGCATTCCAGGCAACAGTCAAGCCAAGACTAGCATCTGACACTTGTGTGTGGGAGGAGGTTTTCCCCAGGGATGATGTATAAAATGCGCTTGTTTATTATTTTTTTGCTAGGTCTTTAACATTCCCTGTTCCTCATTATGATGAATATTTCTGTCATGTTCAGGGCTATAAAAGGAGCTATTATTTGCTTTACCAGCATATTACAGTCCTGGATTAGGAAACTCAGCCAYAGGTGAGACCTGGGTCTCTTTGACAACAGCTTGCTGTGTGCTCAGTGTTTCCTCTGCTCCTCTCTACTTTGGTCCCATAAGTAGACACCTGGTAGAGGCAAAATGTATCCATAAAAAAAGACTTTGAGTGGGATATTTTCCTTCCCAGATCCACATTCTAAGATTCAAATGCGCGCAGTTTTGGAGCTCTGTTTACTCTTTCACTCCATGTGAAAACAGCAAGGCTGTTAAGAATAATCGACCTAGAATTSAAGTCTAGACCATGCCAGCCAATGTGAATTAAAAATCACTAATTATGAATGTGGGAGGGGGAAAAAGCAAAGGTCATTTTGACCCATTCTACACCAAAAGCTTGGAGTCTGTTCAGAAAAACTCCTGCCTAGCAAGACCCACTGAAAACAGTGCTTTGATCTCTGTACAATGCACTCAATTAGAGGGAGGGAATTATCAAACAAAAGCTTTTTAAAATTTCCTTTRGAATGAATAATTTTGAGGGTGGTGGCAACAATTGAAGGAAATAATCACTCATTATTTGCCCAGACATTTCACCAGAACATGAAAAGCTGTGAGGAAACACCTTTTTGGGGTGGGTACAGGTATGGGTGCAGAAGATGATAAATAGCCATACACACAWGGCTTTTTATGGCCCTTGCCTCAAAGTATTTCACCCTCTAGACTTCRATTGCTCCAGTAAACTTAAGGCCTGCAAGATCTTGTCTAGAAACCAGAACGGTTCTTTCTCAAAATGCATTCATCGACCAAAAGTCTCACATAAGCTGCAAAAAGAGGCAAAGCCAGATGTACAGATCACCCCCTGCCCATGGCATCATTTCCATTGGGAGAGCAGAGAAGCTCCTCTGATGCTCTCCTAAGGCTGTGAGGAACTTTGCCTCCCAGCCTGGACTGCTGGACACTCAGCACACTCGGGTTATCCTCACAGCTCATCCTCATTTTTCTTAATTCTTATCTTTATGCTGCCTCACTCTGACTCTTTCTAATATCACCTCTGYCAGTTTCAACATTCAGTTGACCACAGCCCTGTGGAAGTAAGATTTTCCATTCTTTTCTTCCTGTCTTTTGATAGTATGCAGTAATTCTGACAGACATAGATTAAGTTAAGCATGAACCATGGGACTGTTGCCTGCGCAGACACAGGAACATAAAAGGAGCAAAACACAGCCCTCCTGATCTGGCAGCACTTCACAGTAGGATCACTGGAACTGCACTGGTGATGGCAAAATCGGCCCATATGGGTTTAACAGCATTTCCCACAAAGGACATTTAAATCAAAGTGCTGAAATGGACTGGGAAGCTCTTCAGAACCAGCACACAGAGTTCAGATTAAGGTTTTGGCAGAAGTGAAATGATGTTATTTGTAGCAGATTAGCAGAATCAAGCTCGGGACTGGAGCGAGCCCATGGAGATACGTGGCATCCATGTCAACTCTTTTCAGAGACTGAGTTGCAGACAGACCTGTGGGAAATGTTGTTTACGAGCAATGAAAAGGCTTCCAGGGAAATTTAGGTCTTAGAAACCCACCTACAGCTCATGGAAGGAATTGGGTTTCTGTGAGAAAATCTGTGTGTGAGGAGCAGAAACGTGGTGATGTTAATGGGGAACAGCATGACAGCTTTTCTTCCCAGCAGCCTGGAAAGGGAAAGACATGATCTGGCACTTGCTGAAATTCAGGACACAAGAAGGCTGTGAACACAAATCTCAGCTGGTATTACTTGTTGAGCACACTAAAGCCAAATCTGAACTCAATCTGTAACTGGTTTACTCTGTGTTTCTAAGCCCTGCCACCTTTTGAAAGATTCCTGCTCTCAGAGTGTGCTTAGACAAGATATTGTCACTMAGCCAAGACAAGGACCAGAGGAGGACATGCACGTGGTTTGCAGGTAGGAGTKGTTGTGAGCAGACTCATGCCTCTAGAACCTCAGCTTTCCTTCCAGGGARAGAATGGCACTTTCAGGGTCCTGGCCATGACATCTCAGTTGTCCTCTGGARATATCTGAGCTTCCTGAGATGCCTGCAGCCAGCTGAGATGTGCATTAGCCTTTGCTGCTGGGAGGAATGGTCCCAAAAATGCAGCTCCTCAGGCTCAGGGGCCCAGGAAAGCCATGATTGTATCAAATGAGGAAGGAGGTAAACACCAGGAAATGTGATGTATCAAATGAGAAAGGAGATAAATACCAGAAAAAAAGTGATAGAAGTAAGTTTCTGGGAGACATCCTAAGCCGTTTCTCCAAACTCACAATGCAAAAGCATCATGGCTTTCAGGGGAACTGTAAATAGAAGGAAATGTAAATAAAAAGCATGTAAATATAAGGAAACACCGTCTCCTGGTAGATGAAGGCATAAAGCACTCACTGGGGCAGGGAGAGGGTAAGCCATATTCAAAAAGGTACATTCCTAGCAAAAATGAGGATACCTGGGTCTAAGTTAAATGTCCTAACAGCATGTACATTTGGAGGGGCAGTACTTCTGGTTAAGAGATTAAGTCATTCCTTAACTATTTCAATGCAGAACGAGTATTCCGAGAGAGAAGATTATTTAAAATTTGCCTGYAGTCATGATTTATTGCAGTTATCTCAAGTATTTGCCACTGGCTACTGTCAGAGTCAAGATACTGGATTAGATCAGCTTTGGGTCTTCTTTAAAATGTCAGCTTCTGTATTCTGAGGATGGGGGGAGACAACCCATAGATCTGTAGGTGAGATATGCAGAAGATAAATACAGTTTTCATGTCTTTCCCTTATGCCTCACTGACTTTGCTAATGTGGCATGAAGAACAAAGKCTATCCAAGCTTAGATTCGGTGCTTCCAAGTCCAGCTGCCTTTGCTGTCTGAGAGGGGCTAAAGAGAGCTGSAGCCGGTATTTGGATCTTGAGCTTCTGTTGAGAGGTGGTTTTACCAACGCATTTCAGACATTGTCTCGATTTTGGCAGAATTTCATCCATCTCACAAAGGCTCTTCCATCCCCTGGATCACACGTGTATCACACCCATATCCCCTGTGTCACCCAGGRAAGTGGGAATTGATACCTTCCACAAAGTCCCAATAGAGACACAACAYTTCCCTGGGGGATTTTGTCCCTTAAGTTTTATCAGTCCACAAAAGASCCCCAAATTGCTAACTTCTATTTATATCCTTGAACAGATCCCTGCCACTCTAAGAGAGAAAGATGAAGTATCCTAGCTCCACAGAGCTTACAGTCCCTGTTTTTATTTTTTCTATTTTTGGCTTTGGCTGATGGGCACAGTCAGCATCAAAATAAGAAGTTAAAGAAACAAATACTAACAGGTTAAAGCAACAACAACCCACAGGAACACAAACAGAACCCGACTCTGGGGTTTTTTTTTAAAGCACAAGAGGCTCCAATAATTTATAATGGACAGAGTTCTTTTGATCTCTGTACTCTCCACTTAAACTTTTCCGTACAGTTACTCAACCATGTAGGCCATAAGGTTAAAGGAAGAAGATTTCCATGGTCAGATGGAKCAACAAGTATTTTTTCTTTGAGCCTTAATTCTTTTTACATGAATGTGATGACAGCAAGTTAGACAAAAATGCACCAGCTCATGTGTTTCCCTCTCCAATCTTTGATGGATGACATATGTTCGTGTATCCCAGCTGTTACTTAAATAAAGCTGCATGTATACAATATGTCAGAGACAACACAGGCCAAAACTCTCTGATACACAAAAGATACATAGGCTAAACTCTGTATTTTGTCTCCAAAAATCCTAAAACAAATGAAACTGACCCAACACAAGCCACACAACGGTGTCCTTCCAAGGCACAAGAAGATCAAGGTTCAAACTCACACTTCTGATTTTTCTGGGACATTCTTTCCCCCAGTGCAATGCCAGTATGTTTTTGCACCCAAACTGGAAAGTGAGCTTTATGACTCCCTTGSATCCCAAGGGAAYCCTGACCCTTCCAAGGCTRATGTTTTTGCTCAGYTGTGTTGGATCTGGGACCTGTTAGRTTGTGCACAGGAGAGTGATGAACACAGAATCACCTGCAACTCAACCAYGCTAGGACATGCAAAAAATGCTCTTGGAGCTTGAGATAGGGAGCAGCACAAAGCTTTTCTGCTTACAGGGCCTGGGTTTAGGAGCCAGCAGGGAGCTTTATGGCTTTGTCTCTGCCTTCTGTCCAGTTCAGGATGTGACAGTTCATTATTTCTTACCAGGAGATAATGARCAAGCCAGGGATAGACACACAGCTCATGTACTTAACAGGACATATGCACCTAAAACTGCAAATTGATTTATATGTGGCTAGGACACATGGCTGGGTTCTGGTTCTAAGATGTCCCACTGCTACCTCGTTGATCTCAGACAAGTCTCTGCATTCCCTGCCCTYATTTCCATCAACTCCCACCTCCTCCCTTGCTTTAAAAGAGTAAAATGCTGCCCTGCCTTGCTATTTAACACATAAAGCTCTCAGGGTTCTATCTTKCTTTTTGCATACCGGCCCCCTGTGTTTACATCAGGCCTCCAGTGACCATCATTGTGGTATCTCCATTAAATCAAGATTCCCTCTCTTCCACAGATACCAGCAGCTCCATTCCATTAATCAATTAACCTGGGAGACCCAGGAATGTGGCTGCAGAGACAGCAGGAAGATTCTGGCCTTTTACAGATGAAAGAGTTAATGAAGAACAACATTTTTGAACATACCAAGCCTTGATAAATGGATGTAGGCAAACACAGTCTTGACACTCTCTGTCAGCACACAAAAAGGGCCTTGCAGTGTTTTCTGATTCACAGACCTGACCAATCTGCCACTCCATGGTGCCTYTGAGCACAGGAAAATCCCCACTCACCCATCTGCTGTGAGAACATGTGTGTTGAGGGTTAGGTAGGTGAAACATCTCATATCTGTCAGCAGTGCCTGCAAACTGAGCGGGACGGACACTGT
>NW_026623446.1:253900-260442 GCF_030028575.1 Malurus melanocephalus | reverse complement strand
GTCAAAACAAGAGCCGATATAACCCATCAATAAGCACTGACAACATGATAATGGTTCACCTGTAAGTGGAGCATCTCTGCATCTCTGTCCCAATGCTGGGCACAGACAAACAAAAAACATCAGAAGAGTCCTTTGCCAGCAATTTCAAATGCAGCCCAAATCAAACCCTGTTAGGGAGGAGTTTTCCACATTCATCATCTGGCTYACCGACGCTGTCTTGAGCAAAACCGAGATGCAGGCTTTGTGAGTGCCAGAGCACATGAACAATGGTGGAAGCAGGGAGGGTGATGATAAGAAGAGAGTGCAAAGCACATGTTTCAAGTTCTACCTTTTCAAGCAAGTGTTGGGTCCGGGGAAGCTGAGTTTGGGCTGAGTGCCAGCATTCCCTGCAATTTAATCCCAGCCCTTGGAGGAACAAGCTGTTATCCTCGCCCCATGCCAGTGTCTCCCCTTATCTCACATTCGAAATTCTTTAACCACTTCAAAACAAAGTATCTCTAAGGAACACTTCAGAAAATGTGTTTTCTTTTGTCTCTTGAAAACACTGATGAGAAGAAAAGCTCTTTTGTGTTTTGTGTAAGAAGCCTTTCAACGTCTGGGCTCTAAGTGCTCTCTTCTGTTCGCTCACTTTCCCTGAAGTCTCACCCCGTGTGTAAGAACAGCCCTTTCCACATGGAGGGCTGAAAATCTGAGACACTGAAAAGGGGGATGCTTAGGAAAGGGAGAGAGCATTAGGTACAGAAAAAACATTAAAGCAGCACCAAGGGGTAAGGAAGACAGGCAAATGTGCCTGAGTGGAGCTGGGACACCTTGACAATCAGCAGCAGTGGGTGCTGAGATGGCTGCTGGCTTTGCAGGGTGATGTTTGCTCCTCCTCAGCTGCTATGAAGGCYTTCATCTCATCTATCTCACAGTGCAGAGGGATGCTGCTGAGCCAAAACACTGGGGAGTGATCCAGAAGGTTTGTGTGCATTCAGAATACCTGAGGGAGAAGAGTGATAAGGGGCTTGGAAAGCCACAGAGGCTCAGGGAGTGAAGCGTGGACCARAAGAGTGGGGTTTGGCTTTAGGAGTGCTGAGAAGTGAGATCAAATCCAGCTCCAGGAAGACTTCAGGGTTGTTTCTCAATTGTTTTTATAGGCTTTCTTCTTAAAAATCCAGACAATGGGAGCCTTCAGTGTGGGGATGTATCAACATCCAAGCTACTCAGCACTGGGCCCACTGCAAGAACAGCCCTTCAAAGGATGATAKGAGCAAAAAGAGGGTTAACCCACCACTGCAAGCTTACTGCATGCCTTAGAGATGACTCAGGCACAGCACTGATACAGCAAATACTGCTGGAGATAGCAGATAGCCATAACACMATCGGGCCAGCTCTCTTTGGACAGAGAGCAGTCTGCTGCAAGGAGCCCTTGCTTTGGCAGCCTCTGCTCAGCCAGCCATGCCCAAATCACCAGGGCCAGGCTCTAACCCAGGGCTGTGTGTAGAAGAACGTGGTTTGTGACCCCCTAGGCTGTGTCCTGTGGTTTGTGATCCCCCTAGGCTGTGTCCTGTGGTTTGTGACCCCCCTAGGCTGGGTCCTATGGTTTGTGACCCTCCCAGGCTCAGTGTCCTGTGGTTTGTGACCCTCCCAGGCTCAGTGTCCTGTGGTTTGTCTGCCTCCAGTACCCCCTCAGGACTGCTCTAACCCTGCACAATCGTGTGCATGTTCTCCTGATGTCCTGCTCTGTCACACTGGGGACAACCAGCATGACCAACAGGGAATTCTTACCTGTCCAATTTCTCAGCAAATTATTTTTTCAACCATGCTCTCTTTTAYGATATTTGAAAACAACAACTCAGATGAATACTGGTCCTTTGCAACCATATATTCTCTGTGTCTTCAATCACCATCTGTGAGCTAATTAGCTTCCCATTTCTCTCTCCTTACCTGATTTTTCCTATCTTTAGCAATAATTTGGATTCCTACCCAGAGATGCTACTGGAGAATCTCAAAAATTCTGCTATCTTTACGATATTCATAGATGCTGTGCTTGAAGAAGTTGGTATGGTCCCAATCAAAAAGGCAGGGTTTTTTTAGTAAACAGTTGACAGTGTTCAGCTTGTGCTTCGTGTTGAAATTTGGAATAGATTTGCCAAATCATCCTGTTTGAGACTCATWCTCAGTGTTATGGAAGATTGCATCTGGTTCATATGATTGCAAAGTCATGCTGGTTCAGAGAAGAACTGTGAGAACAATCTGAGGGCTGAGACTTCATTGACACTGCAATGACTTCATAAAAAATACCCCAAAACCTCAAATCAAATATAAGTGCAACATAATGTTTTTCTGCATATGATTTTCTTTTCTTGAGACATCCTGGCACTTAGAGGTATCTACATGACGTTTAAACTTCTCAAACTTAGAAAGGAGAAAGTGTTTCACTCCTAGATGAGAAGTTGTGTGCAAAGTTCTGTCCCATGGTAAAATTTWACATCTGATTTATAAAAGCCCTACGAGACTGTGCTTCTGATTCAAGTGCTGACAAAATCATCGCTCAGCATAAAGGGGATAAAGATCTGGGATGGTAAAATTGCTAAAGTTTAATAACGTTTTTTTAAGCACAGTACTGTTTTTGCTCTTTCCCCCCCCTCTGATGTTTTYAAAGCCGTGGATTCTCATCCTGTGAGCAGCCCCTATTGTGCCCTGGCAGAGGAGGGCTTATCTCCCCGAAGTAGGCGTCACGGTGACTGTTTACGAACAAACCACACAAAACTTGGCTAAATCTTAATGGGCCTATTTACGCAGTATCAAGGGTGAAGTAGACTTGGACCCCACAGCATGTTCAAATTACATGGCTTTAAGTGAATTTAGAGCTTGTCAAAGGAGTTGGTTTGACAGCCCAGGAGACTAAAATCCTCTGTTTACCTCCTGAACAGATATCACAGGGACCATTCACAAGTCCCCCTCTGTGCTAATCCGCCGAGGATCGGAGCTGTTTCGGCTCCCAGCTCGGCAGCCTGGCTCTGAACCCCAGCCTGCAACAACCTGGGCTTTTAGCTCTGGAGGCACCTATTTCAATCCCAGTGTGTCAGCCAAGACACAGGGGCCATAATAAACTTCCCTAACGTGTTCCAGTCCTACCCCAGAGAGCTCCTTCTGAGGGTTGAACAGCTCTGCTCTGTACCCAGTGAGTCYGATGGCACTGGTACAGAGGGGAAGCATGAAAAAACCCCAACAGCTTAAGGATAAGAGCACAATGGGCAGAAAGGAACAGAAAAGGGAGTGAAAGAAAGAAAAACGAAAATTAAATAGAGGGAAAGGCTGGCCTGCTTTACAGTTTCCAAAGCAAAGTTATGCAGAAAATTGCATTCARGAAAGCTTTCCATTATTAGATCAAGGAGATCTCTGCAACTTCATTTTCATTCAGAGCAAAAAAAATACCAAACTTTCAAGGTTCCTTCAGTAGTGCAATAGTCCCCACTCCTCCTCCTATGAAAATCTACAAAGACCTTTTTATCCCAGGATTTGGTTCTTCTGGAAGGAGACTAGCTAGGTCTGTGTTGGCTGTGCTAGGTAGAAAATTACTTGCCATGACTTCTGTTCAGAGGCAGAGGGTAATTTTTGGCAATTCAAGCTACAACCAGGACAGTTGTTGGGAAAAATATTTGTTTTGGTGACAAAAGGTGGCTATAAGGCAGAGAGGGAGCCTTTGGGGTGATAGGTATCAAATTAGCCACAAACCAGAAAACACCCAGACAGAAGCCCTACATTTTATCATGTTATTGATGATGTTCAGGTCCAGCTGAGCTGTTGTCAGATGAATGGAAGGATGCTGCAATTTTCTGCAGGGTTTGGGTTGGATACACAGGAAAAACTGGCTACACCATATGGTTTCCAAGCTGCCATTGCTTGTGCAAGTCCGGGTGTAGCTCTAGTGCCTGTTAAATGGTGGGGTGACACCTTCACAAGGCTGTGAGCAGCTCCCTTATGTTGCATGGTTGGTGTTTCACTCCCTAATGAGATGTGGCTAGGAGCTGTCTCAAAGTGTTTCTTTGTTTTGGAACTTCGTTTCAGTTCACAAGCAGCGGATGGAATTTTCCTCTGGCTTTTCGAAAAAATCCAAACTCACCTTTGGTCAGAAATGAAACATGGAAAATTTCAGCAAAGGTGGGTGAATTTTTTTTTTTTTTTTTTTGCAAGTTTCAAGTGTATAAAGGAACAAAAATGCATGGAGATGGTTGGTAAATCAGAGCATGTGAATGCAGGTGGGGGAAACGTGCTTTGTCTCCACTGATTTGAGGAAGCAGATCCGCAGTGATAAAGGTGCAGGTGTTGGCATAAGGGTGAGGATCACTGAGTGCAGGTCTGAGAGAGCGGATCACTCAGCAGTTACAGCTTGTAAAAACTGGGAGGAGATAACTGCTGTCCCCTCTGAGCATCAGCCAGGTTCTATTTGCTCACTGTAGAGGTGATTTCACGGCAGTCAGTGAAGCTTCACCGGCCTAAGGAGAAGCAAACACAACGTGCTGTGGCAGAACTGTGCACTGAACCGAGCCCCATTTATTCCTAGGACAAGAATAAACGTGAAGACTGGAATATTTTCACTTCCTGCTCCCCAGCCCAGCTGAGTTTCTTCTTTAGGACTTTTATTGTTTTCCCTGTATTTGAACTGCAAGTAGGAAGAGACAAAAATACACTTACAGGAAAGTAACGCAAAGCAAAGAAAAAGCACCTCTAACGTCTTTCATTGTGCAGGTGTGATTCWGATCTCACCGAATAAATCTGGAGTAACTCTACTCAAGTGAATGGATTCATTCTGGAAAGTCAGAAGTGAGTCCAGTCCTGTATGTTTTGTTTTGCTGGGAAGCAGTAGGGTTTTAGAGCAAGCACTACACCCATTTGTTCAATGAAAACCCTCTTTCTTACACAGTAATCATGGGCACCTCTTACTTTTAATTGCTTTTAAAATGCTGGACTGCAGGAGTAATTTTATATCTTGGCTCTGTTTGGCCTTGATTGCATCAGTAGCAGTTGAGAAGCGAGGGCTGAATAGAGTTTCACTGTTTGGTAAAATAATTACTGCTCTGGCTCAACGTTTCAATTAATCCTTTCAGTGCTGCTGGAAAAATGCTTGTGCCTGTGAGTCCTAACCACACATTCAGTGGAARGGTCCTTCCCATTCACTCTCACATGGTTTTGCAGAGTCCTTCATGCAGCTGAGGCAGGGACTGAGTAAAGGAATGAAGAAGAAAGGGTTATAGGTGTGCAAAAGGGAGAAATAGGCATGTTTGGAGGAATGTCCTGGAAGTGGGGAACAGAAGCTACTTCAGAGAGGAATCAGGTAAACGTGAACTTTTAAAGACCTGAAGGTTTTTCACCTAGGCTCAGGTCTGGATCTTGTCATTGGTCTTGAAATTCACACAAAACAGCTTCCACTCACCCACACTGGGGCTCCTCAGTGGTACTAGCTGGTGGGGCAGGGTTTGAGGGGTGAAGACAGGCTGAGAAAGTGGAGGCTGTTCATCCTGGAGAACAGGAGGTTGTATGGAGAGCTCACAGCAGCCTTCCCGTGTCTGAACAGGCCTGCAGGGAAGCTTCACCAGGAATGGTATGGATAGGACAAGGAGTAATGGATACAAATCAAAAATGGGGAAATTTAGGTTAAATGTGATGGAGAAATTCTTTACTGTGAAGGTGATGAGGCACTGGAACAGGTTGAGTTGTGGATGCCCCTTTGCTAGAAGTGTCCAGTGCCAGGTTGGCCAGGGCTCTGAGCATCCTGCATAGTGGGACAGGTCCCTGCCCGTGGCAGAGGGGTTGGAACAAGAAGATCTTTAAAGATCTCTTTGAACACAAACCATTCTGTGGTTCTGTGATTCTAAGACTCTAGATTCTAAGACAATCTAGTGACAGGTATGTAAGAAACACAAAAACCCCTAAATCCTCGTCCCAGACAGTCGATGGCAGCGCACGCTGGTCTTGAGCCGTGCAAGGGGAGTTTGTGAGTCCCAAACTGCTCTCAAATGGACTGGGATCATGTGCACCTTCTGCTTTCCTTGGCATTGAGGTCTCTCTCTGAGCAGTGCTTTGTTTCTTGCTTGCCCAGGGCACCYCTCCCTGGTCCTCACATCACACTGAGGCTTTTGTAAATGCTGGTGGTTTCCCAGCATCAGCCCTGCAAGGAAACTGGTTTTTGAAACAGCAAGAAGTTTCTSATCACTGCAGAAAGATTGAAACTGAGTGAAAATGTGGGACTCAGTTTCAGCAAAGAAAAAGATCCTACGACTTTCATTTGAATCCAGTAATTTTTGCTCACTCTTCTGTTCTCAGTCAAATTACATAAATTAACTTATCCAGTAATAATTAGTTCCCTTCCAGGTAATTAACACAACAGGGCTTAGGAACCAAACCATTGCAGTGAAAATAACAGCAGTAGTGCAGCACCAAACCCCACATCAGCCTGAAGTGAGAGGAGAGCTCTGAAAATAATCTTGTGATTTTATTATGTCCATGCTTGTGATCTCTTTGGAGAATACTTGGTCTGGAGAAGCTGGAACATA
>NW_026623446.1:206648-253730 GCF_030028575.1 Malurus melanocephalus | reverse complement strand
CAATCTGACTTCAGCCTCTTTCCTCCACAGCAGCCTTGAAGGTTTGTAAGAGTGTTGCTTGGCCTGTTAATGCTCCATCTCTTGTTTATGGGAACAGCACCTTGTCCCCAGGAAGCCAATCCTGTCTCAGATGGGAGAGCAGAGGCCAGGAGAGAGTGTCCATGTGGAGACTCCACTTTCTTGCTGGTTAGTGAAGAACCCTCTCTCAGGAAGGTAACAATTTTGCCATAAAAGCTTATGTCTCTGACATTATGATGCACCTAGGACAGAGCAGGACAAACTTGGCTGAGAATCCCACTGTGMCTCGGTACAGAGCTCTCACCTTACTCACTTTGGACAGCCTTGGGTGAGGTGGAGGCAGAGTCCTGCTGCTGCAAGGAGCAGTTCATCGCTCCAGAGGTGGAGCCATGGATGTGGGACATCCTACAAAGACTGAGTACCACACCTTGAAGAGTGAATATTTGTGACAGACATACTGTGAACCACCCTTGGGCTGAGGTGTATTCTCCTGAAACATTTGCTGATGTTAGAGGGACAACAAAGCCAAAACAGCAGAGTTTTCACAGTCAATTTTGATTTTTAATTATTTTTTTTTTTAAATTTTAAATATTGGCATACTATCCTTCTAAATTTTCTGAGTCTATTACTTGCTGCTAACTGTTCACTCGGCTAATCCCAGCACAAGGCAACTTTCATATTGCACTCACAAGAGTGCCAGCCTTGTTCAGAGCCTGTCAGCACAAGGGATTTCTGTTTGTGAACAAAAGTCTTTACACATTCTGGCTCCGAACGTGTGCGCTGTCCTTTCGAAGCCAAAAAGGCTCTCTCCCCGTGCCAGTTTGTGTTTCCAAAGTTGCTCTGTGTCCTCTTGTCATCAGCCAAGCKCTGCTGTGCTACTGAACTACGTTTTTGGAATTGCAAGGAGAGCTCGTCTAGAGGGGGATTGAGGACAAACTCCACGAGCCCTGGGCCAAATGTGCCCCAGGCAGTGTCCACAAGGAAGGGGCTGCTGTGTGCAGAGGCAGAAGGACCTGGGGAGTACTGGGTTCGATGTGCTGATGTGCTTCTCTGTTTCTGTCACACAGTTTCGGGTTTATTTTGGTGGAAATGAGAGCAGGAATTAGCTTGGCTGCTGGCCAGAAGCCTTCCTTAACTCCCTGTGGATGCTCCTCCCTGGAAGTCGCAGCTCCGTTTCCAAAGGAGCCCGGCACATCATTTCTCAGCGGCACAGAGACACGAAGTCGCCTGTGGTTGGAGACACCAGCGATGCCCCGCGTGTTGGATCCATCTGATGCCTTAGGATTTTTAGTTTCTCTATTTTCATGCATCTGTATTCTTGTACTTCCCTAGTACAGCGCTAAAAACTACTGTTCTCTCATCTTCAGGCAAAACAATCCCTCTCTGAGCCTGAATCCAAGGACATGTCTCTGCCTCAGAGCCCCAAATTATGTAAACAACAGCGAGTTTTGGGGAGCAAGTGTGGGGTGGTTGACATCATCACCTGTAAAGATCATTGGAGAATTAAGACCCAATATGTTAATAAGGCAGAACTTATAAAARGTGAAGATCTYGTGACYYKSYGYYCATTTTGGGTGTAGCCTCAGGAGGAGGCTTTTGTCTGCCCTAATGTACCAGCAGGCCTGTTAGGCCTGTATTAAAGTTGTCTAATCTCATTCTCTTAACTTTGTCTGGCMTCTATTTCAGATTAGCCTGATTGATAAGGCATCACATYGATGAGGTGACAGAATYCCTCAGCTCCTGGACARGGCAGAGGAGCTGCAGAGCTCACCCTGGCACTGACCACACGCTGCCCTTTTGGGAGATACAGCTGGTGACTGGCACGAGTGTGGAACTGACTGATAATTCAGCATTCCTCAGAAAGATTGATGTGTTGGCATAAAACATCTTGCTCGTAGGATGAGTACCAGCCATCATTGTATTTTATTGAGGGAACGTTGTGGTTTTCCAGCGGCAGCCAAACTAATTTCTGCTATTCCTGCGTGATCACCTCAGAAATCTCTGTCCTGAATACTATTTCTTATAAGGGATGTAGATGCCAGTTGTGATTCATAAACCAGTGCCCTTAAAGGTTCTGCCATCTATGGGAAGCTGAGCAAAGAAGGATCTTGTGAACTACGATGCATATGAGATTTAAACAGGAAAATACCAAGAACAGTTCTAACCACACTAAACAGTTCTAAAAATACTGAACCAAGAAGCCTTAGCAAAACTGCTCATACACTAAAGAGCATTGAATGTCAGGGCAGGACATATATTTTTTTCAYCAGCAGTCTTTTATCAGATAATTAATGAAGAGCTGAACGGTGTTACTGGACTGCTCTGTCCTCCCCCTCACACACATGCCCACAATCTCTGCTGACATACAGGTGTAAACCTCAAACTGAAATCCTCACTAGTAGTGATGTGAARATAAATCAAATTAGTTTTACTGTGGCATGTTTTTCACATTCAGACRTAAGAAAGGTCTCTAGAATCCCTCAAAACTTTTTTCTCTTCTCCTGGGCACTGTTTCAGAATTTACCAATGCAGTGAAGATACAGAATTAATGAATCACCTGATTTTTTTTCCCTCTATTCTTCCTATTAASTTTGAGAAACGCTGGGTCTCACTGTAGAATATGATAGCATTTTAAAGTAATTGTAGTCTCTTCAGTTTAAAGTATTGCTTACACCAAAATATTACAAGATATTCAAGGAGCTTCTGGATTTTCCCAGTGGAGTTATTTTGGGGATGACAAAATGTAGCTCATCATTCCTACAGCCTAGAAAAGGACAGAGCAATTCTTGGTTATTTCTAAAGAAGAAACTAAAGAGGATTAAAAGTAAGGGGTTTTATATATATATACTAGCAACTTTGTAAAGAAGAAACACAGCAGATTTGGGGAAGACCAAAATCTGGAAGAATCTGAATCTGAAGATTGGATTTGAATCCAATCTGAAGATCTGGAAGACCAAAAAGACTGTACCATCACAAAAGCCAGTCTGACAATGCTACTGCTAAATCTGGAGATGGTAAAATCACTATTTCTCCTTCCCAGCCARCATTATCTGAGGGAAATCGTGAGCACGCCCATAGGAAAGCAGGTAAATGGGAACACCAGCAAAGTGACATGGTCTTGCAAAAATACTGTACCTGACTGTACCTGACTGCACCTGACTGCTGTGCTGGGAAACGTGAGACCAGGTCAGATGAAGAACCCTGTGATGTCTACTGACTGAAATCACCTTGGTCTCTTACTGAACCAGAAAAGGAATGTGGGAAAGCTGGTTYAAGTGCCTGCTCTCCACAAAGTGTCTGTATGGCCCTGGGCAAATCCCTTCTTTGCTCTGTGTCATGGTTGTCCACCTATGAGTGGAATCAAAAATACATKTACAGCCTCTCTGCACTCTAGGGAATAACTGCACTGGATTCTGGGGTACTTAGATAAAGAAGGATAAAAAATTGATTTGCTTTAGACTTATACCCAAGACCCAGGACAACATAAACCTTATTTTTGAAACGATTTAGATAATGAGCTTATCARTTTCTAAGTTAAGAGGACAAATTCCCTAAATCAGAAATGGCACTGATTAGAATCATTGCCTACACAAAGGCAAAAGGCTTTGAGCAGCATGGTCTAGTCAGTCCTGGCCCAAGAGAYTTCAGAGCAAAAACAGTCTCAGAGACAAAAGGGGATCTTTAACAGTTCTCTAATGAAGGTTTATTCCCTTTGAAAAAAAAAAAAAAAAAAAACCAAAAAAACAAAGAGCTGGGAAAAAGGGAAAAAATCTTACAAAACCCCAAGAAACCCCTGGTTGTAAGCTGAAAGAGCAGAGGTGGAAAAGTCTTTCCGAAAAGTGAGATGGAAAAATCTTTCAGAAGAGTGAGGAAGAGAATGAGAGTTCAGAGAATGAAAAAGTGTTGTGCTGAAGTGTGGTATTTCAGCATTAATGCCACTGCCACAAATTGGTTTTGCCATCATTAAGAATTCAGCAAGAGGTTACAGATGCCCACATGAATTATAATAATGCAGCTACATGAAAGGAGTTTTTATTATTATATATTCACCTGAATTTAATTTTCTTCTCTTCCGCAATTGCTCAGTAGACTATTCTCTAGGGGAATATTTACATTTTGCCTTTGAATGTACAGGATTTCAGTGAAGGTTTTTTTTTTAAAAGATTGTTATTTTAAAGTGAAATAAAAAAAAATTCATTATAAAACACAAGATATCCTATGTTCTTCAGTCACTGTGAGGTCTGCAGTCATTCTGGAAGGATAGTGATCTCCAGAGACATAATAAACAGCAGTATTTTTTCAGAATAACCTTGTTTTCCTTTACCAGATTCTTGTTTGAAGACCAAGTTGGCAATTCAGGAGTTTATTCCCCAGAAATCACACTTAGAAAGGCGTCCGTGTCTTTCTATCACTTACATAGCACGGGGTCTAAGCTGAGTTGGGTGAAAATGAAAACCAAATTATGTGTATGGATGAACCAACACAACAAGAGATTCTACATTTTGGGCTCTGTAGTCAATGTCCTCTYAAACAGGAATTGCTAACCCTCATCAGGTGCTTGACATTCACTCTTGCCTGTCAAAAATAAAACAAAGCAGTAAAAGAAAGTGTCACCACCCTGTAGCACTCAGATTCTGGAGGACAAAATTCAGCTACCTGAACCAGCCTAAAATGAACTTGGTAGGAAGGTGTGAGCAAGCCCACCACAATCTTTAGGGTGTTTAAATTTTCTTTGGAATCCCTGGTGTGGTCAGAGGTCTGTGATCTCATGTGTCATCACTCCAGGCTGCTTCCAGATATATGCCTTAACTCCCTTTTTTTTTTTTTCTCAGGAAAATGGAAATAGTAGGCACTCCCTTCTAGGCAATAAGAAAAAATCCATCTTRACAAGCTGAATAAATAGTGATATCCATAGTTAGCGATAACTAATCCCGTTCTGTAAACCCCAAATCAGCAGCTTATGGTGCAAACCAGCCTGTGAGAAAGGAAACAAGGTAATGGGAAATGGAAATCTCACATTCCCACATCCTTTTCTTAGCACTTGCGTAGAAATCAATCCCAAAGATATCAGACAATCAAATRGATACCATTCCCAATCCACAGATCTAACCCAAAAGTGACTTTTGACTTGCTATTAATTAGATGCCTCTTATTACACCTAATTAGTATTTTACTAATTTTCTTAGACTTATTCSTTACCTTTCCTGAGAAAATGGCTTCCACTTAGGGTTTGCAGAATCATGAGAATTTATGGAATATTTATACAAAAATCCATGAAAGCAAAAGAGGATTTTCTGTTTGCCTGAAATTTGCACTCAGTGGAAATGGCATGCTACAAATCAAGTTATTTGGTTACAAGTGAAACAATCTTTTTAATAAATTATGACAATTTAGCTTAAATATAAATCAATTGTTATTTTCTTTCTGATAAGATAATTGGAATCCTTGCTACATTTCATAAGGTTTCTTTTATGAGCCATAAGAGGAACAATTTATTTCACTTCAAGATACCTYGCAAATTCTTCACATTTTTTGAAATAGCTCAGTTGACATTGTACAGAATTTCTGGAAACTATTAATGTGCTGTTGGACWCTTTTCTCATTTTCGCTGTTGTGTACTGAAGCTGAACTGAGAGCAAAGTGTTCATTTAGGTTGGAAATGAAGCAAGGCAAGTTTTTCCAGATATTTGAATGATTACTTTTCTCCTAGAGGAAAAAATAGCAGAGTAACTAAGTGCTCTGCAGTACTCTTTCCTTATTTCTGGAACTAAACCTGGACTGGAGTGATTTGTGAGACTCCTGCTTGTCCTGGATTCCAGAAATGAGTTATTCTAGTACCATTTCTAATCTCTCTGGAAGRCAGATGAAAGCCTCAACAGGGCAAACTCAAGACTTTGGGATGGTTTGCACATTTATTCAGGAATCTGGTACCTGACCTAAGTCTAAAGGTAGTGAGTGCCCTTCTCATTGAGAGAGGTCAATTAAACCTGAGCACAGCTCTGAAATTCCAGGCTTCAGCCATTGAGTTTCCTTCTAACTTAATTTTTGTTATTCTTTATGTCTTGCCAGAACCACAGCAGATGAAGAAAGTAAAATTTCATCATCCTAGCAGTCGAGTGAATACAATTTCTGCATTTATCAAGTACCAGATAACTGACACCAAGRCAAACAAACAGGCAAATATGAGTATGTTTCTTTATCTTTGGGCTCCCTCTTTACACATCTCCCCAGGGCAGAAAACTTATGAAAGCTAAAGTGTTCTCACAAGGTTTTCTTTTTAGCTYGATTAATAGGTCTTTAGAGGTCTCCTTCACCGCAGGCTCCTTTGGACACCAATGTTTTGTTGAACTTGCACACCCTTCCTCCAAATCGGAGGTTACTCGATAACCATCCACAACACTCCATGCATTGATGAACAGGGGTGCAGAGCAGTCACAGAGTTCTGGAAGCAKATCCTCAGCCAAATCATGAACAAACTCCTGAGTAAATATTCAYCAGCCTTTCTCTCATATAAGCTTCACTTGAAAATCATCTGAGATTCTGAAATGCTGCATTAAAGCTGATGGTTCTGGGCAGAGCTGGACACTGTTGTGGCATTGAACCGTGTCCCAGGTAAGGCTCCTTTTCATTCAGCCAGTCCGCCCTAGAGCAGGAATGACAGACATGGACTAGACTGAGAGTGGCTGCCTTGAATTTCTGCAGCAGTAGAAATGTTGATGCTGTACAGTGCATGACACGTCATCTGGGCAGCAGTTTCTATTGACAAAGTGGTTTTTATGTTCAAAGGTGCAGCTCAAAGCCTTTCTTCTTAGGGCCTTTTTCTTACAAGTGCCCCTCTCTAGTAAATCATTTCCACCTCCCCCAGRTGAAATTTGCTGTTCTGCAGAAGCACCTGCTTAGTATTTGGTGTGGGGGGCTGTGCATGTGGTGTGTATGGGTGTTTTGCTGAGATCTCCTATGTTTAAAAACAGAGTCCATAAAAAGAGCAAGACTGAAGTTGCTTCTAAAGCACACAATGCAATAARAAGTGTAAAATAAGAGCCAAGAGGATGAGCAGACAAGGTACATGAGTGGGAGTGAGCATTAATGATCTATTTTTTGCCAGCCTTTTTTATTTTCTCTACAAGAGACCCCTACAGAAATTTTTGCTTCGTTTTGGTGTGCATAAAGTGAGCAGCAATCCTGGGCGGGGGGCAAACCCTGAAAGCCGTATTGAAGTTGGAAATCCACTGAAATGGATGGGAGAGGTTCTCCAGAAATAAGAAAGCTTCTGACATGGAGAGTTAGGGAATGATTTGCCGTTTCTGTTCATGCCTGATGGAAAARAGATGGGGTTAAAGTGAAAAGATCCAGGTTAAAATGTTTTTTCCTGAGCCTTGGTGAAGCCAGTCACCAGCAAGGCAATGGTGCCGTCATAGCTTGAGCACCAAATATCTCTGTCTGCTGTCATTGTCTATCTCATTGCAGCTCTATCCTTCCAGAGCATCAAAGTGAATTGTTTTAGTGCCAGCAAAGAATCTAAAATGTTCCTTTGGGCAGAATATGAGACAATATTGAGTTTAAGAAGCTGTTGCCAGTTTTGCTGATGCCTGAAGGAAGGCCAGTGARCTCACAGCTACCGACCTGCACCTAACTTACTCTGCCACTTTCAAAAAACTCTTGACTCTTTCTCAGCACCACTCTGCCAGATTTGCCTTGCTCCACTTCTTTCTCTGACAGCTCCCTTTAGCTCTTTGCTGTTCCTCCTTTTTTTCTCACTCACCTTTCTCTGACAGCTGGTAATTTTAACTCCTGAACTGACCACTCAACCATATCCCACGGCATTTGACTGCACAGTAGTTTGCACCTCACCCCTTAAACAAAACCAGAAACACAACAATGTGTCATTCAGGAGAAAAAGATAAAAAAAAATAGTCTTTTTTAGTTTCCTAAACTGAACAGGCCCTTGCAGTTGGAGGAGATGTTCTCCAGCAATGTGATGCATTCTAAGACTACATCAGGTCCCTTAACCAAGACCTGGGAACAGGGTCTTTGGATTAGGAGCCCACAGGGGGTGGCAATGCCTGGCTTACCCCACTGAGCTGGAGAGCCTTGAGGACCATGAGARCACAGGAACAGGTCTCTGTTTTGGCAATCATTGATTGCATTGGCTCCCTGAGCCTGTTGGTAGCTAAGGTGTAAGGAGAGAACAGCTTGTCACATGGCAGCGCCAGAGATGAGGAATTAAAAACACTCCGCAGAGGATTAAMGTCTCCTTTGACTGGTTTGTTGTTCTTTGCTTCTTTTCCTGGAGAAAATTGCTCACAGGCACAGGAAAGCTAATGGCAGCAGACCCCGAGATGGCATCTGGGCCAATCCTTTGAATACCCCTCAGACACTTGTCAGGCCTTAATTCAGGGAAAACAAATGTCTCTACACTTACCTGACTGGGAGCCAATACAATGGAGGTCTTAAATGCAAATCAATAATGAATAAAAATATAAAAGAGCTGCTTTAAAAGATGCCAGCTACTTTCAATAATTCAGCTGCAGTGGTAATATCTCTGCATAAAGGCATTTTTTAATGTTAGTAATGGCCAATGCAAGGAATTAATGCAGGTACTAAAGTAGCTTTATTTAGAGRGGTGAAACAGCCAATTCTAAAATGAGCACTGCTACAGATTGGGAAAAAAGTCTGCTGTGAGAAGGAAGCATGAAATTGCATCCTGAAAATGAGAAGCACTCTGAAGGAGAAATTCATGGCAATGTAAACTGGAACTTTTCTTCAGTGAATCACTTAAAATGAAACTGCTCCCTTCTCCTTATTCTTCTCAAGCTGCTGACATGCATAAAAGTGTGTGTTTGACCAGAAGTTTATTTGGAATGTTTTCTCCTTCCCTAACAAAAATGTGTTATTTCTCTAAACAATATGCCACTCAATCCCCACAGAAGTCTCCTTAGCAGATAGGACATCGTTGCAAGGCTTCAACCTGTGCCAGGGTGAGGATCTAGGAAGACAACCAGGGTAGACTCAARTGTTTACTTATGTAATGATTCTTTCCAAGGCCATATTTTTAAGCGGTAAGGGAAACCATGGTGCAGAGTAAATGGAGTGACTGGGAAGCTGAAGTACAGAAGCTTGCTGTGACTGAGTTAGTAAAGCTCTCTTTAAACACTGGCCCCACTGAAGAATTGAACTKAAGTGCCTCGGCACAGTGAAGCCCATGTGTTGTCTTTGGGAAGCATTTTCAGCTTAATAGGGACGAAATTTCCTTTATGCCTGATGCAGCAGCACATTTCRTTTCACAAATTTCCTTTTCCACCCATTTAAGCAATTAACTTGGAATGAATGAGATGCCAGATGAATATTGCTGCCTTAAGAATCAATAGCTGTTTCTGAGGTGGCTCTGGAGAAAAGAGGGGTCTATATTAGCCAGCTGTGCATTTTGACTTCTTGCCAAATCCACGCCACCTCAGCAGYTGCCTCAGGAACACCGTACCCACACCTTCGTGCCCCATTTCAGCAGCAATTTGTGCTCTCTTATTTCCCTCTCAAGAAATGGTGACCTTTTGGTTGAAAGTGCAGAGCAGAGGCTTTGCAGGCTGCCCCAGGACATGCAGAGTGCATCCCAGGTGTGGGCAGCCACCACGAACGAAGATGGTGTTAATTACTCCCAGTGCCACCACAGAGTTTACAAGTCCTGGTAACAACCTCTAACCTGGTAAATCTGACCCATGTGGAGCAAACAAACCACTTTGCTGCTTCCCACAGCTGGTTTGAAAAGGAGAGTGGTGAAAATTCCATTGGGAGTGGACAGAAACCTGCTGTCCCCTTGGATAACRCARWTGCACTTACAGGYRCCTTWTTCATCTCCSTGTCCTCAYATGGATCAAATTCTGGTTCCATGGRTTGGCCCCTGAAGAGGATGAACARTTGTCCCCTCTCTGCYSCCTTCAAGCAATCGTGGTGGGCAGAACTGAACAAGGACCAATGTTTTGATGCTGACAGTTCACTAAACATGTCTGAAATATGCTGATGAAAATGAGTGTAGACAATTGTGGCACCTGATAAAGMAGTTCTTAGGCCCAGAGCTGGAAACTCTTCTGAATCATCCTTTACCTAGAGGATAAGACCTTAAAGGATAAATTTATTTTCCATTTGTAGGATATTCACTTTTGGAGATGCCTGACCCAGAAAAACAGGATCAGGTTATACATGAGGCACATGGAGCAAGGGTCTTCACTCCAAAGTGATGCTCCCAACCAGGCAATAAGGAGCAGATTGGAATGAGGAGATTACTCACCACCTGAATATTTGYCAGTGAATAGTTAAGGCCATGAGAGGCTGTGACAGAACAATCAACCTCCCCATGCAATCTGTTGAGGTTATTTTCAGCACAGATCAGCACTTTCAAGCTGAAGTTYGAAATGTGGGTTCTTACACAGCTCKYRCAAGACATTTGCTCCCCTGCCTCAGGAAGCAGGTACTTATCACTGTGGTTATGTGGTCTGCACRAGCAAAGCCTTGCACTCACAGGAAAAGGGATCCTGTGCACTTCTGACAGTCCACCTTAGGCAATGGGATGTCCCCTTTCCAGGCTGAAGAGTGTCACCCTGTCCTTAAAAACCCTGAGCAAGGTGGTGGAGGGGGTAAAGAGAGAGGGACGTAGGCAGTGAGCCTTGGCTGTGGTGACTGCCTGCGATGGCGTAGCTGCATGATGGTCCAGAGCAGCCTGGGATGAACACCCCTGGGAAAATTCATGTAGATCCCTGCCCCTTTGGGGAGGAAAGTGGGGACAATACCACTAGAAATGCTGCCACACCAGCCCTGTTGAATTTCCCTAAATAATGGTGAAATGGGTGACTTTTTGAGCCTAGGGTTTTTGGATATATAAACTTCCATGTGATAGTTTTTTAATCCAGAGCACAGCAATAAAAAGGGGAATTGTGCACATTTAATTTTAARCATAAATCTATTTTTTCACTGGCTCCTTATTTTGACCTCGTGGGTTTGGCTGTCTGTCAGRAAGCACCACATCCGATCCTACTAATTCCTTTCTTTAGGTCCTTCCTGTCAGAGAGCTGATGTGGTTTTGGTGAATTCTTGCACAAATTTGCTTCATGCAGTTTGACCCTCTGGTATTACAATAAGTTCCCACCTAATCAGGAAACCAACAGTGTTACAAACATATGCCTTCATTTACACACAGGTATGCTGACACCTAAAAGTCTGGAGTTTGATTCCTAGGTGAAAACAGTTCTGGTTCTTGGAGGTGCTGGGAGCACTGGCTCCTATGAGAAGGCTTGACTTCAGGCACAGAAGGTTGAAAAAGTTGGCATAATAACATTTCATCATAGAAAGTGACAGACCTGAAACTCCATGGAAATAAAGTCCTTGTTTCTTAAAAGAGCTTCCTTCATATGACATTTTCTTCTGGTACTGTCGGAAATACCCTTAGTCTGATCTGAATTATTTTCCTTCCTGAGGTTCAGGCTTTTTTTTTGTTTGGTTGGGTTTTTTTTTGTTTTTGTTTGCTTCTTTGTTTGGGTTTGCTGTTGTGTTGTAGCTTTTTTGTTGTTTTTTAGGGGTTTTTTTTTTTTTTTTTTTTCTGTGGGAGGGAACTATTCCAGCACTAGAACTGAATAAAATGTAAGTGTGCCAGATTGACGTCAGTTTTGTTTTAACAAACACTTCAGTTATGCTTAATTTTATGGTTTTTGCTTTGTCACTGTGTTTTCTCAAAGCTACAGAGCTGTGTTGGTTTTAAATGAGCACTAAAGCAAAGTGATCCAACAAGGATTTACAGACGTGTTTATGACGGAAGCAATGTTGTAAAATCAGGACTGACACAGCACGGAGCAATATCTGGGTTGTACTGGATGTGAGGATTCTCTCCACTCCCTCAACCTATAAATTACTGCTGCCACATCACTTCTGAATGAACCCATCTTGCCAAATCAGGTGTTTAGAAGATGAAACCTGGTAGTTCTTAGACCAAAGTACCTTTTGTGTCAATAGGTATCAATATAAGTGAACCACATTTTTCATATTCATAGGAGAAGTAGGTGGATGCATTGTCACTAAGAGCCATGGGTTTAAGAACTGCTTTGGGATGTACAAAACAGAAAACTGTTAGAAAGGGAGTGAAAAGTCTGGCAGTGTGAGGGCAGGTTCCACACCACCAGCTCTCCTTTGCAGAGAGCCCCTCCACCTCCAGCCTGGTCCCTAACAGGCAGGAGCACTGACTTTGCTCCCAATGATGTTGGCAAATATGTGTTCCCATTTCCAGCACATGAGCAAMGCTGTTTTTTTACTGTTTCCCTGAAAATTGCTGCTAACTGGATTCTTTCTCTAATAGAAATGCCAGGTGACACTATTCTTTCTGCCAAATAAGCTTGTTATAAAGTAAAGATTTTCAAAATCAGCTCTGATGCAGGAGAGGTATAATGGAGGAGAAATGTTTTAGTTCATGAATAGACATGGAATTTTATTTTCCTAGCATGGGGGTAAATCCATACATGTTACATGATTCAAATTGTGAGGCAATGGCATTCACTAAATATTTAAAAATTAAGAATTAATTTTTGGCACCCTCAAATATTCTGCAAGTTTTTCTAAAATCTTGCAACTGGTATTGGAAATTGGAGATGTGTAAATTAGCTTCCATTGTCCTCCTTCTTTCAGAAAGGACTTCACAAAGGATGCACCTTATTCTAAACACAAATAATGCTCTGCTTCTGGTAAAGATGATTGCTTTAGAGAGGTTTTATTAGATAATAAAATATACAGTCCATTTCTACCAGCTGTGTGAAACAAAGTTTGTTTCAGTAATGTGTAGGTTGATTAACATCTGTGCTAATATGGAGCAAACATAAAATTTTAGCCAAGAATGTGAAAAACAAATGTTCACATATTCATTTCCAATCTTTTCTGAAACTTATTATCTCCTTGTGGCTATTATTTCACATCTCATGGCTCCTTTTGCCTTGTCCAACCCCTTAGATCTGAATATCTTCACTCAGCAGAGCCAACACCTTGTAGAAGAACCGGAATTTTCACATCAGGGCTTGTGCTCCTAAAGCACTTAATAAAGCTCAGCTGAAATATAAATYCAGATTTTGGACAGATGGCTGCTTCACATTAAAGTTTATTTTCCAGGAKTTTGCTGTATGCTTTCCATGGATACTCAAAAGAGTAATTTCTTGATATTATGGTGTTAGCCCATCAGTAATCTCCAGAGTTTCCATCTCACTTGCCAAACCCTATGAATCCATTTGGCCTCTTGTTGACCTATGTTTGTGAACATTGCAGGGTGAATTTCATCACATGGCTGGGATTTACTATCCCCTGAGATGCCAGTAGTAGTCTCTGAGTTGTCCTATTTTAAAGCTACAAGGTTCACTGACACTGGAAATAAACTGGAATGAAAAACTTTATGTCATTTCTTCTCAGCTCATCAGAAATGTGCCCCTTTCCAAGTCACTTCTTGTCCACACTTCTGGCCAGGGTGCTTTTAATGGACAATTCTTTTTTCTTTAATTTGAAAATGTTTTTCTGTCAGATTTGAAACTTTCCAAGGTAAGATTCAGGCACACTTTTCTCTGGGTTGGGGATAAACTTTCTGACTGAATGGCAAGACCAGTCCCTGTCTCCTGATCACATTGCAGCACTGCCAATAACACAAAAGAAAAARCTTCCCTTGTAATGACACCACCAGCCCTTAAATTGCCTAATTCAGATCAAGTTGTAAAAACTACATAATCTATGTATCAAGTGACCATCAGCCTATYAATCCTTGCTGTTGAAATTGTTCAACTGTCTAAGATACTGCTGAATACTCACTGAGTAGAGAAATACAGGCAATGGGACTCAGAAAAAAACCCAGGAAAATGGAAATTATTTTTTTCAGCCCCAAATAATGTTGACCCTTGTTCCAGTGACAACCTTGGGCCATATTGCCCTTGTCTGAGCACCTCTTTACATGACATTTGGGAAAAGAATGAATTCAGATGTTCTGTTTATTTATTTATATGGTGATGCAGTCTTGTGGTACTCTCTGGAGGYACAAACAGAAGTGTGTGGGCCTGAGCAATCCTGATTGACATCTCTGCATAGATTTCTATTCAAACCTGCTGAGACCTTACCTGGATTTTACAGGACTTGTCAGAGGCAGAACTAAACATCAACATAAGATTCATCAGCAATACAAGTCCTTGCAGGTAGATGAGTAACTGAAGGAACTCAAATAAAAACAACAAAAATGTAAAGACAGACTGACAAGTTCAGAAAAGAATTAGAAAAGCTGCATTGGCTGRGAGACAAATGGTGAGGGACGTGCTTGTTCCAGTTTATTTGAGGCATGAGGCACCAGCCAGYAAAAAAGACTATTTGAAGATGAAAGAATTGTGAGGATTCTTTTTTACTGACAGCTCAGATCAAATGCTTRCTATCAATCAAAAGAATGTGTATAGAGACCAAAGAAACAAACAAACTGGGAGAGCTGAGCAACGGAATAAGGGAGGCTGTTARAAGAAAGAAGGAATATTCCTGAAAAAGGTGAAGCTGTGTTCAACTGAGGAAAAATGAAGAGAACAATCTTCAGTCGATTAAATACAGAGGGTTGTGAGACACGAGAAGAAATTGCCCAGAGAAGTTGTGGGTGCCCCATCCCTGGAAATGTTCAAAGCCAAATTTTGGGATGGGGCTTTGGGCAACCTCGGCTAGTGGAAGGTGTCCCTGCCCATGGCAGAGGGTTGGAACAAGATGTTCTTCAAGTTCCCTTCCAAACCCAACCATTCAGTGATTCTATGATTCTATGATTTAATGATTCTGTGAAATATGCAGATTCAAAAAGACAAATCTAAAAATGAGTTTGGAATCACCTTTAAAATAGGCATAAAAATTGAACTATAGTAAATTACTTAACTGTATTAAGAATGCCTTGCAGACATTTTGCAGACTGGTAGACAGTGAAGTTGTGAAAAAAAACAATGAGAAAAGGCAACAGCGTGAAAGAGAAATGARTTCTTATTTTCCATATTTATTCATSATGAGACCTTAATGCATAGTTTGTGTGCATCAACTCCCAGGATAAAGAAAAAATATCTGGAGAAACAAATTGTCAGCATCACATATTGTTCATTAAATGGGTTCTAAAGTAAGACAAATTGTAAATAATGGATCTTCTGTCTGTGGAGTGTGATCTCTCATTCAAACATGCCATTCAATAAAAGTCTTCAAGCAGAGACACACAAGTTTGGATGCCAAGCAAGTTGGTAGAGCTTATGATATGGAATAAGATCAGGATGCATTAGAAGATAACATTTATTCATTTTTGTGGGAATAACCCAAACAACTTCTGTGACAGGAAGAGAAACCACTGGATTCTTCGAAGGATTCAGTGAGTACACAGAGAAGGGAAGAGTGGCTGGCAAAGTCTAACTGGATTTCTTAAATGCAATCCACAAAATCCCTCAGCAAAACCTGTTGGAAATCTTGCTGTGAGATTGSTAAGACCTTACTGCACATAACTGGGTAGAAGAGAGGAAACAATAAATAGGAAATAATGGTCAGTTCCTGAATGTTAGCCAGGGGGTTTTCCAAGTACCCTCTGTTTGTGCTTCTGCCTTGCAACATGCACATGTTTATATATAAAAATGAACTCCGTGTCTGGTGAAAGCACAGAACTTGCTCACCAGCCTAGACAGGACYGCTCGGGGTAAAAATGAAAGTTCACTATGAAGATATGCAGAGGCAATAAATCAGTGTCACAATACTGATGGAAAAATGCCAGATGGAAATCAGCGTTGATAAATCAGAGRTAAGGCACCTCAGGAAAAAAGCCCCCTAAATTAGCATGTCTGATGACATGTTCTTCAGATATGCACTTAGCTATTACCCTTTAGGAAAAAAACCTTGGAAGGATAGCAGACAGTTCTATAAAAATCAGCTTGATGAGTAAAAAAAACCTCTCTTTTTGAATTTAAGAGCTGCTTGGAGRGGAGAACAAAAAAGAAAAATCCTTATGCTACTTTTTAAATCTATGGTGTGAACACATCTCCAATAGTGTGCACCAGTCCTGACTCTCCACCTAAAAAGTATGTGGTAAAACTTCTGCTGTAGTTGCAAGTGGATGTAGACAAACAAGACATGCAAATGGATATCTCTTATTAGGCCATCTAGTATTAAAAATAAACCAAAACAAACATACAATCAAATATACAAACCCTCCTGAGAGCTAAAATTAAAAGCTGCAAAGAAGCATTCTTATCCAAAATCTAGTTTAGTGTTTCTAGCTATAGAGCTAAGTTTAATAAAAATATTAATTACAATTGTCTAAAAAGCATGTATTGCCCGATGCAGACTTAAAAATGGTGCAAAGAAACTTTCAAGTTATGACACCCTTATAATGGTGGAATAATCACTTCTGATATATGAATTGAGAGAGATGTRGAGAAAGCAATTAGGAAATGACAGTTTGCTTATTTTCTAGTATAAGATTTACAAAAGTCAACCATGAAACTAATATGTGGCAGGTTTGAAACCAAGAGGAAGAGGCATTTCCTCACAAAACACTGAGTTAAACTGTGGATCCCTTTACCACAGGACGTTGGGGAGGCTAAAAGTCCACAAAACATCAAAAAGTGACCAGACCAACAGATCATAGAGGGAAAACCAATCCAGCATTAATTGCAAGAGCAGCGGCCAGTGGCTTAGGAAATCCATAAGCCACTATGCCCTAGAGCTGGAGGAATTTTCAGGGGGACACAATGGCATTTTTATTTGGTCTTTGTATGCTTCCCTAGACATCCATTTTTAGCCATCAGTAGCACAGTGCATAAGGAAGATCATTGCCCTGACCTAGAACTGCCCTTTGAATGTTCTCAGACACCTGGGCCCAGCAGAATGCACCAGGATCAGGCTCAGGGAAGAGCCCTGACTCCAAAGGTGGAGCAGAGAGATGATTTAGTCCAGGCTTTTTAGTGATTATTACATGGAGAGGGATGGAGAGCGGACGCAGCAGCCTGGTTGGTTTTGTCCACGTGGTCTGAGCTCAGAAACTGCTGCTGCTGTAAAYTAAGGTGTGAAGCTGGTTTGGGAAATGGTGGTGGCCAGCTTGAAGAGCTTGAAGGGGTCAAACACTTTGGTCAGGGGTCACAGTGCCACTGGCAGGGGTCACAGTGCCACAGCTGGGTGTGCCAGGTCAGGCACTTGGTGGCTCTCCCATGCCTGGGGCTCATGCACAGGAGCTCATGAACGGCCAAAGAGCTCTGTGCTGGTGTCCTCCCCAACAAAAACTGTGACTTTGAAGGGCAACTGCACTGCCAAACATCTCCCTTTGGAGGGATTTTATTCTTCCTCAAGCACAAGTGCTCTGGCTTTAGGAGGATTTGCTATTCTCATAATGATATATGTATTTTCAGAGAGCATTTTCTTGAATGAAGAAATTCATTAAAATGAATGCTCAGGTAACTGCTCTGTTCAGCTTTTTGACAAATAGCTCAAACTCAACGTTTAACTCCAAAGGGGCCAGGAAATGAAAATATAGCCCCATTCCTCAATAATTATTAATTTCCTGTCACTATTTTCCTTACTTCAAGAGTTAGGAAAGTTCTAAAAATCTTTAGAGGTTGATTAAAGAGTAATTTGTTAGTGGGATGGGGGGAGGGATATGAAGGAAAGGGACAGAAGATTATTTCTGAGCACCATAAATAGTTTCAAATTCCCGCCACGAAATGACAAATTGTTATATACACAGTCAGACAGGGAGATGTATATTTTGTTTTAAATTCCAATTTCAAAATGCACTGCATAAAGAGAAACCACAAATTGAAACTTCATGTGCTCATGCTGGCAGCAACACCAAACTTACAGTTTTCTTCTAAAAATAATACCCCCAAAACCTAAAAGTAATACCCCCAAACCTTCCTGAACCTCCTGTCCCCTCTTTAATAAGTAAGAACACAGGGTGTTTTGATTTCTTGGTCACTTTTTTGCTTTCCTTTGAGTCACTAGGGGAGGACCAAGTGTTCTCAACCTTGCTCAGGTAACATTTCCATTGGTTTCAATGGGAAGTTTGCTTGAGCAAGGTCTGCAGTATTTTTCCTGGTATTTACATGAAATTAAGGAACGTGTGACAGGAATGAGGAACAGTCTTGGCAGGAGAATGAGAAGCAAACACAATTTTGTGAAGGGATGGAGAGTAGGAAAGGAAGATAATGATGTTAGGACCACTACGTAAAACTTTRCCTCTCTTCCATCTTCCYAATTTTTCCCTTTTAAACAGAAAGACCTTTGAATTTGAGTCAAATAACTAAAGAAGATGAATTTGGAGGACTCAATGCTGGTCATAGGAAACAAACCACATCAAAATCCCCTGAATAAATCACCTCTAATTTAAGCAAAACTGCACCAGAGCCTAAAGACAAACCAGTCCTTTCAGCTTTCAGAAGAGAAGCCAACATCAAAGGAGGAACCTGAAGTAGAAGCCTAGAAATGTAAATCTGTTGGTCTTTTCACATTAAAATTCTCACGATTCTTCCATTTCCTTTTACAGAAAAAGAATGTGGTCAGACTTGGGGGAATGACTTCACAGCTTTTATTAAAGGGTAGTGTAATCCTCCCCTGGATAACTGGAGAATCATTAGAAAGAGAAATAGGCAGTGAAATCTGTCCCAGTCTGACTGCTGTGGTTTGGAAATTTTGACCCATGAGACGCTAATTTCTCAGTCTAATTACATGAAAATTCATAAATATGAGCACTGATGAGGAAGAGAAGCAACCTGCTGAAAGGTGAGTGGTATTGGGTTCCCTCCGCTTTTATAAGGCAAAAAATGGCTCCTACCCTCTTAAGTGATATTGCACACAGTAGTAAGAGTCCAATATATGGGAAAAAATGCACTTCCATTTTACTATTGTCCCATTTTACTGTGGAGGTGGGGCACTAAGAAGTTAAATGCTGTGAGGTCCTCGTGTGAGGGTGGGTTTGGACTCCATTGGGTCCACCCAGTGAAAGCAGTGGCACTGAAGACACTCAGTGCTGGGTGTTAAGTGTCAAAATTTGGGTGGTGGAACTGCCACCATGTCTGACTGTGTGTAAAGAAGCCATGCCCATGTTCAGGGGCTYTTAGAGACTCCAATCAAAGCAGGACAGGAATTATACCATGTTATACATAATTAAGAGTAATTTCTCGGAGCTTCCTGTTATTGTTCTCAAAAAAGCATCAGAGAACCCTTAATTACTTGCAACAACAACACTAAGGAAAACCCCCCAAATTACTGGAACAATACCATGTAGAATAATGTAAATTAATTGTTAAATTTAGTAGCTCCATGAGAAATGCTCCATTGATAGCTCAGAATTGCTCTGCCTGGAAACCACCTGAGCACTGCCTTATTTCTAGACATCTGTCACCACAGTTATTATCTAACAACAAGCATAACATGAAAATAATCATTCTGTTCAGGGCAGGAACAATAACTAATTGACTGACATGAAATTGCATCAATATCCTTATCTCCTGTTGACTTTTTGATAAAATGTTGATGAACAGTTTGTGTTTTCCAGGGTGGAAACCACTACTTGTTTCCTAGCAGGAATCCTGCACCAAGAAGTTTTCTTTAATAGCTACCTAATTTTGAAAATTTAAATATAATGCTTTCTAAGAGCTGATGATATTTCATTATCTCAATTTTATGGGTGATTCATTGGAGGGGTTTTTTTTTTCTGGTTATTGCTGGTTTTGTTGTTGCGTTTTCAGGGTTCAGTCTTCTGCAGAATGCAGCCTAGTATATTTGGGATGCTAATTGAATAACTCTTGGATACCCACAATTCAGTTCACAGCCTGTCCAGTCTAATTTTGAAGTTCTAGGCTGTTCAAGGTATTTAAACATTTAAAAGGTAAAAATAAATGCTTCTCAGTATCTAATTTATTCTGAAACTGAAGGGAATTAGGCATCTTTCATGGACTTACCAAAAATCATATAGGCCTATAATACCAACAGAATCTACAAAATAACTCTGCTCTGAAATTCTGGCCTTTTCTGACGTAAGGAARTTTTTCCAGATCCAGTCATTTTTGTAAAGTAAGATTTTCTCCAAATGTTCATTTTGTGAGGGCCCTGGTACTCCGCCCTAGCTGACAAACCTCCTCTTACAAAGTGTGTTAATTTTGTCACACATTGCTCTTCTGTGCTTGAGGTTTATGGTCAAATACCACTCAAATAATTCACAGACTTCAGAAGCTTTCCTATAGGATCAGGAGTTTCACATACCCTGGTGCATAATCCTAGAGATTTTTTTGCCCTACTAGCCCATTTTTCAGWAAAAGCCACATTGCTCCTGAGCATCACATCTTTTTAAAGRCATWAAAACACCAACCAASCACTTTTGAAAAAAAAAAAAAWWKGKGAGAGTGAGGGTGTGTGTGAATATTTTCAAAGTTTCAGTTTGAYTAACCCAGCCACTGCTTAGATCATCAAACAGGCATGTGTTTGGGACACAGAGGCACTACAGTCCTGGTGTATTCAGCCCAGAATCCTCATGSTTATGTGAATAATTATCCCTTCATACCGCCCTAGAAATCTTGGACAGAAATAGCAATCACAGCAAGGGTGCTAAGAAATAATTTGTACCATACATCTGTTAATGTCCCTTAGCCCAGCTGGAACCTGCATGCTTYCCTCCCTATCTTGGGCTTCTCAAATTGTGTTGATGTGTATTTAAGCTGCAGGAACATTCGAGGAGATCAGGCAGGGGGGAGGCACGAACATCCCTGGTATTTTGATTCCAAACTGTGACCTCTCCTGTCAGGATGGGTGAGGGAGGAAAGTGTCAAGTGTCACTTGGTCTCCTGCTCTCAGCTTGTSTGGCTGACTCAAGGAGAAGACTCTKAKGGCAAAGCCACCACAAATGTAAAAGATTTAGAAGACCACCCAGAACAGAGTTCTCCAACAGGTGTCCCATGAGAGAACCTGGCTGGGATAACATTTGTTATACCACAAGTGGATATGAGTGACATGGATTTTTTGAACAGTGTCAGCCAAAAGAATAGTTTCACATTTTGTTTCATCTTGGTTTTGAAAAGGACAAGAAAAGTCCCTAAGGAAAGTGTCATTCAAGGACATTCATTGCAAAGATGTGAGGAGTAAGACAAAGCACCTCATACCTGGCTCTGCTTTTATCAGATGATTGAACAAGAGATCTCCTGACATCACCAACATACAACAAACCAATTATTTTGTAAGGGTGAGGAAGCTTGATCTTTCAAGCCTATTTTGCTATTAAAGCAACAGTTTTCTTTTTTTGCATGCACAGCATTTTGTTCAGCCTCTCGCTTGACATAGGATCAAATCGTATTTATGTTTAACATGCTTCCTCTCATTCACTCTTCCCCCTCCTCTCTTTTATTCTAATGCCACAAACTCTTCCCACCCCATACATTTTTATTTTACACCAGAATTATGCAATTCATCTGGGATTTGTTTTGGACTGCTTCCAAATACACCCACACAACTGCTCTAAGAGTGATGAGGTTTATCCAAAGATGGACTTGGCAAAGTTGTGTTTCAAAGGCTTACTGATCCAAAATGCTTCAGGAAGAGACTTTTAGACACACAAATAACACCTCAAAGCAATAAAATAAAAGATTGTGAACAGTTTCTGTATTTAAATGCTTATAAGAGTTGAAGCTGGTAGCTAAAACATTTTGCCTGAAAAWGGTTATTTCTCCACCAGCAAACCARTATCAGTCAGTTTGATGACAACTAACTGGGTACTCCCAGCATGTGACTTTTCAAGGTTTCATGATGCTGAGGACCTGCCAGGTTTCTTCTTTAGAATTACAGAGGAGTTTGGTTCAGAAAGGTTACAGGTGGTCAGAGAAATCTTCAACATAGTTAACTAATTTTATTCCATTTACAGATGCATAAAGCAATCTCGGGAGGCCCTGTTGTCCATKGGCAAGGCTATGAATCTAGAGATCTGGTTTTGATCTTGGACCTCTCCACAGCCTTGCTGAGCTGCCTTTCTCCTCCATGCCTTGAAATGAACCCTTCTGGAAAATGAGAGTCCACAGTACAACCTTCCACTGTTAAAATTGTCAAAGAGCTACTGATGAGAACTGCAGTGTAATGACTGCAATTCTGTTTCTGCCACTGCACTATTTCCAGAACCCACATTCAAACTTATGAAATTACCTTTTAAATGATGAAACAAAATAATTATTTTTATGATCTTTTCTTCCCACCCCCCACCCTGCGTTTGCATCCCCTGGGTGGCAACAGTAGAAAATGTTGGCAAGGAGAGCAGACAGCAGACAAGGTYCTATTGGCACAAATGTGAGGGCTTTGCCTGTGTCAGTGATGCAAGGACACCAGTCTCCTTCAAGAGGTGTGGTTTATCAGTGGAGCTTTTCTCGGCCGTCAGGCTAATGGTCTCACACACAGATTCTGTGAGATGCCTTTCATTCATCCTGCCAAACAGGAGCTGTGCTTGTGATGCTTTCCCAAACTGAAGGGCATTGCTCCATGAATGCAAGCAATGTTAAAGGCTGAATAATGCACACAGTCTTCMATTTGCAAATCGCCTCCACCTCTCCCTTTGCCCTCCCCACCATGTGGTTTAGCTTTTGGCTCTGCAATAGATACTCTGAATCAATGTTAGCTTTCTGAGAGACTAACACTGAACACTGAAGGGCTGAGTCAAATCCAGCCATGTTACAAGTCCATTGTTGGACTGTTGGTTGTTTTAATTATTTTTCCYTGGAGTTTTGTCACAGATGAACTCTGCCTTTTGGCAGCACAGACGAGCACCTCTATTTTGCCATTCAGTGTCCCAAAGACATCCATGTACTAATCAATCCAAACAGGAAGCCTAAATCTTTTTAAGAGAACTGGACATCATTAATTGTGAATATTTGCCTCACCATTAGTGCACAAAAGAGAAAGTTTAKAAAGGGAAGGATGTAAGGACATAAAAAATAGTTGGATCATGCAGCTTACAGAGGTACATGCAGTGTAACAACAACTTGTGGGAACTATGAAGCACTGTCCTGATCTGAGGTGTATTTCAGTTTCCAGCTCAGTAAAATCCCAGCTTCTGCACAAGCAAAAACTWGGCCTTTTTTACCAGGCTCTGATAAAATACTTGTGCTGGTTTTTATGGTGCAAGCCACCATCTGCTTCATGCTATCAGAAGGTCATTTTTCCCAGGACAGACCACAGCACATCTCCACACTCTCAGAGCTCAAGGCTGGCGCCAGGCTATCCACAAAGACTTCCAGAGGCCAGGTTTGTGCACTCTGAACAGCCTGATGGCATGGCATGGGCTGGAAACCACTTTACACCAAGCTCTGCTCACCCAGACCGAGCTGGCTGTTTGGAGTGTGAGTGCTGTAAAGGAGAAATGCAGCTGTCAGGRTGTCTGTGCCACATCTGGCTCAGAGTCAGAGTCTGTGTGCACACATCTGTGCAACAGCAGCCTCCTGATCCCCAAATCCACTGGTCCTGAAGGGTCAGCTTGAATCAGTGTGTCCRTGGGATGGTACTGGGGAGTTTCAATCCGTGTAATTCTCAGGAAGGACAGGGATTTGCTGCAGGCCACAAAATCTTAAAGCCCTCTGTTGTTATCAGGGCTGTCTCTCTGGTTGTCTGGGGGCTGTGGTCTTCCAAGGAAGAGGAGTGAAGAGGATCCCTCTAGTTCAGTCTTGCCTGTCACTGACACGTGTGTGATGTAGCTGTCTTCACCCAAGCAAGGACTGGAGACACTTTTCCATTTCTGGTCCCAGAGAGAGACCAGAAAGTTTCCTCCAAGAGAGGGCAGGTGAAGTCAGTTGAGCCACTTTAGGAAAAAGAAAGACTTCTGGCTTGATATCTTGCCATGTCCAGAATTTTCTTAAATACAACAGAGCTGTATGACTCAATATAATCCTGTCCACATCTCTGGTGATTGTTAGTTTTCAATAAAACTTAGGACAGGAGCATGATTTCCTCCATACTGCACTTCCAGTTGAAGAAATCAATTCAAATCCATGATACTAGTCAGAAAGTGCAAAGTGTTGTCAAACTCACTTTGTTTTCCCTTAAATGCTTCTTTTGATAATCTGACCAGGGGCTACATCCTTGGACATTTCAAATTGTCTTGCATTTCCTCATTGTACCATTCAAGGTTTTTCTGGATCACCTTAATGAACAATCAACTTCAAGGGATCCCCACAAGCATCCCAATCCCTCTTCAGTATATAAGTATATAAGCTCCTGTCTCTTACTTTCATATATTTCATTGTGATTTTGGAAGCTCCTTTTAATCCTCTGTTCTTACACACCCCTTTATTCTTTGCTTTATTCCTTCAACATCCAGTGTATCAGCTCCAGCAGGACCAGAGCAAAAYTGAGGTGGAAGGAAAAGGAAATGCTTTCAGTCGGTGCAAATAAGACAGGACAGCACAGCCATAAGTCAGGACATTGGCCTGGGGGCAACTGAGATGTGTTTGTTCCATGAAGTGCCGKGCAGAAATACCTGAGCTAGCTGGGAACATGCTAGTTCAGGTTACAGAAGCAAAGTGTACACACATTAGCAGAAATACTGGAATTACTTGGGTGTGGCTCTCGGGGATTATCCTGTTCCACCCAAATAGAGAAGTACTGTGAAGCTTATGTAGCCAAAAAAARGTGATCATTTCCTTAAACTTCTAAAGCCCAAAAGATTTTTGAAAGTTTTTGCTCTTCCCCCGCCCCCCATTTTTTAATTGAAGTTATTCATTATGAATAGTACATTTTGTACAGATGAAACTTGTAGAGCAGCTGAGAAGATGCCACTGCTATTGCTGCCCTCCCTTGAGGCCCCAAAAGTAGTGATGGCAGAGAGTTAGAGCAGAAGAAATAACAAAGGATGGGCTGAGTTGAATATTTCTGCTTGCCTGGTCACCAGGAAATGTGGCTGGAGTTATTAAACAGAGGGGAATCAGGAAAAATAGTCTGCTGCTTCAAGTAGGCCTCAAGAATCAGGACACCTCATCGTGGGTTTTTACCATTGTGAGTCACAGAYGACCCTTTCCCTCTCATTCTCCTCCTGCATCAGCAGAGCTCCTCTCAATCTACATTCAAATAAAGCACATGAAGATCATGAATTTAAGCTCTTTGTGCCCATCCACCTGGATGCCTCTGAGAGGTACTTATGTAGCCCCACCACCCCAGCTTTTTCATGTTTTGCTCACTGCCCCAGAAGGTAAATTTGATGAAATTTCCACGTTCTTTTTGAAAATGGCAGAAGTGGGAGACTTCGGAGTTTGTCCAAGGAAGTCTGTGGAAGAAATTAAACCAAGGTCTCTCAAATGTCAGTTTAGAACTTTAATCTCTATATGATCCTCCTTCTCAACTTCAGCTTCCCCTCGACAGACGAAATTGCCAGCATGTAGGAATCAAATGTAATCACTGCAGACTTAGTTACAATAAATTCATAAAGCAATCCCTGAAATAGCACCTTTATTCTCAGATAACACATTGGTCTAGGATGCTGCTCAGGAAGCTCTGTAGAGCACAAGCTTCTCTCTCAAAGTATTAATTTTGGAGCTCTAGTGCTGGAGCTCTCCTCCAGCAGCTGAGAGTTCCTTACTGCCTGCACGAGATTGTGGTGTTGGCCCACCAGCRCTGAGGTGCAGCATTTTCATCTTCWAAACAGAAAGAAACAAGGGAAACAACTGGATTRGGCCGAGATGGGGAATTCACCCAAACAGGATGAGGTTAATTTGGGTGGTGAGCCAAGGTCACAAAACCTGATGCAGAACAAAACTGCCTGCTGAGCCGATACCCCATGCGGGGACGCAGAGCATCCACATGTGGCAGATCTTCACCTCCCAGCCTCAGCAGTTTGCACTTCACTACCAGCACCAAAGTTAAAACTTCCTTTAGYCTCCAGAGAGAAGATAAACATGGCTTTCAATGCAGATTAAACACACACGTACTTTTGAAACATGGTTGGTCATTACTAATTCATGGCTGCTGTCCAGYGAATGCAGAAAAACATTTCCCCTCATAGRTTTAGCAACAAAACCAARGAAAAAAACCCCAACRAGTCAATGACTTATTCTGTACACTGAAACAGCTTAAAACACAAACATTTCCAGAGTACAATATTTCAAGTAGTCTCGTAACCGGAGGAGATATTTTTTAACTGGATTCCTACTTTTTACTACCAACAGCCTTGTCTTATTTGCAGAGGCTCTGCTAGCTGTCAGACATCCTGACTCCACTTAATAAACTCACTTAGAGCAGAACTTTCTTAAGTCACAGTGTAAGTACATAAATTAGTTGTTTCAGCCTTAGACCAACACACTTCTCTTTCTTCCCTCTCTCCTGAGCACTGAGCTATGAAGAAGAAACCCAAGTCTCAAAAGAACCAACAGTTCATTAAAAAATGCTGCCATAACCCAACGTGCCTAATATACTGCAGCTCCTGTTGGCTTTGGTTGGAGCTGCAGGGATGGTACTTGTGGATGCAGCTGGGCAAAGTTTGGGTCCTTAAGTCTGGGACCCTAAATTTAAATTGCATTTTTGAAATGTTTTATGCACAGTGATCTCAGAGAAGTAACTGCAGAGGTGACACCAGGTCATARGCAGATTTTGTATTAAATGAAGCTTAATGCACCAGGAAGCTGAGAGACTCTCCAGTGTGTCACCAGATAAGCAGCAGCTGGGCATATTTCATTAGTGGGTGGGTCTTAGTCTGGTTCCTTGTGAAAATGAAGATCAAACAAACCCCAAGTCATGTCTCCGTCTCTGTCTGACCCTCCCTCATAGTTCCTCCATCCATTGGTCAAATTTATTCACATTTGACAGAAAGAAACACGTTGCAAAAGTAAATAAAAGTGAAGGATATGGGTTGCCAAGTGAGAGAGACGTGCCAGAAGTCCTGCTGTCTGAGAGGAAGGCCACTTAACCTTTCATCATGTCCAAAAGGGGATGGGATTTTGGCAATGCAGGCTCACACCTTCGCAGAAAAAAAAAAATAATAAAATGATGCAAAACTCCAAGGCAGTGGACTCTGCTCATTCTCGTGCTTGCAACTGTTATCTGTTTTTGTTGGTGCATAAAAGCCACGCATGGCAAGCCTGGAGGGGCTCCTAGGGCTGCCTAAACAAGAACCCAGCTCTGCTGGTCCTCCTGAGAGAGGATGTGCAGCATGGGATCAGTTTACTCAGTTGCCCCTTTACTGGCAGGGATGAAGTGACTTTCCTTCTCACCATGCTGATTCCCATCTGGAGACAGGGCTGGTGTGACCTCTCAGGGCTTTCCCAAGGCTGGCTCCTTCAGTATGAGAACAGGGGAAAAGCACCTTGCACTCGTGGGAGCTGGGGACAGCATCTATTCCTGGTCTGTGGTCCTTTGTCCTGCTTGGCTGATCCTTGGGCAAGCACAGGGCAGTGCCAGGCTGGTGACAGGCAGTACTGGCAAAGCTCAGTGTGCCAACACTCTGCTTCTCCTGCCAGCTGCGAYGTGTTGTACCTGGTGGCAGCTGCTATTTTTATATTGAAACTCATTTCTTGCTAATAATCTCTGTGTTATATCTTGAGAACCAGATCTAGCCCTCTGGTAATTTGATCTTAATTAAACAATCTAGCTGCCAGTCCAGTCCCTTTCTGGTAAGCTGTGTATTGCAATGTTTGGTGTTAGTCAAAGACAACAGACATTTATCAGGCCTGGTGCTGTAAATTTAGCTCCATTTCCAAGAGATGCTGATAGCAAAGTTTGCCTTGCCCAGCCCTACCTCTCCCCGAAGCTGAGTCATAATAACACACGGGGTTAACCCAATTCCTCTGCATGGTGTAATCCTCAGCAAGATTTGGCAGATAGGAGACCTCACTAATCTTACAAATCTCATCTTTCACTGAAGCAGCTGGCCGGGATACCTTTCTTTCTTTCCTTTTTTTTTTTTTTTTTTTTTTTTTTTTTTTTTTTTTTTTTTTTTTAATGTACTGTTTAATACAATTACATAATGGCTTCTCTCTTCACTTGGAGTCATCTGATTTTTTTTTTTTTTTTTTAATGTACTGTTTAATACAATTACATAATGGCTTCTCTCTTCACTTGGAGTCATCTGAGCCCTGCACAGGAATGCACAGAGAGCCTCTGGCAGCTTCTGAAATCCTCCAAGGCCACTGCTCCCTGTCCACTGAGCAGTTTAGAAAGAGCAGGTACYACACATTCTTACACACATGTGCCTTCTAAGAGCCAGCTACACCCGTCTTGCATAATGTGCCATAACCTTTTGGAGAGTTTTGAGCAGGTTGTGCCAAATTACAATGAGATTATCAGCAGAAAGAGCTGKTTTTTTCTCCCTTCTGAAATAATTGGAGTTGCCAAACATAACTGGTTTATGCTCTCAAATGAAAAAGCCACATTCACTGCAGGAATCAAGCTTTCAGCCATGGGGAGCCCAGGGGTTGCGGTCCACTCCAAAACACAGCTTTTTGACTCAAGGCAAAATCTTTGGCTTATGGAAAAAACATGSCCCTGCAGACAGGAGGGAGCAGATGGGAGGCAGATGCTTCTTCCATTGGGATGGCTCAGCCTGAAAAAGGGCTGGGTGTAGGGTGGCTGGAAACCTTCTGATGGTTTGTTGCTCACCACAGTCTAGCCATTTCCCCCAAATCCTGGGTGGGTCATTGCTGAGCCCTTGCTGGGCTCCAGGCAGATGCAGATTTGGAATGGGAGGCGATGCTCGTGGGGCACAGAACACCAGCACTGGCCCTTGTTTCACCTCTGAACGGGACCCCAACCTGCCCAGCAGCCTCTCTTCAAAAACATAACAATTACACTTCACAAATAATTTTCCAGAGACAGAACTACAAATTTTCTAGAGGGTCATGAGTGGACTCAGTTCTATCTCAACTATTTTGTTTTTCCCTTTTTTTTGCCTCTATTTGTTTTTCATTCTTTGCTGCAGTATTCCACTACTTTTTTTTTTTTTTTCCCACTGGATGTTTTTGCTCCTCCCTTGCTTGCTTTGTCTCTCACAGCCTCTCCTAATCCTGTAACATTTGTGTTCAAATGTTCAAACCCACCCTGCTCAAGAGGGCTCAGGAGCAGGGTAAACAAGTTTGCCTGTGTGTTTAGCATGCAGCTCAATTGTACATTTACAGTAGATATTCTGYTTTAATTTGCTTTTAAACAGCCCCTTCAAACAGCTCAGAACTCTGGACATTGTTCTTTTAGGTGCATTACAAAACTATAATTAATTAGCTGGGCTCCCCTGTGGATTTTCTCAGATTTTACCCAATCTTCCCGCCAATTTTAATGACCTTCCCAGTTAGGGGCTTTACATCTGTAAATGCTGAGTGCCATTCAGCACTTGGTAAACAAGGGGTATCTGAGCAAAATAGCCAGAGCTTGAAATCAAAGAGTTTACTTGTTTGTAGTGCAGGAGACACTGGCAGTCTGGGTGGCTCTTAGCACCTGCCGTGATGTTTGRTGACTGAATTTTGGCTTTCTGTCCCATATGAAAAGGACTCAAGACTGATCTGTGTTACCTCTCCATAAAGTTGGGATTGTGGGGAAATCTGTACTGCAGAGCCCTGCTGTCCCACCCACTYTTCTTTGCTTTTTGAAAGCAAGAAACAGCACTTTGTTCATTGTCTGCTCAAAACTTGCCGAGAGCTCTCCAAAGAGAAAGTCAGCCAAGCAACTTTCAGCTGCTCCCTCTTCCTGCTGGCTCAGGGCCAACATTTCCGAGCAGGTGTCTTGTACCAGCAGATAAGAGGGAAGAAAAAGGAAAGAAAGAAAAAAAGAAAACCAAAAACAAGCAACAGGAAAAGATTTGATGGTCTGACATATGGGTACGAACCATCTACTACGTGATTCTCAGTGGCTCCTCAGATTTTAGCAACGTGGACCTTCACACCACCATATGCAGGGTATATTGCTGCAAGGGAGGCACTGATATCCATGGAAAGGAAGGCATCTCCATCTGGAAAGCAGCAGCCAGCTTGTGGCTGAGCAGGAGGGATGGGAATGCTGCTATTGTTCTGATCAAAGTTGGATTTTAGGYGGTTCTTCTTCAGTCAGAAAGGTTTTGTCCGTGAATGGAATAAAGCATGCCAGGAGCTAACTGGACTTTTTGGATGGATGTACAGGTCTGGCACAGTTGCTTGGATCAAAGTTTGGCATGAACTGCACAATAAACAACTAAGCTTAAGGATCAGGAGAGAGGGGCTGGAGAGCCTGGACTTCACAGGAGTACAAAGCCACATCATGGGAATCTAAGCAGAGGAGATTATTTTYTCAATGATGCCAAAATTATGTGCTGCAACACAGCAAGCAGGTTTTCAATGCATTCTGGAAATGTACGTACAGAACTGTAGCAAGAAGTTCCCTGTCTGGGGAACAGAGGTGCACAACCAAAAGGAATGCTTTCTACTGCTAATTAGAGAAACCAGAGTATCAAATAAAATTACCTCACTGGGGTGTACAACCTGTTCTCCCCAACATGAATTATGACTGCTTGTGAATAAACTCAACCAGCATGTAATTTTGAATGTTCCAGTTTTGAATGTTCCAGTTTTGAATGTTCCAGTTTTAGATGAATGCACAGTTCCTGCATGTTCAGGCTCTTTAGCTGCCCCCACATTATTAAAGTGAGAATTGCAGTGTTTCTACCAGCCAAACCTCCTTGTCTGCTCGTTCTGTGGCAGCTCCACAGCCTTCCTGAGCCTTCATGTAGGAGGAGCTGTTCAAAGGGCTGAATGCTGAGTGAGACACAGCCAGGCACTGCCAGAGGGAAGCTCACTAATGAAAGAAACGTRGTTAGGCAGCAGTGCTCTGTCTGTGCCCTGGCTTTCCATCTGGAAAACAAGGGTGATGCTATCACCCTTATCTTGCAGGGGAGTAGTGGAGATAAATCATATTAAAGATGATTTAAAAGGTTCTCAGAGACTGGTGGGTAGAGGAACAAAGTTATTGCCTCAAAGAGTGAGATTTTCATGGTGCAGTTTTTAACTTTCACAGCCGAACTAGAGCTCATATAAACAGTTCCTTCAGGACTTTCCAATCTACCTTTGGAGCTGGCTTTGCTCCTCCTGGGGCTGATATTAAGCACATTGTCTGGGTTTGTAGAGGTTGGAAATGTCTGGGAAATGTCCTGCAGCCCAGGAAATTGGGCAGAGTGGCRGCAGAGGTTAGTAGTGTATTGTGTCCACTTTGGTTCTCTGTATCCAAGATGCAATTGTTTTTTCAAAGTGATCTGAATTGTTGGTTTGGAATAATTCAGATATAATCAAAGATKATGCCATAATGCCAGGCTGGTTTTAGGCAGTTATCAAATTAAATCTCATGGGCTGCCAGAGGATTGCTGTCTGAGGTCAGCCCATTTATTTCTTACAGCTAATAAAGAGCTAGAAAAGATAGTTTTAAGCAGCTCTCAAATGCCAGAACACCATGGGTCTCTCCCATGGGATTATCTTGAGAATGGTGGCAACCTGAGTGTTGGCTCTTTCACAGCAAGATGAGTGTATTTCCCTCAACCACATTTCTCACTTTACCTTAAGACTGAGAAGGGGAAAAATCTGCAGATGTTTTAGATGAGAGGAAACCTTGGCTGGGTCAGCATTTTGGGAACAGGTAAGAGCTGTCTGGTGAGGAGTACAATTAGCTGCTGGGCCAGTCCAGTCCCTGGTGCTGCAGCAATGCTGATCGAGGGCCAGCACTCACCATGTCTGCAGTAATGACAAACCCCGTGGTTTATGATGGAAAGGGTTGTGCTGTGCACAACTATGTTAACCCTGATGATGCCAGAGAAATCAGTCCAGACCCGAGTGCAGGAAYTGGCCCACACCAATGTTAACCTGACCAGAATTTAGACTAAGGAGAGCCAGAGCAGCCACATAATGTGCAGAGGGGAACCAAGATGTCTGCAGGATGGGATCATTAGGACAAAGATCACAGTGGGTTTTCTAAGGTTTGTAAAGTCATTTCAGAGTGATAAATGTGTTAACAAAGAGAGACCAGAGAATGGCATGAGCTCTCAGGTGAGGCAGATGGGGAGCCCATYGTGCTTGCTCTGAGTCAGCTTCTGCCTCGTAAACTCAGCTCAGCCTCAATGCTTCTGTCAGATCTGTTGGGTGCCCTTTTCCACAGCCCCGCCAGGGCTGATTGTGGCTGTGTCAGCCTGGTTGGGTGAAGACTCTTTTTTCCCTTGATGSACATTCCCACATGTGGTCCTGCACGAGGAGGATTTGGCACGTCGAATGGCACTGGTTCAGAAAACAACTGCCACTCATGGAAGTTTGCTATGGATGTGACTCATCCCCTTGGAAAGAGCCAAAACCAGGCCTCTGTGCCATTTAAGTTTCTTTCAGATGTGAAATTTTGCTGTGCAATTCTATCAAATGGACACATGGAGTCTATTTTTAATTCCAAATACCCCCGCTTTGGAGTTGTTGCTTTTTCCTCTATTTCCTTTCATCACAGCAAGGCGCTTATTAAGAACTTKCTTCTGCAGCGGAGCAGACTCATACAATTTAGATTTTATTTGTTGAGGAATAACCATCTGTCAGCTACTGAGAAGGAGGAAAAGAATCTATCCCTGAAGTCTTTAACCAAGTCTCGGAACACGCCGTGTCTCTGAACAGGAACTGAACTACCCTGGGAAATCAAACAGGAAAATCGAGTAATAAAATGTTCAGAGAGGCGGCACACAAACGTGCAGCGTGAGGGTGGAAGCGCTTGCCCACAGAAAGAAAAGGGCTCAGGTTAATAATCAAAATGACCTCACGCCAATAAATTAGGCAAGGAAAGTGAAGGACGGAAAGGAAACTGCTCTTTAAATGCTCATTGTCAGAGGGCTGTTGAGCAGCTCTTGGTGCAATCAGCAAGTGCTCCCTGGTGCAGGTCTCTTGGTGCCTGTTTTGTTCGTAACAAGCTGCTGAAGGGTGTGCTGCAGAAACTTCCAGAAAGGTCACAGTCCRTACACACACGCTGTGGTGGATATGTGAACTGCTCTGCATAATTACTCACCTTTTTTAATAAACTCTGTGGTCTCTGCTGAGACTTCCCCTGGCAGCCCCAGAGGGACCTGCATCGATGCAGGCCAGGAACGGTGGCTGCTTTTACAGCCTCAGAAGGCTCCTTCACTGATGTGCAGCGAAGCTGTGGAGCCAAACATGCCTTTGCACTTTCTGTTGGGCTTGAGCCAGTCCCACAGGCTGTCACCATCCACCCCTGCTGTTTGCAAAATTAGTCCTGTCCCACGCAGGGCTGAGAGGTGACACATGGTGGTAGGATGCAGCTTTGAATGCTGCTTTATGGTTTCCCCATGCTGTATGGCACTGGTCTGCAGACCCTGTGTGCCTGYGGTCAGGTGGAGCTGCAGACAATTTCGGGAAGTTCTCTGGARCCTGGGTGGCCCCATTTGCCAGCTGCCAGTGGAGACAATGCCAACTCCCTCTGAAGTGCTCACCTGTCCAAAGTGACTCCTGGGTCAGGGACGCTTGTCTGRCTTCCTATTGCAACAACAGGCACCAAAATAACAAAACCTCACCATGGACATCACAATGTTCCCCTTGCCCACACTAAAACTTATTGCTACCAGCTAGAAGAGTAAGACATCTCCACACCCCTGGGTCTCATCCCCAGCCTTTGGTGCACACACAGATATTGTGTGCTGTGGTGCTGCTCATACTGGTTCATGTCCCAGTCAACACAACCCAAATGTGCCCATTTCCTTTCCCTGTGGACACCATGTGCTCCCACCTGAGCCAGTTCCTTGCTTGGAGGAGCTCAAGCTGGGAAATTGTCGAGCACACATAGGTGATGGCTCAGCATCTGCTGCAGGGGCACATCTGCTCCGGTCTCCAGTGCTCCAGGTCCCTCTCCTCCATCCACAATCCTGCTTTCCTGTGGGAGAGCTCTTTCCTTCCTCATCTCCCAGTGCAGCTGGGAAAACAGCTCACCATACTGTGGGTACAGCCAYCTGGAGGAGAAGGCAATGCCAGACAGTTCAGGGATTATCTACAGAGCCTTCTGCACCTCATCCAGWGTCGTGTTAGCCCTCAGCACCATCCTTATCTTGCTCCTTGCAACCTCCCCCACCTTTGATCCTATTTGGTGTTAGATTCAAAGCTCACAAAATCTGTTCCCACCATGCTTGGACCTTGAGGCAAGCCCAGAGATGAACCCAGACAATGCTGTGCGTGGTCATGCTGTTTTTAGGAACTCTGACACCTCTGTAGGAAGCACATCTCCTCAGTGGCTGTGGAAATGTTGATGTTCTCCTTTGCAAAAAGCCAAGCTCTCTCTGCCCTTGGGACYCTTGCTGTAAAACTAATAATGGACCTGTCTCATCTGCTTCAGACTCTACCACAAAAATGTTTAACTGTTTGCAGAGGTCAGAGCTGGGCAGGTTTGCTCTCTTGTCTCCATGCAATTTATACATTCCCATCACTGATCATTTGGTGAGCACAGATGGGCTCTGAGGCCATTCCCTTGGAATCTGAATGCTGTGGACAAAAAGGGATTGCAGTTTGGGGGAAAGGGAGCCACCAGCTCATCCGAGTCTGAGTAAGGGACAGCTCTGGGCTTCTAAGAAGAAAAAGTGATGCCATCCTAAACAGAGACCAGGACCTGGGAGACAAAGCAGACAGTGGTACAGGCTTATCTGCCTCCCATTTATTTCTCTTTATGGCTGTTCCCTGTGGCTGCAGGGCCACAGGGACCTTTGCTGTCCCTTTGGTTCCACTGTCTTGGTGCCCCTCAAGGGTGGAACGCACTTCCTTGGACTGAATGCCACTAAGGTCACTCACCTTCCTTTTRAAAGACACAGCAGGCTGCAAAACCAAGATTTTTCAGAGAAATGGAGGAGAGAACACCCCAGGCCATGTGATTTTCAGTAGCTATATGATTTCTTTTTTAATTTCCTCTCTTCCATCCCATCTGAATTGTGTCTCCWCAGAAAGCCTAAGGAGGCTCAGCAAAACCCGAACTTGGAAAATGAGGGAGATTAAGTGGATCAGGCAAGCGGCTCATAAGTGGAAGAGAAACCTTGTGATGGGAGAGCAGGAGCCACAAGGGAAAGTTTGATAAGAAACAGGATTAAATTACATCAGTTTGCATAGCTGAGCTGTGTCTGAACCTTGTCCTGTGCAACACACAGACTAATGCAAAGAACCCCTACATCACCTCTCATTTCTGCTTCCCACAGCAAGTCTCACCTGTCAGTCACCATAAATTGCCAGATTAGACATTTACTATCTGTATGGGTTAAATGTGTTACTTTCATGTGCTGGCTGGAAGCTCATAATTAGCTCACACCTTCTTATCAGAGACCAGCTTCGTTTTCCTGTTGTTCTTAATTTTATAGCTGTTTTGCCTGCTGTAAATCTGTCTCCACTGGGGTTGCCTCATTTACATCCATTTATTGCAAGAAAGACTGAACTAAATTAGCATTAATTGACTCCAGTTCTGAGGAATTTATCCACCATTTCYCATTCAGGGCAGGAGAGTTTTTGACCATGTAGGTGCATGAACTTTAAAGATGCTGGGCTAAATTCTGTCCTATGGTAAGGCCATCTCCACCCAGAGTTATTTTTGTATTTTAAAGTGAAATGCTTCAGTGTAAGTCAGGGTGGGATCTACTTCACCACTAAGTTTTTCCAATGTCTAATTAGAAAGCTACATGCTAAAACAATTCCCTCCTGCTAGGAAACTTTGGATCCATTTGAAGTTTGAAAAATATCCTGGTTTTATGTCTGGACCCTCTCAGGCTGTTAATACATCTTGGGGCTGCTGAAACCGCTTTTCATTTCCATACAATTGCACCGAGGAAGTTAAATTGTAATTTTCTGCCTTATTTTCTGCTTTTAGATAATTTGCTCCATTTCTCGCCATCCCTGCTGGTTTATAATCCAAAAAAGTTGAAGACAATGGAGAGCAGGGCATGGCTCATTACTGGAATAATTCAGCTCTAATCTAGGGTTATGTGCAAAAGAGATGCTCAGGAGTTAGGTCTTTATTATTATTATTATTATTATTATTATTATTATTATTATTATTATTATTATTATTATTATTATTAAAGTTTCATAGTTTTATAATTATTAAGTTTTTCAAACAGGCTATCAGGGAGCAGATTTTGGCCAAGGTGTTTGTGCACTGCAATACATGCAGGGGTGTTGGGCAGGGGGATGCTTGGGGAGTCTCCAGCAGCAGGGTCTGACTCCTCTCTCGAGGTAAGAGCAGCACATTTTACCTTGCCAAGCTCTCACTGGTGCCTCTGGGCTGCATTTTCCAGGGCTCTCCCCATCCTCTCTCGCAGCCATGAGCTGTCACCAGCTCCTGAACCATCCCCAACATGGGCTTTGTTGTAGCAGATCTTGCAGGAGCCATCAGGCTGCTGGAAAAGTCTCTCTCTAAGTTCATGTAGCACCAACACTGCCCCCGAGTCCAGGGCACACAAAGTTCCTGTTTCTAGGGAAGCCTGCAAGATGTGGRCCCACAGATGTTCTGTGGATTCTGCCCCAGATGTTCTGAGCACCTGCAAGGTGGACCCTGGCATTCCCCAGTTCAGGAAGAGCGTGATGGACACTGACAGCTCCACAGAGAGCAGCAGTGTGGCCAGATCCTTCTTGTTTGGAAGCCTGTGAATGCTTTGACACAAGATTATTTTCCAGCCTAATCCATTTTTATTTTAACCAGGGAGTTTCTTGTATGGCTCCATACACCAGAGGAAATGCATTTTCACTTCACAAAAGGAAGAAGRGGAATTGGCTCTCCAGTTGCAAGTATTTTGGATACTTGTTAACTATTCTTCCCAAAGAAATGATGCCAAGAATTTAAWTTTTTTTTCCTTAGGATGAGAACAGCAGCTTTTTATGGTTTTATGAACAGCTGTACAAAAATATAATTAACTGTTCCCTGAGCTGTTGACAGCTGGCAGCACCATTTCATGGTGAAATATCAAAACTATAATAATTCTCTCTTGTAAAGGGTAGGTAACCTGAAACAATTAGGAGCTTTTTAAAAAGTTGTTCTCCTCCTTGGAGAGAGTGAGCATACAGTTTAATTTAACACTGCACACTTTGTCCTGTCCTCTCCTGAAATAAGAAGGAATATCAGCAACAACATTCCACTTCCTAAAATATTCACTACCTGCATCCCACTGTGGGATATCATGGGACAGTAGTGGATTTCACAACAAGAAAAAGCTGAAGGACACTTTTTATTATTAGTTTGGGAGAACATCTGTCCCAGTCCTTTGCCTCTTCAGGGTAATTATTCCAATCATTCAGGAAAAACAAACTCCCCCATTGAAAACAACTGGGTGGGAAACTTAGAGGTGAAACAGAATTCTTTGTCTGCCACGTAGGATATCTGATATCCTGCTGCCTGAGAAGAGTCTCTCATGGAAAAGGAAAAAGGTACAGGGGATTGGAGTATCTTGGATTGTCCTGCCCTCTAGACTGGGTCAGCTGGGAGATATTCTGTTGCAACCTTTCTCAGCAACTCTTTAAATTAACAGATTTTCTGCTAGATATCAAAAAAGGTAGACTTTCTTCTTTTCAAACCAACCTCTGAAACAGTGAAAACATGCGTTTTCCCACGTGCACGTAGCAAACACACCTTGGGATARTCAAATGAGGTGGCTGAATGCACACTTGTCCAGTTTGTGCAAATTCCTGCCTGATCAATGTCTCTAGATGGCTCAGGTTGCTTGGGGAAAGTGTGGTCCTTACTTCATCCACRTTATAGGTGTGGGCAATCTGCTCACTCAGCCAGCAAACAGCAGGATGGCCACKCTGTGATCTGTGACAGGGACCAGAGAAAGGGAAGGGTCATTTGAGGGAATCCCAGCAATTACCCCATGTCAGGTGAACCCAAAAAATGACCCAGACAAGACCTTTGCATCCTTTTCTCATTGCTATAAATGTTCTCTGGAAAGGAGGTGGACTCTGGACAGGAAACTGCTGAGGGTTTCTGTCCCCTTCCCATTTACACAACTGAGGAGCTTTCCAAGCAATAAAACCTTTTGCCATCATAGTTGCCACCCATTATTTCTTTCCCAAGCATGCAAAGCTTGAAAGTGACCATCTGCAATTCTGCACACATTTAGACAAGAGAGAGTTTTCCTGAGAAGGAGGGGAAAAGCCAGACTGAATCCAAACCAAGCCAAATGCTTAGGATGACATATATTTCCTATTAGAGAGGAGATCAAGTAAGATTTGTTAGCTAGGAAGATCCAGGTCCCTTGATGATGTGTRCAAGAGTTTCCACATCTGTGCAGAGAAATGAGAGAGGCCAGAAGGGTCCAGGAGGAGTCTCAGAGGATCTGGAGGACACAGGCTGCSTGTCCTCCTCTGTCATGGTCTTCCTGATGTCCCTCTGGGGGACACCTGGGCTCCTCCTCTTCCCAGCAGGCTCATCCAACAATTCCCTGCAATTGTTGGTGTCAAACAGCTGTCCACAAATGTTTGCTCCAGTGCAACAAAACGTTTTTCATCTTGGCTTGAGCCAARCTGGAAAGAAAGGAATGTTATTTGAGACAGAAGGGGAGAGTGCTCAGAAGGGAGGTTTGTCATCCTGTGCAACTTCCTCGTGCAGAGAAACCTTTGGACATGCATTACCCTTTTCCTCCTTAAAGGGAGGGCTGCTCAAGCACACGGAGTAGAAATAAATATAAGACTGATGTAAAGGTGATGTATACTCAGACATCATGGCTCAGAGATGAGAAATGGACAGAAAGACTCAGAGCTTTGCTCTGAGCCCACAAGTTCTGTGGGATGCTAATCGTGGTACTGAATCCATACACTGGTGGTTGGACCTCAGAAAGGGTAGGACCATAGATAYGGCCATAAAAAGATCCTCAAAGTATTTTCATCCTTGCCCTTTCCCTTCTTCTCCCTCCTCAGATAAATTTAATCCCCTTTGGGAGACTCTGCTGATCTCAGGCACATTTCAGCAGTTAAAAAAATGTTGAGCCATCACATCTCCTGCACTCTACCACTTCCTCCTCACAGTGATGTCAATTGCTGGTGCAGTTTCCTGGTTGAGTTTTAGATCATAAAAGCAGGTATTTAATTTTTTGGAAATGCTGTTAAAAGGCTTTACCTTCATACCAGGCAAGGAAAGGTTGAAATCAGGTTGGACTGCATAATTTCATACGTAGATTTCTTAATTGTGTTTTTGCAGTGTTTCACATTACAGTTTTTCTYGTCTCCTAAGCCTCTTTCACTTGATAAATATACTTGTATTATGAAACTGCCCACTTTCTACATTCTTTTTCACTTTCTTCTCTTACATCAAAGCCAATATAAATAAAGAATAAATTGTTGAGCTAACAAAACTGCTAAGAGAATACACTCTTTCCCCTGGAGCTGTAAAGATTTCCAATACCATAGCAGAACTGTCTTAGATCAGTAATTGTTAATGGAATAAAACAGTGTCAAAAGGTAAACACGGTTGTTTGATAAGTCAGGTTGACTGTGCCTTTCTGGACCATGTCTCTTGCCTGTCTGCTTTTGTTTTGTTAAGATTAGCTGTTCTCAGTTCAAGGGAGTAGCCAGAAAATGAATTTTGTATACACAGCTCTGTTTGCAACTTCCAACCCCTGCACTTTTTCACTTCAGCACGGTGAGCACGTTTCCTGCTCCAGAGCAGCTTTCACAATGCTTGCACAATCTCTAAATCAGTTGTTGTGGGTGCAACATTGAGTGAACCTCAAAAGATGAGCCAGTGAAAGCCACGCAGCCAAAACATGTGAAAGGCATCAAAAACGATCAGCTCAGCAATTCCAGCAGGTTGGACAACAGTCTGACYTTTGTCATAAGGGAAACTAGGGAGGTATCAGGCAATTTTTTATGCTACTTTCTGTAATAATCCTTGTTATACTTTGTCCCTGCAGGAGTCTGTGACCCTGCAAAGGCTGAGGACTGCAATTCTGAGCCTGGTCCTCGCAGAATTTATTTTGGAGCTCCCAATCATCAAGTTGGATTCATTTTAAATAAAGATYAGTGGCAACCAAAATTTTCTAGCAGAAGCCAGTCTCACATAATTTAACTCAGGCTGGAAGAGATGTTGCCTTTTCCAGTGTTAAATGGGATTGTTTACTGTGGAGAAAAGGGGGCTCATGGGAGACCTTTTCCCTTTCTACAATTACCTGAAAGGAGGATGGAGCCAGGTGGGGGGCAGAGACAGGGAAAGAGGAAACAGCCTCAAGCTGTGTCAGGGGAGGTTCAGGCTGGACATCAGGAAGAATTTCTTCATTGAAAGCGCTGTCAGGCGTGGGAATGGGCTGCCCAAAGAAGTGTTCAAGCACTGGACCAAAGTCCAGCCACAGACACACTGGTAAGCTTTCAGTGGATTCACTCAGGATAAACAATATGCCCCAGGAAAACTCTGAAAGAATGGGATAAAGTTAAGCAGGGGGAATTGCAGAGGTCAGTTTGGAAAGTTTGCTGAATACAAGATCTGTAYTAAAATGTGTGCAGAGCTTGCATAAATCTAATCTCCTGCTGAATATCCCTGCGTGAACACTGCAGTTCTCGGGCTAGGAAACTCTCTAAACCTCTTCAGCCCACGTGGTTAAATGTTGGTTGAGTGTGAATACTCCAAGCTAAACACAAGCTCTGAATAGGGGCCTATGTTCTTGTGCTGCAATGATCTCTGCAAAAATCCACAATTCTGCTACTACATGCAGAAATATCTGTAGCAGAAGCAGGACTGCTCACAAGGAAACCCCTTAAAATTGGAAAACATGCATTAAGGCGTTATATATATGATGCTTCTCTAGTTTTGAAACACCATCTCAAAAAAAAAAAAACCAAAAACTTAAACAATGTTGTAGAACAGATATTGACAGGATTTCCAGCCATCAGTATTGGAGGTTGTCCACCCAAAACATAGTGATCTCCACTGATAAATAATTCACTTTGTTAAGGCTGCCCTGCAAGTAAGCACAGGGCACGGTTTGCAGCTCTCTTTGACTGACAACCCCTACTTCTGTCAGAAATTTGCCATGTTTATGAATATTTTTCACTTGGGATATGCCTGATGGAACCCTCCTACATCACATGAAATCTGCGTTCATTCTGGGGTCTGTGGGTGGATTTTTAGGCGCAGTTCTTTCTCAGCCAGAGGGAGTGGTTACATTTTAAAGGCATTTACTTCACTGTCACATCAGAARTTTGCTCTCCCTTTGGTGGTGTGTGATATTTGCAGGCCATACACACATTTGCAAGAGCTCCAGCCTGACACTGTGGAGCAGGGACTGGGATGTGGAGGCAGTTCTCAGCCTGTGCGACACAAAAGCGATGGTTGCCCGAGTTGGGTCTTTTTGGTTTTGCAGAAAGAAGCTGCTATTGTGCTCTGTGAAGTCATGCCCTGTTGGGTGAATGCATGCCAGCCCTCATTAGTGATGTTACTGTTACAATATGCTAATTGTACTTTTGAAGCTCTGCAATTCTGATTTTTCTGAACAGCTCAATAAAAAACTTAATTAAAAAAAGATGTTCTCCACAAAGGGCATGAGATGCTCTTCTCAGGAGCTAGGGAGATTTACAAAGTAGAAGCTTTGTCTGTTCCATCTAATTGATCTCAGACATAAAGACCACTTATTAATTAATTAATGCTGCTTCAGATGATATGAGAGCACACGAGCATGAACTTGGCTGTGGACAACAGGAGGTGGGAGATCCGAGCTAGGGTTGCAGAATYTCCCTTTTGGCTTGACCTTTCTCAGCAATCCCCTAATTAGGAACAATTAGGAGTATGCACTCCCCCAGATTGCTTGGAGAGTAGATTTCGTAGGTTTCAAGGGGGTGATGACTTGAAGCTGTTACAAGATGTAGAAGGATGTCCAAAACAGATGCTTTGCAAAGGCAGGGAGCACCAGAGACTTCYACTTTGTTCTTCTGGAGGGAGAATCACAGGGGGAGTCCAACCTTATTGCAGATTTCTGTGCAAGAGCAGCCAAGTCTTTAAAGCCTGTTTCTAGAAGGATATTTAGTCACACAAATAAGTTCTCTGATCTAGGTTTCAGTCTCTCCCGCTGCCTCAAAACTCCATAAAATGAGGCTTTTCCACCCCATTTATCTCATGGCATATATTTTGGCAACGATCTCTGGAGAGCAGGAATGGCCTTTTTATGCACAAAACTGACTACTGAAGTAAGCAATAATAACTCGATGGGAAAGTTAAGCAGTTGCATAGAATACACTCTTTCCATTGTGAGACTTCTGAAACCTTTCCAAATTTTGCKTTTTTTGGTTGCTGTTGTTTTTCTGTGTTGAGAAACACTCTTCTTCCCACACGTTTGTTTTTGTTCTTGGTCCGCAGCTCCGAGCGTGGCTCTGAAGTCTGAATGGTTCTTGCTGGTCAGAGCCTATGGAGCTTCTGTCTTTCTGTCATTTCATGTGTCATGCAACCAAAACCCACAGCAATAAAAACTCCACAGTACAAGAAGCCCCCATGTTGCTGATGTATGCCACATGGTGTATTTTGTTCGTAACTGGTCACGCTTGGAAATGATTCAGTTTCTTTTTGCCACCCAGCCCCATTGTATAAAGCAGCTTTTCCCTGTTTGAAGTCCAATGTGTTTTTTTGGGCAAAAATGAGGTGTTTCTCTAGCGTCAGGTAACAAATGATGTTGAAAATAGAACTAGATTTTGCAGAGACACAGTTCTTATTTGATCCATGATTTTCCTCCTTTTTTTCAGGCTTTGGATCCTTAATATTTGTGATCATGTAGACATACATAGATTTCATAGAAYATTCTGAGTTGGAAGGGACTAACAAAGACCATCTAGYCTRACTTARAGCAAATGGCCCTGAGRATCAAACATTCAGCCTTGGTGTTATCAGCRCCATGCTCTAATCAGCTGAGTTCACTGGGGTGATAAAGTAAAACCAATCAAAAGATTTGCATTTCTTTAAGAATATTTTAAACCCTCCAGTTAAAATTCAGTGATATGCATGATCTTTTTTCACAACTTAAGGGTCCATCACATTCAAAAATACTCATGTCTTTTGTAAAAACTTCTACACAGAATAGTTTGTGTAACAAGCTGCTAACAAAGGAAAATGCATTTTAGAATGAAAGGTATTTACTGACTGACAGGTCTCAGGAAACAGGACAAAATGTCTTCTGTTTGTTGGGTTTKATTTTTTTTTTTTTTTAATTTGGCAAAAACAACAGTTTCAGTGAGCTGAGTCCAAATGTATTCTCAGCTGGGGAGAAAGGACTGATTGATGGTGGTAAATATTAAACTGTTCAAGGCCCCTGCTTCACAGCACATAAAACCAGTCACATCAGCTCATGTTTCACTTTTTATGCCTTTCCTTTGAAAAAGACACAAAAAAATCTGATAAGCATAGCCCAAAGCCCCACGAAGCTGCCCGTACAACCAGGCTCCTCAGCATGCAATTGCTTACACATTTATCATGAGAAAAGGACTCCCTCAGATAACGGGGCTGCAAGGGGTCAGGATGCAAACTGGGTGTGAATTTGCTCCAAGGGTGTGAAGCACTACTCCTACACTTTAAGGAGGTGGGTGCTGACATCTAATTGCCTGCTTAGGGCTTCTAGGGGACAACCCAGCCACCAAAACCCACCAGGGGCTGTTTGGCTTTGAGCATTATTGGCACAGACACACTTCTCATGGGTGCAGACACACACAGAAGTGTTGGTGAAGAGCAAGGCAGGTGGTTGAGGAGGTGATGAGGATGGTAACTGAATTAAGGTTTAAATAACTTTTTTGGCAGCTGCTGCAGCTTCATATTAATCTGGCTGCTCCCAGYTTTGCTGAGAGGCAGCAGGGGAAAGGCAGATCTCTGGCTCCAGTCTTAGCTGGGCAAGATGAGCTCAGGAAATGGTGAGAATTGACCCTTAGGTCACATGTGGGAAGTTTGGTCCTGRGGATGCATTCACAGAATAATAGAATCACTAGGGCTGGGGAAGACCTCTAAGATCATCCAAYCATTACCCCAAAACCACCATGCTTGTCACTAAACCATGTTCCCAGGTGCCATATCCCTGTCACAGATGTGCACTTTGCAAACCCTGTTGAGCTACATTCAGAGGTGCTTATTCCTTCTTCCCTGACCTGTCAGCCCAGGTGYATTTTGAATGCCAAGACAATAAAAGATTCTCTATTTCATTCCTATGGGAAGGAGATTTCTCTCAGGCTCAAAAAAAAAAATCACACAGTTTGCCTGGCTTGTGCCAGCAGTGTTTCTGTGCATGGGCCTGGCAGCCCAAGCAGCAAGTGATGCCAAAACAATTTTGATCACTACACTTAAAAAAAWCCCAGCAAACAAAGGACAATACTTCTCCACTGAGAACAACGGCCAGAGCTTGACAGCCATTACTCACAAAGCTCCTGGCCTCTGGCATACCCAGACCTTGCTGGCATTTTGCAATATTTCAGAGGTGTCAWGTTGCCCTCGAGTTTTTAGGGTCATGTTGAATTTAAGAAACCACAAATAAAGACGAACTCATAAAGGCCCTAAAAAAATACTCCCCAGCAGCATTCCAGCCAACATATTTCATGTACCATGTTTTCCACAACTTTACATGTYGTGGAAGCTGTAGAGAGGACTGAGACACTGCTGTGTTAAACTGCTCTTAGATGGGAACAGTCCAGTGATCGGCTTCTCAGTCATGGCTCAGTAGTCCTGGAAGGCAAGTGGAGGTGTTTGCAGCATTTCTTTTGTTGACAATGACATTTGTAACTGGAGAGATTGAGATTAAGTTTGCAGGATGCAAACACAGAGTTTCTGCAAACAAGGTGAAGTTCTGCAGCACGTGTTGGTTGAGCTGTTATGAATTATGGTAGAAAGGTGAGATTCTCAATTGCTGCAAATTGACAGTTTGATAGACAAAGTGATGCTGGGATGTCACGCAGGCCTGATAAAAAGCACTCAACTTTGTCATTTCCCCCCTTGRAAGACTGATAAGGTCTCATGACTGATTGTAACACATTGCAGAAATTACCATAATATTATCCACAAACCTGGATGCAATTTGAGATCTGTAAAACAAGAGCTATTCTTGTTCACAAATGATTCACACTGGAAGTGTGAAGTTGGTAGATGTGAAAGAGAAAAACTCAGCAGGGTTAGGGATTATCTCTACCTTCCAGTACCTCAACTGCAAAAACAGAATATGGAAGCAGCATGAATGTTTGTGTGTCACATCTCCCAGATAGGGGTAGCCAGGGGAGGGTAAAGTAAGGGACCTTTTGGAAGAAGTATTGAAAAAAAAAATGCAGTCAAGCTTGGAAGCTGACAAGGAAGTTTAATGCCTTGAGGTTGTWACACCCTCACTCAAAATGGGGCCACTCTTGCAAAAGGATGCAGGTGATCACTGATAACTGCCACCACTTTGGAATGACACCACTATTTTTCCTAGGCATTAAATGAGRATTAGTCCTTAGTGTGGGGTATTTAGGTGGGTTTGTTTCTGATWTKTGTTTATTTGTTTGTTTGTTKTCTTGGTCTTGTMTGTTTTTGTTTATTTTATTAAATTTAACAAAACATTACTAGGTAAGATTGAAACCAGAAATGAAACACATCCACTCAGGTGTCCAGGCTGCCATGGCAATCCATTCAATATTTCTTTTCCTGTTCYTCCAGAAACACAGCTCTGATGCAGGGATCAAGAAAAATATGTGTGCTCCTGACTTTAAAGYCTTGCTAATTATCCCTCTGCAAAGAGGAAAAGATATAAAAGAATATAAAAAGATATATAAAAAAGGCCTCTACGCAGATTCATGTACCTTAAACAGGCTGCTTAGAGATGGCAATGCCCAATTTTAGAAAACATAGGAAGGAAAGAACAGAAGACAACTGCCTTTTGTAAAGCGTGGCACAGACCATGGGCATTCCCAGTTATCTGGGAACATGGGAATGGGGCACAAATATCTTGCAGATGGATGCTGAAGGGGCTCACATTTACTTGCTCCCTGCATAGGCACAGATCTGCTTATGTTTGTCCTGGTTTGTAAGAAAAACCCAATTTCATCTGGAGCACCAGAGAACTGTAATAGAATACAGTAATTTCTCCCCAGGCCTTTTGGGCAGTTATTAGGAAAAGTGCAAATATACTTAAAATTAGAAGAAACAGGCTTGTGACATCTCCTCTTCTGGAACAGGTTGCGTGTGAAAGACAGAGGGAAATTTCACATTGGTTTGTTCTTCCCTCAGTTTCTARGGCCCCGTTATTTCAATAGTTGTTGGAGTTTTGTAATGTCGACTGAACTAAGCAACTGTTTTGAAAGTTTCCAATATGAAAATCGCTTATGATTACAAAAAGTCTGAGGGCTAGGAGAGAATTGCATAATCAGGGTTTGGCGTGGAACCACGGCACTGAATCCTTACCAAAGARCCATGTGCTCCCAGCCAGCCTTAAGTGGCTCATACTCATACCCAAATTCCAGCTTGGGCCAGAGCCTGCCCTGATGCGTGATCCCAGTGCTGAGCTGGATCCTCTGATGGTGGAGCCAAAGCACCCGTGCCTCGGGCTGTGCATCACTGCCAACCAGCAGTGTAGGAAAGAAAATCCTCCCATTTATTAACTGTTCCTAAACTGTCCAGTGGTTCTTTTCCTTTCTTTCAGGGCTGGCATAAAGGGGCACCTGTGATGTGCTTCTACCATGGTGCCCAAAAGAGTTTTGGTGCATGGGGATGATGTGGGCGCATGGGAAGTGTTCAGGAGATCCACAAACCATTCAAAATTTATGGCAACCCATTTGTGTTCCTATTGATAACAGACACRTTGTGCCAGCAAATAAGCACCCCAAAATACAGAACACAGAGGAAATAAGTTATTTTGCTCATGACTGAGATGATACAGGTCATTGGGACTTTGCACATGATGCTTACAGAGGTGCTGATGTCTTCTGAGAGAGCTGTTTTGTTTAACAGCATTTTGAGAGCGGCTCACGAATCAGTGTCTCCAGTACATTTCTGGTACTTGCAGACTTTGCCCAGCTCTGTCTCCAGAAGGTTTTCTTCTATAACAGACAGAYCTTAAGCACAGACACCTCTGGGTCAGAGCAAAAATGCCAGTTGACATCCTTGACCTTGAAATTCATTCCTATTTTCAAT
>NW_026623446.1:194716-206566 GCF_030028575.1 Malurus melanocephalus | reverse complement strand
AGCTTCACTTCATTATAAACTCAGGTGCTAAGCTGGYTTGGAGCCTGTAACCTTTTGTAGGCCAGGTGGGAGCAGAAGGTCTGCTCTGCTTCATGACATAAACATTTGTGGGCTGTTTTGGTTTTTTCCCCCAAGAACATATTTTGTGGCTTTTTGGTTTTTTTTTCCTAAATGATGAAGCAAACTATTCCCAGAGGCGGTGGTGGTGGTCATCACTTCAGTGTCCAGTTGCCAGAAGATCATTTCACTTCACCTTTGTAAGGGCAAGTACTCATTGCCTGTCTCCTGGCCCTCTTGCCAGACGGGTGGGCATCTGAATGCTCAAATCACCTTTGCTTTGCAAAAAGTTCTTCAAAGCAGGGCTATTCCCCAAATGGCTGGTGCCAATGGATGCCTTTACACCCACAAAAGCTTTTTRCTGGTCTAGGCAGGATCTGCTTAAAAAATGAGCAAGTTTCCAAGTTCTGTCTGGCATGGAGGTGAGCTCCAGCTTGCTAGCTGGCTGAGAGCAGATGTGTGCAATGRTGGTGCCCTACTTTTTGAATGCAGCTTTTATGTGAGCAAATAAGGAATTTTATTTGCTGTGCCTAGTCAGTGCTAAATCTATTTGTGATCTAGACTCTCACTCAGAAAGAATCCCATCAAGGCATCCAACTCCCTGAAACGGGACAGAAGCAGGGTCTGCTTAACTGTTCACACAGAAAAACTCAGCTCACATGGGTGCAAACTCAGGGCTTGCTTTCCAAGCACTCAGCACTCACAGCTTACTCTAACATTTCAAAAGAGATCTGCCTCTTTTAATRCACCCGTTCAGGCCAGGTTTTAGCAGAGATCAGTCTCAAAACAGAGTTTGCTGGCTCTCTGGCCGGTTGTTTTGCTGCCTAGATAAGAACTGAGCAGCTCTGATGATCTGCTCTTCAGCAACATTGAAAAATACCACGTTTCAGGGGTTACACATTGTAGGCATCGCAGTTATCTCGTGCTTGCCAGACTGTAAGTAATCATGCCAGCAGCTAGCAGGCTGTCAGTTACTAGTGTAAGCTGCAAATCCATCAAGAATTGTTTACATTTCACAAGGGGACGGATAAAGAGAAGATTCATTTCATATCCCYTTAAAAATTGTGCGTGTGCGTATGGCAGAGGGTCAAGATAATTTTGGAGACAGATTTCTCAACAGGATCCTTTCTGAAGGTAGTCCTGCTGGAATTCACAACCCCTTGCCTTGGCACAGCTCCTGCTCTTGTGGCTKGAGCTGCATAGGATGGCTCTTTCCCCAGGCTGAACCTGGCAGAGGGTTCTCCCCTCTCTACTCCAGTTGCAAAAACTTAGGTCCCAGCACCAGGGACATTGCTGAAGCCTTATCTTCATCCCTCTGACGTTTATGTGGCTCTGCTGTGCTTCTGGAAAGCATGATCCCTGTCCCAGAGCCCAAACTTTAAGCTGGGGTCATAGGTTTCATAAATGTTAATCCAAACAGGGAACTCCAGGGTTAGATCATATCCTTGTGCCGCATTGCTTTCACTACACCTGATACATGGGAATTAATCTGTGTCATAAACTCAGACCCAAACTCACTTCCAAGGCATTGTCAAGCAGAGGAAAAGGGTTCTGAGGGGTGTCTGRTGGTCACAATCTGTGCTGAATCCCTCTCATTACGTAGATTAGGATGTGCACAGGCTGGTCCAGACATACCCCTCATACCCCCTCACCCATCAGTGGGTATTTTTAGAGACCAAGAAGTCAAAATGATGATTTTTGTCATTCCTTCAGTAGTCAGGATTATGGGCAAGGATTCAGATGATTCATCCGTCAGTTCTTTGTTTCTTAGTGGTGAGCTGAAACAGCAAAGAGAAATACAACATATCTGGACCAGACTTCTAGATTTGTAGGTGATGATGTTTGCACACTTCCTTCACCTCTCCAGGGCCAAGGGCAAAAGGTATTTTGGAAAAGAAACATGCAAATGTCCTGAGAAATGATAGAGCAGGCAGCAAGACTTTTGGAAACTGCTGTAGAGTGATGATTGAGATTTTTGCTTAGAACTGCTGTCTCACTGTGAAAGTTAAATCCATGGACCTGAAAAATCTTCTGGGAAACTCGTCAGCAGTTTAATTTGTACCATCTAGGAAAGTGAGCTTGCTGCTTTTCACTTCTCCAGGATGTAAYTGGGCAAACYAAGTGGAACTAGAAACAGTTTTAGRCTTTTTAAAATCATACAGGGAAGTGCTTTTCAAATCAGGCACAGCACAGTACTCAAGGCAGATTAATCACTTTTTAATTAATCAAGGGTTTTCATGCAAGTTGGCATTTGCAATGGGGTACAGAGATTATTTACTGATTCCTGCTTCCATTAGAGACCCAGTTTCCAGCAGAGGAAAGGGAGGAGGGGAAGAAAATCGACAGACCCATAAGCAAAGCCTTTTACCTTTCATCCTGACGCCATAGCTGTGACTAACAACGTTTCACCCCAAACTGCTGTCAGGATGCCCCCTGGGAGTTGTGGGTCAGGTGTTTCAGACCCCCTTTCTTAACCTTGGTCCAGGCTGCCACTCCTGCACTTTTCAGCATCCAACCCTCCCCCTGTCCAGAGCCATCCTACTCCTGCCAGTGTTTCATATCTTTTTTTTTTTTTTTTTTTTCTGAGCCCCTGCCTGAGCTCTGATTTACGCTCTGGTTGCTCTGCCCCAGGCTTGAAGAGGGAAACATGAAACAGAGCAATAACTGGGAGAAGGAGCTGGCAGGCAAAATCGGGTCAATAATGCAGGCTGGAGCAGCCCCCACTTGCTCAAGTTGGTTGTGCTACACAAACACCAAGTGCCTGCCCTCGGGGCTCCCCAKTCTCAGGGCAGGCTCATGATCCAGTCCCTGGCCAGCTCCTTTGATCCCAATTTCTCAGCAGCTGTGCAAGTCATGGCCTTTACAGTGGCTTGCTGCTGACTCACGGTGAATCACGGCTCGCTGGTACTATAAAGGCGCCTTGGAGGGCAGAAATTACATTTGTGCTCACTTTAAGACCTTGTTATGCCCTGGTGTGAAAGAGGCTTTTGCACATCACAGAGTYGGGGTCATTATATTTGCATCCTACCATAATATAAATCAGCACTATTTGAGAATAGTCATTCTTTAGAAGAAATTACAATAAATTAAGGTACCAAATTTGTAATTAAGGGCCAGCAAGCTACTTAATTAATCTTATATCTAATTAGCCAACAATAAATTACCCAAGCAGGACTATAAATCTATTCAGTGAGCTACAAGAACAGCATGCATAAAGACCTGTCCTGTACTGTTGGGAGCTCTGGATGCTGTTCAGCTGCCCTTTGTCTCYCTGGCTGCCCGAATGCCCCACCTCCAGGGCTTCTGTCTGGTTGAAAGCTCCTTTGGGCAGAGATCATGTCTTTGAAGTGGCTTGGATTGTCCTGGCTCAGAGTTTGGGGCCTTCATGAAAATAATAATTACTGAAATTTAATRCAGGTTGAATTGTGTTTAGCCCCATTGTCAGTCTCAGCAAGAAGCTTTAAAGAGCTCTTTTTAAAGTGGTTGTTAGTAATGTTATTGCCCAGAGAGGCTTCTCCCCATCCATGGATGTGTTCAAGGCCAGGCTGGATGGGACTCAGTAACCTGGGCTAGTGGAAGGTGTCTCTGCCCATGGCAGARGGGTTGGAATGAGATRATCTTGAAAGTTCCTTCCAACCCAAACCCTTCTATGATTCCAATCTCATGTCCTAAAAGAGACGTGAAAGTGGCAAGAATGACCAGCTACTGGTATATAGGCAGGTTGCACTCAGAAAATCATTGCAGAGCTGGTTTTTAATAGGTTTATGTCTTTGTGTTTTTAATTACAGGCTCCACAGAATGCTACATAATGTGAATTGCAAGTTCTGAAAAGTTTGTGGGTTTTTTTTTTTTTTTTAGGGAAGCTATGCAGGGCTACTCTTAGCAGGCAGGCAAGACCAGACAATGCACCTAAACATCAGAGATACAGTTTTTTTTCATGTAGCTCCTAAAGCTTATTTTCACAGGACCTGCCAGTACAAACAGGGATTTGTGACTACAGTTGAGTTAAGGAGCATAAAAAGTACATGGTGTCTCTACGAGAATTACAGCATCTTAGCTGTGGTTGGCTTAAGGGATGGCTTTATTCAAAATGCTGTACCCCAGCCAAGCTGTGTCCTGAGGCTCTGTGTTAAAACACACAGAGCAAACAATGAGAGCAGATAAAGCCTGTCCCCAGAGCTGCATGCGTGACCACAAATGTGTTTTATGGCAGCCCAGGGATGGGGTTTCATTAATCTACTCAACGCTGCAGGGCACATGTGGCCCTAGAAGGAGGTCACACACCCACTTGGGTGAAGTCTTGGCTCTGAGAAAACCATCAGGAGATTTGCCATTGGCTTCCACACAGCCCATCCTGTCCATTGCTGCATCCCTCTTCTGATGGCTGTGGGGCCATGACTCAGCTGATGTAAAACCATCCCCACGTCTGCTGGGCTTCAGTGATTTGATTGAGCCTGGAACATGGACTGCTGAACACCTTCTTCCTTGACAAAAACRTGTAGGTGCACCAGCAAAACTCAAGAGTACAGGACTTAAAGTCTCCCCAAAAAAAGACTCACAGAAACCAATAACTGATGTGGTTTATTAGGCAACTTTAGAAAAACACATACCAAGGGAGATTGTGTTTAGCTGGCCACGCTCTGACTATCCAAGAGAAGACTTCGTAACTAAATCACCTGTCCTGCCTCTTAGGTGTTAATGGATGCATCTCCACTACCTTCAGTTGTCATGGACTCACAGAATCATTTAGGCTGGAAAAGACCTTTCAGATCATCRAATCCAATCCCTAAGTCTSTGGCAAAGAGCTGGRGCTCTTACATCAAATGCACGGGAAGACATTATCCATCTCACAATCTGCAAAGGTGTTCATGACCACTTATTGACAGAGCTCCCCAATCATGGRAATCGTGCAGAAACAGAGCTTTGCCAAAGCCCAGCAAATCCCTGCACCAAAGTAAGTTTGCACAGGAGTAGTATAATACAGAGTAAACAAAGCATGGCATGAGGCCAAGTAGCTGAATGACTCCAAAAGGGGTATCTTTGTGGGGAGACGTGGAATAAGATTRTTTGAAAGGACACATAAAGCTGGAGCGGAACAAGGAAGAAGAGCCAAAATCCTGTGTCAGGCAGACGTTTGGACGTGATGTCGTTTGAAGGTGATGAAATTAAAAATAGCTGAGGTTCTTCATCTTTCTCAGAAGGTATTTTCTGTTGTTTGTCTTTAGCTTGCTCTTAAGCAAAACCTKCATCTTGCACAATGACTTGACTTGAGGGCAGAACTTTGAGAACATGAAACATCATGAAAYGAGCCAGGGCATGAGCATATGGAGTATTTGCATGTGGCCCAGAGAAGAGCTAGTCACAGCTGAGAGGTCAGGAAGGAACTGCAAAAGGAAGCCAAGAAAGAGCAAAAAGCCACAGAACTTCCAAACAAAAGAAAGCTTAAACAACATATTTTAGGCAGAAGGAAGGGTGGTGGAACCCAGCAGAGATCTGTATTGCCACTCTCCTCTTCTTGGTCCTCTTATGCTACCTGTTCTCAGCAAAAGGAGTGATCAGAAARCTTCTGTTGTGTTCTCAGGAGTAAATGAAAAAAAAAGTAGTTTTTGACAATGCATTTAGTRAGCAGCTGTCCTCACCTATTGAATTAAACTCCAATTCCACCAACAATCACCAAAAAAAAAGAAGGCCAAAGTTTGACACTCTGGCATCCCACAGATAAACAAATCCTCCTGGAGGTCATCGGCTCTTCAGAGATTGTGAAAGTATCCTTTTCCCAAAATAACCATATCACATCCTTACTCATTCTTAAAGCCGTGTTTGAATGAGCCATTTTGCAAATTCTTGAGATGCTTGGTTGTGCTTTGTTTACTCTCAAATTGGAATTAAAACCAGTGCAATGCTAGTGGAATTCTAGCTGAGACAAAAACACAGGGACTAGACTGCCCCATTCATGGTTTTCAACCCAATTTGGCAGATACCAGGCATTCAGAGTCAACCCATTCCCATTCTGACTCACCATTTAAGCACTTCAGCCTTCTTTGGGAATATCACACTTTTTTTTTCAGGGACATCCATTGCTTCTGGAGAGGTTTTTCAACTAGTTGTAGGACTGTAACAAGCAGAAACCTACATGTTTTACTCTATTAGGARGTAATTTATTTGCTCCCTTAAGAAAACAAATGCTGACACATCACTTCATTTATCCAGAGTTTGGAGCACTGAAATCTGCTGTAACCATTTTTTTTTGCCCACTTTCAGAAATATTTTGCAATACATACACCTACTCATTAGATTTCAGAAAAATTCGCCAAACTCACCCACTCAGTAGATTAAAAAAAAAAAAAATCACTTCAGTCCAAATCCACAACATGATAACAGGCTTTTCAACAAATAAGCACATTTCTTAAAAAGAATCCATATCTGCTGAATCACTTGTACAGAAGTGTGGTAAATCAGCCCACAGCCTAAGTGATACTTGATAGAATAGACTTGCTGGATAGAAAAGCTTAAGTTTCCCATATGCAGCCAGCACTAATGTTTGCAAAGCCAAGATCTGCTGTTTAACGTTTTGAATGTGCTCTCTGGTTTGCCTTTCTTGCTGCTGCAAGCACCTCATGTCAGCATTCCTCAGAGCCTGCATAATGTACATTTAGGCTGAACTTTAACCCTGGTGTCATCACCCAGACCAAAATCAATGGAGGGACCGTCTGCCCATGGTAGCTCAAACAGACAGATGGGCTCTTGTGTGAGCATAGGGCTAAAGAAACATGGGGTTTGGGGTTTTTTTTGAGGGTGAAATGAAGCTATCAGAGAGTGGATACAGAAGGAGRTGAGTTCACTGTCACTGCGAATCCACTGCAGGTGCTGCAGTCTTTGCACCTTGAGGAATGGTGAGAAGGCTGCCTGTTTTGGGGCTTTGCTGTTTTCTGTCTTTATATTATATGAATTCCCCCAAGAGCCACATAAACATCACTTTCTCTCTTGGGCTAAACSAGGTCATGAATAATAAAAGCAATCAGCAGTTACCCTGCACAGTGCCTGTAAAATTCCATGTCCTTATCCTAAGGGACCGTGACTGTTTTTTTCACAGCTTTCCCCCTCTGTTRTATGAAATGTGGTTGGACATTTGGAGCCTGTCAGCTGCTCACTTGCCAGCCTTGCAGACTGGGATGGGGCAGTGATAAAATGGATTAACTCCAATGGTAGGTGGGCAGAGGTGACACAAAATGGGACTCCCAGTGACACAGTTGTGTGTGAGATCATTCTCCAGTGCTGGGCTGCAGAAAGCACCTGTTTGCCAAAATTCAGATATTTTTGCCCTCAAGCATCACAAGAGATACACAGAGTGAGGGTGGGACACCCAGTGAGTGGGTGAGTGAGGGTGCTGGGCAGGGCTGGCAGAGACCCCACAATTCCAGCCCTGGGGAAGGGTGGTTTCACTTCTGCTTTTGCCTGCACAGCGCTGCAAAGTGTTGTATTTTCCTGTGGTTGTCCTGACTTTGAGTTTCTGTCCTGGGTCTGAGTTCCAGGTTTGTAGCAGTGCCTTTGCCCTCTTCTCACGTGGCTGCAGAGATGCCACAAAGCAGCCTGGTGTGTTAGTGCCTGGAACGTTCCACAGTTGAAGCGCTGCTGCCATTTCCCTCTATTTTCTTCTTTCCTGCCCATAGTAGTCCATGACTGAAAATCAGACAGGCACGTTCAACTGTAAAAATAAAAACATTTTTAGTTAACATTTTTCCAAATGCCTTCCCCCCTCTCCCAAACCAGTGTATAACTCTTTATAACACAGCCTAGTTAATATTTCTCTCTCATGTTATACTAGCACAACACCTCAGAAAGATGGGTTGAAAAAGGCAGGCTGTGCTTTAGGAATAGACCACTATTCCCAAGCAAACTGATCTGAACAAAAATATTGTAATGAAATCAATATGTATTATTACACATAATGAAGCAAAATGTATATTTTTACATATTAACTCTATTTGCTTTTACTCTTTACATGTAGTCATAAAAATATTTATTTTTGTGCTTAGAATAACAAAATGAAAGCTCAGTGTTCAGGCTCTATCTGGCTGGCACTTATTATTTCCATATGTTAGGGCAACAACCAGATTGCTCTGCCAGTTAATTCTGTGACTTTTTCTCCACCTTTTCATCTGATCCAGCAAAGATTATTTTCTTTGCAGCTATTATTGCAAAGAGGTGACCGATTGCCACCGGGCAGAGAGTTAAAAATGAAAGGATCAATTAAGTTTATTCTTCTGGTGAGAAAATATGCACATTTTCTCAGAACATTAARTTCCATCTGAGGAACAGAGATGAGGAATTAAGATGCTTTCAATACTTTAAACAAGTCTCCCTGTTTTCAATAGCAATGCTGTGTTTGGATTTAACTCTGGTGAGAAGAGCACTCCCAKCTCTGCTCACTGAAAGTGATGGCAGAATGTTTTGCTGACTCGAATGGAGCTGGGATCAAAGAGAGCAGGGCAGCCCTGGAAGATGGACCTGATCAGGATGATGATGTCCCTGCTCATGGCAGGGGGTTGGATTAGACCTTTAAAAGTCCCTTCTAATTCTGTGATTCTGTGAAGTTGATAAGAACACGCTTTTTATCCCTGAGACATCCAGTATGCACAGGTGCACGGTGTGGCACTGTTTGTCTGAACACACTACGAATCTGTGGCAAACTTTTGGATGTGCACTGCCACCAACAACCTCCAGCAGCTCATTTGGAGCAAAAGAGAAGGTTCTGCAGAGCAGGTGAAGAAAGGAGGAACATCAGAGCACACTTCTCCTCCCAGGGCACAGATACCGCACTGGATCTTTGTACTTGTGCCTGAAACCTGTCAGGAGCATACATCTGATACACTATACATAAAAATTAATAAATGAGGGAGTCTCCATCAGCCCTCCAGGTGCAGCTGGGCACACCTAATCTGCAGAAATATGTCTGAAGCTCTGTCCCAGCCCCATTCCTGGCAGGATCGGTTTGCACTGAGCTCCGCAACTCTGAACTCAGATGCTTACCATGCCCCATACTAYCAGGGCAAACCTTGATCAGCATTTAAGTCTGAAGTCTGAAGCCTTTATTTCTCTTCTTGACACCTCTGATATGTCCCCACAGMAGCCCCTGGAATGTTTCCCAGCTTCCATGACCAGGAGAGCCCATGCTTGCCTTGCTGCCTGTTGGGATGAGGTGAGGCCGTGCACCAGTGCTCATCCCTGTGGGCTCTCCATGGGCTGGAAGGAGCCCTGGTGTACACTGACAGATCCCTGGGTCAGCATTTGGGGGTCACAGCTATGGGACACACTGCTGTGGAACTTATGGCCATAGCATCATACTGCCCCATATCTCAGTCATCATCCTGGGAAGTTTGCTGAGAGCTGGTGAAGAAAAACCAACAATGTCAGTGTTTTGTAGTCATGGTTATAGGGCAAGGGATAACACCAATTTCAGATTTCCCAGATTTCAGATTTCAGACCTCCAGTCACTCCTCCATGGAGCTCCTCTCAACACTGCCAGGGGTGCAGGAGTGGAGCAGGGCAGCCCAGCTGTGATGGGCTAACCCTAAAACTCACTGCAGCAGAAATTACCTCTCCATTTCCAGCAGTGCCTCTATGACACTAATCCTGAAGACGTACGGGGCAAGCTGCAGCCAGCAGGCAAGAAAAGGAAATGCTGAGGAGGGAGTTCGTGGGAAACAGAGTGAGAAAAATGCTTCCYTTGGAAAGGTGTTGTAACAGAGATCCCTTGGAAAGGTGCTGTAACAAAGATAAAATGCTTCAGATGTCAACGGGATACCACAGGATCCTAGAAAAACCACACAGCGTCTCTGCTGCAGAGCTGTTCATTCACAAAACACCTTTTCTTCCTCATGTACAGGTTATTACAGATAGTTTCTGTAATAACCAGAAATAACTGCCAGATCTCCACTGACCAGCAGTCTGAGACTTTTCACTGCTTGGGCAGAATCAGGCACCTCAGCATAAAGAGACCTTCTGTACGTGTTTCCTTCCCTCCCCCTGACAGAGTAACTGGAGCAGTGTAAGCAACTTTATATTGACATAATTCAACCCCATTGGGGGTGTTATATCATGTTAGAGAGATTTAGATGGTTAATGTGATAAAACTTGTGAATAGAGAAGCTGGTAGGATCATGAATTGTTTTTTTTTACTCCTTGCACTCTACATGACTCACAGTAACTCAAACTTGTAAGAATAACAGTGTATAAATTGGCCAGAACTAAGCCCTTTTGCCAGGACACATCAGTTTTTAACTACCTGCATGCTCAAATCTTCCACAGCCACAGAAATCTTGCACAAGGGTTACAGGTTTGCTCCTGAGTAACAGATTATCTAAGGAAAGCACCACATACATGCCAAACTTTCCAAAGGAAAACTGATTCTGGATTCTTTTATACCTAAATGCTAGTCCTGAGAAAAATTACAAGGTATCTGAAATGGGAACTGCTCTTTGTAAGGAAAATAATGATAAGGGTGCAATCTCTGAAAGATACAGATTGTTCTGCAGAGGGCTGGTTTCTTATCTTCAGGACATTCTTGGGGAAGAGAAAAGAGTCAAAAAAAGCGTTGAGGAAGAAGGAAAGAGATCTAACTACCAATAGGGAATGRTGAACAGAAAGGGTGAGAAAGGACAGTCTTGGAAAGGGGCTAGAAAGTAAAAGACAACAAAGGAGGGGAAAAACTGAGGGAGGTGAGGGGGAGGGGGTAGGGAGAGCAGAATGTGTGAAACAAAAGTGAAAGAAAAGGAAGAAGAAATGAAAGTGAGAAGGGAAGAAAAGCCACAATCGAGGGCTGAGATGAGTACGTCCAGTTCCTATTTTATTTATACATTTATATTCCAGTCAGTGTTTAGTAGGTGTCTCTAAAGGCTGTGATTTATTATAATTTTTCCCTTTCAGTCCTGCAGAGGAAGGGGCAAAGGCCAGGAGGGGGCTGGATTCTTTGCCTAGGGCACGGCTGCTCCTTAGGCTGGCCCTGAATTCAGAGAAGTGCTAATGCTCCCTGGAGCTGGAATGCAATTAATTTTCTGTGGCACAATGTTCCAGAGAGAGCATATTTGGGGAGGCTCAGGTTTGTGCTCACAGGCTGCCCTTGGCCTGTCTGTGCAAACTGGAGCTGCCACATCAGCTTTCCACACCGGGTTATTATTTTACACGTTGGGATTTTTGGGCTGAAAATGTTTGTTTGCATGACATTTCTGCAAGCAAAGAGGGTGAGCATCTCACTTTACCCGTGTGAGTGGTCAGTTCAGCYGCCTGGCCAGAGTCCACTCGAGTCAGCAGCAAAATCTTCTCTAACKTATCTCTGGATGCCCGTTGTTTATTTTTTTAAATTTTCAATTAAACTTTGTAAAGGTCACATTTAGGGATTTTTTTTTTTAATTTAAGCAAACACTGAGCAGAGACAGTGGATGATTTAGAATAATCAGTTTAAGACCACATGTGACATGTTGCTGTAGCAGCATACTTTDTTCCATGACAGCTTGTTGTGTCACAGGGACATTTGTCACTGATCACTCAATTACCCACAAATTACAGCTTAACTTCATTTACACCATTTCCTTGTAAAAGCCWGGGCAGTCCCCAGAAGCCAATAGACCCCATCTCCTGTTGTACCATTGCAATCAATCAATAATTGAAACCCAAGAATTTAACTCACACTTACAAATATTTTTGCTTTAAAAGACTTTCCTCCTATCTGCAGTACTGGCAATGCTTTTTGGCTGCTGTGTTCTTCAGAAAGCTTCAGAATTTTCTAATAAAAAA
>NW_026623446.1:193118-194482 GCF_030028575.1 Malurus melanocephalus | reverse complement strand
CTCTCTGAAGCTGAAAATCTGGTCCTTGCACACTTCAACCACCTGAGCTGCCAATGCAGTTATTCCCCAGCTGCTGGGGGATGCATCAGGGCATGGGAGGGTGACAAAATTGTCTCAGGTAGTGCAAAATAACTTCTTACCCAGCTTATTTTGGTGGCACTTTCGTGAAACCTTGGGCTAAGACACTCACAGGTGGGTTTGGGCTGTGCTTTRTGCTCTGSTTAGAGTTTGMTTTGAGCTTCCTGGAAACCTCAAGCAGATTGGCTGATATTTCCAGAGTTTTTCTGAATATCCTCTGACTACCTCATGTTATAAATGAAATAAAACAGCTCAATAAATGAAAAGGTACAGGCCTGCACCTGTAAGAGGGCAAGAGGGCAARTAAAGCCTTGCATTGGCTACTTTTAGTGAGGGTAGTGCCTCTGAAGGAGCAATGCCCTTTTTTTTGGGAGTTTGGTCTGAAACCTTCCCAAAGCAGTAATAACTTACCACCTATACAACCTTTTGCTGACAGAATTGGAAAAAGAAGAAATGATTGACCATGGCAGGACTCAGCCCAATCCAACCTCCATTGTTCAATAAATAATTGAAAATGGTTGTACCAGGGAAGTATGACTTCATGGTGTTTGAATAAGATACGTTACCCTGTGGAGGCTGATGGAAAGAAGATAAAATACATTGAATACTTGTATATTTAGACCATTGTTTGGTGGGTGAAATAATATTTCCTTGTGAGTCACTGACTTTGCCTGTGGATCAATACTGTGGTACAGAGGCAGTAACTGCATTCAGCACAGCTTCCCCCTGCYTGACTCCTCAGGAGAGAGGATTTGAATAATCTCTTTGCTGGCAGGAACACTCTGGCAAAAGCAGAAGCTCCCAAACTGCCCTCCCTGAGTAACTGGCAGAGCAAACACCCCTTTGAGGAAAGTGCTGCAGAAGCCAGGCATTTATCTGGGGAAGGATGGGGAAAGCATCCTCATCTGGGGAGCTGGAAGGTCCCTGCTCTGTGCTAAGCAATTCCAGAGCACCCCTGGTGCCCAAAATGACACCCTCTGCTCCTTCTGCCACCGGGTRTTCCCAGGCACAGGCAGCCCTGGATCCCAGGATCTGGAGTGTTGACCTCTGCCATCCCTACTGGAGCTGTTTAATGGGGCACAGAAGGAATTGTGTCTCAAATGCAAATTTTGGGAGGCTTTGCAGTGTGGAAAATCCATCCTGAACCCTTCCAAGCATCACTGCTCTGTGAGAAGGCCAGGTATTGCATAGAGACACATTCCTGTGTTCTTCCAGCAGTGTGCTACAGCTCCCAAGGGTGCAAAACTTAGACAACTGCTGGACAAGCAAGCCTCTTTTTTTTTTTT